>NC_136063.1:1095717849-1096030590 GCF_964261635.1 Lissotriton helveticus
ATGTGCGGTATTAATGATGACTTGAACCATAGAGTCGGGGAGAAACCATGCGGTTCTACCCTTCGTTAACCATCCTTGATCTGTCTGGACCCCTCCTTGTTCAGACCATTTCTTGATTTCATCGGGAGTAGCATGTAACTGGATATCTATGACATCCTGGGTGGGGTCCTTAACTATCATACATGTAGTCAGATCTGGAGTATGTGTCTGTGTTAGATTAACTTGAGTGTCTGGAGTCTGTGCTGTAAGCTTGGCTGTGCGATCTGCTAGATCATTACCTTGAGAAATAGTGTCAGTAACTTTCGTATGTGCTTTGCACTTCATGATAGCAATAGATGTCGGTAAGTGTATGGCATCTAACAGAGCTTGAATAAGGAGACCATGCTGAATCTTGGTTCCATGAGAAGTCATGAAACCTCTCTCCTGCCAGAGCACTCCAAAGTCGTGAACAACTCCGAATGCGTAGCGTGAATCTGTGTAAACATTAACTTTCAGGTTCTTGCCGTGTATACAGGCTTGTGTCAGAGCAACTAGCTCTGCTGCTTGAGCGGACAGGGTATCAATACGGTGTGTTTTAATAACTTCAGTGTCAGTAGTCACTGCATACGCGGCAACTAAATCTCCTGTACTAGTTCTCATACATGAACCATCCACATAAAGTGTCAGGTCGGGATCTGGTAACGGAATGTCTGTCAGGTCTTGTCTTGGCTTTGTCGTAATGTTAACTACTTCCACGCAATCATGTGTGGCTGGTTTTGAATTAACTGATGGTAACAGTGTAGCAGGATTCAGGATGTTGCAGCGTCTAATTTCTATGTGTGGCTGAAACAATGTCAATTCATAACCTGTTAAACGTGCAATTGTCAAGTGCTGAGTTTGTGTTCGGTTTAAAAGAACTTCCACGGAGTGTGGGACTTGTACTGTCAAGGTATGTCCTAAGACTATGGAATCACTTTGTCTGATAGCTAGTGCTGTGGCTGCAACTGACTTGAGGCACGCAGGCAGAGCCTGGGCGACCGGATCTAATGTGCTAGAAAAATAAGCACACGGCTTGTATTGTCCTGCTTGGTCTTGTGTGAGAACAGATAATGCTGTACCTTCACGTTCTGTGACGAAAAGTGTAAAAGGCTTACTGTAGTTCGGTGTTGCTAGAACTGGAGCTTGACATAAAGCTTTCTTTAACTCGTTGAAACTAAGTGTATGTTCAGATGTCCAAGGGAGGACAGTCGATACGGCTGCCTCCTGTGTCGTTAACTGTATCAGTGGCTTGGCTAGAAATGCATACTGAGGAATCCATTGTCTACAATAAGAAGTAAGGCCAATAAAGGCACGTACCTCCTTCTGGGTTCTGGGCTGGGGAAGACTCGCTATTAACTGGATACGGTCTGGTGTCAACTGCCTACCCCTCTTGGACAGTAAGTGTCCTAAGTAAACCACTTGCTGGACACAGAATTGAAGCTTCGAAGGGGACACCTTGTGCCCCATCTCGGCTAGGAAATACAGAACCGTCAGTGACGCTCGCTCGCAGTCACGTTCAGAACGGGCTGTGATCAGTAGATCATCGACATACTGGAGCAGGGCAGTGTCAGTTGGCATGTGAATGTTGTCGAGTTGTCTCTTGAGTGCTTGACTGTAAATACTAGGACTTTCTGTGAAACCTTGAGGAGCGCGTGTAAACATATAGCTCCTTCCATTTAAACAGAATCCGAAAAGAAACTGGCTGTCTGGATGAATGGGAACACTAAAAAATGCGTTCTTGAGGTCTATGACAGTGAAGAACGTGGCTTCGGAATCAATAGCAGTTAACAGGGAAGAGATATCTGGGACAACTGGGTACTGAGGAATAATACATTTGTTAAGTTCTCGTAAATCAATCACTAATCGATATACTGGGGGTGCATTTGGATCAGTACGTTTCATGACTGGAATGATCGGAGAGTTACATACATTGGAGTCAGTTTCTACAACTACTCCTTGAGCCATGAGCTCGTCTATAATTTTGGATAAGGCTGCTACAGCCTCGGGTGGCAATCTATACTGCCTGATTCGTGGTAACACTACACCTGGTTTGAGAGTCACACGATGGGGTGTGATTTGCATATAACCTACATCAGTTGGACCTTGCGCCCATAAATGCTGCGGGACATTAGACAGTCTTGAATCAAAATCTCGTAATACATAGTGACCCTTAAAGTCACGTAGGAACAGACGTATTCCCTCTGGGGAACAACATATAACTGCACCTAACTCTTTCAATGTCTTAATGCCTAATAGATTTTCTGGACATGACTTAGTAAGTAACAGATCAGTAGTGCGGGACAATGGACCTACTTCTAGAGTGACTGGCTTTGAAATCTCATTAACGATAGGCTTTCCTGAAAATCCAAGGGAAACATTTCTTGAGCCTGAGAGCGGAGCCCCTGGAACTTCGGCGTGACTAATTGTGGTCCTACTTGCCCCTGTATCAATCAAAAACTTTCTGTCTTTCCCTAATACTTGACTGTGAACATAGGGACCTTCTTGATCTACAGGTATCTCGATGAGAGGCAAGCCTACCTCCCTCTCTAGGCTGTTTCATGAATACGGCTGGTACTCTGGATACTCAGACTGTGCATACTGGTACATCTGCGATGTAACATGCTGTGTTGCAGCAATAGGCTGCGGTGCTGTAACTGTCTGTGGTGCATTCTGTGACTGAGGAGTCTGTGAAACTTGTTCCTGTCTAGGCGGACGTGGTCTTTCTTTAGTCTTACCAGTAGCTATGTTATGTTTCAGAACTGCACACTCATTTATAAAATGACCTGGCTGTTTACAATAATTGCAGTTCCCTTTAACGGGTGCTGCAGGATGACTGGCTTGATTCGGACCCCTCTTCTGACTGTCTTGAGGAACAGATTGTGCAACTAGCACTTTCATTTTCGTGTCTTTCATACGTTTTCTCTCGTGTTCTTGTTCTTCTCTGATTCTATTCTGGTGATACTGAAGCATCTGGAGCATCTGGGACGGAGTATTTGCTTGCCAGGTACTTTCGACTTTCAGAACTCGGTTTTTAATTGATGGACTTGAATTCTCGACTAATTTAGTAACGAAAAGATGAGGGTATGACTCACTACTTGTCTTGAGGCCACTGTTGATACTGAAACATTTTTCAAACCTAGAATAAAAATCACTAATATCTTCATCTTGTTTCTGTTTACAGGCTGAGATTGCATCCCAGTCTTCTTTTCTAGTTGTTAATAATCTGGGTAAAACTTGTATTAATAATTCTGGTAATTCTTTACATTTATCTCCAAGACCAGTACCTGGTACTCGTATCTTATCTTCAGCTTCTAGGACTGCCCAATCTATCTTTTTCTCTCCCACCTCCCATTCTTTTTCCTTGAGCTTTTCATACACCCCGGCGGGCAGCAGAACCTTTAACATTTTAATGATATCTGGGTAAGTGTATTCTCCCATACGGAGCATGTCTTTTAATTCTCTATGGAACCCTGCTGGATCTTTGTCATGACAGGGAATTAATTTCTTCATTTCGAGGAGTTCCATCTTTGTAATCGGAGTGTATACAAACACTCGCTGCATTTCGCCACCCGCTCCTCTGACTGGGTGGACTTCTCGTAACGGATTCTGTCTGTCTATGTAGAATGATTTACTTTCTGGGGGTGAGACATGAACAAAATGCGGGTTCAAGAATGTTCTATATTTGTGGCGCTGTTCTAGAATTACACTAATTAAATCGGTACCTAGACCTCTCCATCTGTACTGGAGTAACTCGTTCAGGATATCATGTAACGGGCCTGGATCAGAGTGCTGACCCTCATACAGAGTAATGAGGTGCTGGATCATATACATACCCACCAGTCGTTGCTCGGCTGGGGGCAATTTCAGAAACATTTGTGCCACTATTTCGTCTGGAAAAGTGGTAGAATCAGTAATCCATCGGACTGCTGACCGAACTAGTTCCTGTTCATGCATAGTACTTAATTCACTATAACCGATTCGTGATTTCAGAATATGATCGGTAGCTTGGAATACTTGTTCTAGGGAACCTTGTTCTGGTGCTGAATGATGGAAAGTAGACTTGGGTTCTAGACGTAAATGGCGATCTGGAAATCTAGGTTTTCCTACATACGCTATTCTGGCAGTATTCTCCTCATCTTCCTCTTCAGGATCAGAGGTACTTTCTTTCTCGCTTACTTGTGCTGCTTTACGCTGTTCGTGTATCTTTATTATCTCTCTACGGATTTTCTTGTACATACTTTCCATGGCACCAATAGTATTGTGCTTTCCTTCGGCTATATTATCACTCCACTTTGTTAGAGTTTTCATTTCTTCCGGGTCTTTAGACGGGTAATCTTGTTCTCTTATTAGACAGTTAATTAAGAACTTTAATATCATGCGCTGAATCTCGGCTTTCCTTTGAGACATGGCATCACTAATACTTTGTGGGTCATCCCCTGTACGGATGAAACGATATATCCTGTCTAGATCTTCTTTCATATTCGGCAGGGTGACTAGATACTCGGTCACTCTCCTTACGCGTACGGAATATAAAACCATATTAAACTCGCCTGGAACTGGGTCATAGACACATTCGCTAAGGGTTTGCCTGATTTCTGCAACAGACTTATTACTTTTAAGAGTACGCTGTGATGCTTGAGCATGTAATTCGAGTGCTGATAAACGCTTGTATGGCGGCGGGGTTTGAGGAAGACCTCCTCCTGCGGCCCCTAAACTGGAATCATCAACTGATGCTTTCCGTCCTGGCAGGGTCGGTAATTGTAACGTGGGCTGGACTTGTATGGCGGGCTGACCCGGGGGGGCTGTTAAGGGCACCCCGGTGTCTGGAGGAGCAGGAATTACCTGATTTACAGGGACTGGCGGAGTGCGAACAGGATTTGCATATTCTGGGACTGTGTCGTCCAGATAGGACGAAATAAAAATATCAGCTGCGGTCGGTTTGTGACGTAGCTTGGTCGGAACTAACGGTGGCGGGAAATTACTGGATGCCTCCGGGGTCGCTTTTGGCAAGCCCTCAGCAAGAAGAGGATACATACCCTTAATGAGGGCATTCCTCTGTCTGTCTGATTGCTCAGTTCTAACTCGTTCACCTATCTCGATTAATTCTCTTTCTTGGGCTCGTTCTTGGGATTCTCTACTTAGTTCTGACTTTCTGATTTCTTTTTCGGTTCTTTTATGAGCTTCTTTGCGCCATAACTCGATGGCATCTTTCTGTGATTGTCTGGCTTTCTTTTTCCATAATGCCTCCTCTACTCGCATGATGCATTCGGCATCCCATGTACCCGATACGGGCCATCTATACTTTTCTTCTAACTGTTTGGTATACTCTACCCATAAATCTAGATACAATATGGCACTTATGCCATGTTTCTGATACATAAAATGACCTGGACTGTCCCTGGGCGGGACGGGAACTGCTGCTTCCAGCAGACCCTTTCTAGTTTTTAACTGACGTAATTTTGAGAAGAGCGGCATGACTGGACTATAATCTGGACATAATACAATACACAATAAACACGAAATCACGTCGCACTCATACCACAACATTAAAATACATGACGGACATTTAAAATAACAGTTCGAACAGAATACTACCTGGAAATACTGAGAACAGAACACATGAATTTTCTCGAGAACAGAAACTGACTAGAACAGAAACTAGATGCACTGCTGAAACAGTACGAAACTTACCGGTCTCTTAAAGAGACACGTCAGGACCCGCATCCACCGAAGTGGACACTTCGTTTGTGGGACTGTGTACCACCAACCCACAGACCAGAGTCAATTAAATTGACCCTGTCTAGATACCACCCCAGTAACGGTACTCACCGGGCAGCAAGAACGGAAGGCCTCGGACTGGACTGGACTGCTACGACGATGACGACGAACTTCGGACTTCGGACTTCAGTTACGGGTGGACCTCCGGATACCTCGGACCTTGGACTCTTGGCTTGGGCTCTGGTCGGGACTCGCCGCGTTCCTCCACCGTCTCGTCTGGATGCTGGACCGCCTCCTCCGTCTCCTCCGTGGGCCTGAGGGATACTTGAGCAGAAATATCTGCTACTGCGCAGAAGAGTTCCGTCACGACTGCAGAGGGTCAGGGGTCGGCGTGGCTTCACCGACGCGTGGGGAAAGGGCAAGTCCCTATTCGGGCGCCATTATGTGGTATATAAATAAATAATACCGGATCTATTTTTGAATAAATGAATGAATAACAGATAGCTCAATAAATAAGAGTCAAGATTCGAGGTAGTGGGAGTTTTGCAGGTTTAATACAGCATAAGGACAGGAACAGGACAACCTGCATAGGAATAGGATGACAGGGCCCAGCAGCTGCTGGGGCTGGGTTTGGGATGAGCGCGCTAACTTTTAATAACAATGCATGAGCATATATACATAACGCAAACACATAGCATTACATTGCAGTAGGCGTAGCAGTGGGTGGAGCAGAAGGCGTGACGCGTAGCAGTCGCGAAAGATAAGGGTGAGAAGGAGGTGTAACTGGGAGTATACATAGACATGTGATGCAAACGTAACAGAATATGTCATGAATGGGGCGGAAACCATGGAGGGGGCTACCTAAGGAGCCGGGACCTCTAACCTGGTGGTGCGCGCAAACTAGCAATGACGTATTACTAGGAGAAGCTGGGGGCTATGAACTCTGTGCTAGGAGCAGAGACTAAAGTCTGGAGGGTCGGAGCGACATGTACCTAAACCCTATCTGGTATCTAATGTTTAGGGAACATGTTGATATAAACTAGAAGTCATGAGGGGAAAAGCTAACTGACTCTAAGACTAGAGCATGCATTTATTCTACATGTAGTGCGTGATGAAGAATATTAAATGACCATTAAATACAGTATTTCTCTTAACATGGAGCCGCATAGGCTAGACAATGACGGAAACTATTGATGCAGTTCAGTAGCTTAGGAATGCAGAGAAGGAGGACTAAACTGATAGCTGGAATCATAACATAGTCTTGGCAGACTCAGAGGCAGAGCCAAGCTGCACCGGGCACTGCGAGGCAGGAAGTAAGTGAAGGGTCGAGGATACAGGTGGGGGCTGTATCGCTCCTCAGCGAGGCTCAGGAGACAGGAGCTGAAGCTGATGTCCGGGCCCTGTTGAGGCCTGGAAACGGGGACTTTATAATGAAATAACGTGCACACTGAGAAACGTGGCAACATAACTTTACATAAGCCTGATATTCGTAGTATTCACGGGGACTGGAAACTGGCATACTAGAGGAGGACACAACTGTAATTGCGTCTTGAATCGGACATGGGGAATAACATATGCATATTGGTCATGCACACATAACATATGATGGATGACACGTAGGGACACAGAACATGACAAAATTTACTTTTCCACAGGATCAGAGCTAGAAGGCAAAGAATTTTAGAATATTTGAGATGCATAAAGTGAGATATAGTAATTCTTCAAGAGACCGTCTCTTAAAGGCAGAATGGGGTGACATTTTGAAAAGTCATGGCTGGGTGGAGTCTTACATATGTACTGACCAGGCATGTTGTGTTAAGGGGGTGATTATTCTTTTTAAAAGGGCAGCAAAAGTTATTATAGAGTCATCTAAGATGGATATAAAGGGGAGGTGGGCCATAGCAAACATACGAATGAATGAGAGGTCATTGGCAATAGCAGGATACTACGGTCCTAACATAAACGACCCTACAGCAACGCAGGCCCTATATTCATATCTTTTGGATGTCCCTTGTCAAGTTATTTTGGGGGGTGATTTTAATTTACTAATTGATCCTAAGTAAGCATGAGCGTAAAATCCGTTCCACTCGCGCATTTTGCGGATTTTCGGCAAATTCGCAATCCGCGAACTCTCGCGAACTTGCCGAAAAGAATACTATACAATTTCGTGGGAGTAAACACGTAGATGCGGCTGGCAGCGACAATCTCGCAATTGCAAGATTGCAAATTTTGCAATTTCGCACAAGAAATCCACCAGCAGGCAGCATAAACCTTGAAAATTATGATTTTTATCAGAATAACTCCTCAGGTTGACATTTGCCTGCACTTTTTCTTTGCAAGGAGTCCATTTTGGGGGGGGGGTGGGAGGAAGGAAGTGCCCCACAGTCTCCAACCTCCTGTTCCTGTCCAGCAGGCTCCTCCCAGTGCTTTCTTCATGTGCTGGTCACTTTGATTTGGATCTTGACCTGGAAGGATTACCTTTTGTGGATGCTGCTGGATATTTGGATTTTTGCAAAACTGAAAGCACTCAGCAGGTGCAAAAGTTCAATCTTATCATTAGTAACCATTCCCTGTAGTGCTTCCTGAGGGGCCCCTTCAGAGTTCATTTGCCTACTTGCAACTATTCTATGACCCTGCTCTGACCCTCACAGCAGGCTCAGAGAATAGCTACAAGTATACAACAAAGGTCCTGTTAAAAAAATTACACTGCAACAGAAAGCAATTACAGACAAAACTGAAAGCACTCGGCAGGTGCAAAAGTTCAATCTTATCATTAGTAACCATTCCCTGTAGTGCTTCCTGAGGGGCCCCTTCAGAGTTCAGTTGCCTACTTGCAACTATTCTATGACCCTGCTCTGACCCTCACAGCAGGCTCAGAGAATAGCTACAAGTAGGCCACAAAGGTCCTGTGAAAAAAAATTGCACTGCAACAGAAAGCAAATTACAGATAAGGAAGCAGGTGCCAGCCAGACTGGAAGTTTAAATTCAGTGACACATTAATCAACCCCAAATTAATTCATGTCAGTTGAAGCAGGGCAAGTGTGCTTGCTTTTTTTCACCCCCATAATCTACAGTGATAAACCAACCAGAGGGTGGCAGTGATGTACCAGAGGGTGGCATGGGTGTACCAGAGGGTGGCAGTGGTGAAACAGAGGGTGCTGTGAACCTGTGATGATGAACCAGACGTAGAAACAACATAGTCGCGGCCGTTGCGAGCCGACAAGTAAGTTTGCAATTGCGAACTGGTACACAACCCTCGCAAACTGGCAGAAACCCTTGCGAACACAAAAAAAAAATCCGCAAATTCACGAGAGTTCGCGGATTTTGCGGATTGCGAGTCCGTAAATACGCAAGTTCGCGGATTGCCAATTCGCAAAATCCGCCCACGCTTAATCCTAAGAAAGATAGGAACCCCCAAGCAAGACCTCTATGCTACCCAAAATGAGGAGTTGGCTGAAGCTATATCAAGAGGATCTAGGTCTAGCTGACATATGGCGGGAAAAAGGCCAGAAATCCCAAATGTCCACCTTTAAGAATAAAAAAGTAGGTTATTCTTCGAGGATCGACTATTTCCTAATTGATAAATCACTAGGTGCAAATGTAAAAAAGGTGGATCATCTCCCAGCCCATTTTTCGGACCATTCCACAGTGATGTTGGGGATGGAGATTCAGGGTTTGCAGACTCAGTCAAGGTGGACATTAGATAGGTTCTTGCTTATAGACCCTCAGAGAATAGAGGACCTGAGAGAGGAAACAAAATCTTTCTTCTGGGTAAATTCTGATGAGACCTCTCGTCAGGTTAGGTGGGATGCATATAAGGTGGTACCCAGGGGGAAATTGATTAGTTTAGCTGCCCATCGAAATAAGCTAATTAAAAAAGAGATCGGGAGTTTAGAGGAAGGAATACAGTTGTTAGAAAGGTGAATAAGGGAAGAAAACTCGACAGACAAAGAGGAAGCACTTGTAGGGGGACTAAATGATAAGAAAAGAGAGCTCTCCAATATTTTAGACATTAGAATTTAAAAAAATGAGAGGCAAGTAAGCTCGCTCATTACCAATATGGGGAGGGGTCTGGCAAGCTTTTAGCCTGGAAAGCTAAGATGGAACAATGCCCCAATAAGATTATATGTATCCAGGAGGAGGATAAGGTACACCCTGCCATAGAAGAGACAGCTATTAGGAATGCCTTTCACAGTTTTTTTAAGGATTTATATTTGGAGAATGTAGGAGAGCCGGGTCTGCTTCCTATGGTTACCCCCACTTTTTGCTGTGATTCTCTGATTTTTCAACTTTAGTGTGGCTGTGGCCCTGCTAATCGGGCCCACAGCCCAGCTGTTCTCTCTCTAAATTGATACCATGTGCTTTAGGTACATACCAGATTGGTTACTGGGTCACCCTTGTGAGCCCTGTATAGTGTACCATAGGTACCCAGGGCATAGGTGCACCCTAGGCCTACCAGGGGCAGCAACATGTATTGTGCCACCCCTGGTTTGCCTTCCAAACTGACACCACAGGTCTGTTCACACAGCCTGGGTAAAGTGGTTTAATAACCCCTCACTTAGATATAGTATACCTATGTCTATATACCTATATAGACACATATACACCTACAAGTCACTCCTAAGGCAGACCTTGACAATCCTGGAGGTAGAGTGCTTGGTTTTATGTGAGAGGGTGCCCTAGCATGAGCTGACCCCTTTCTGCAGCTTTCGGAACCATCTCCTTATAGCTGTTCTATGATATAGCCATACCATATACTCTTAACCACTTGGCTGCTAAGGCACCTGATGCTCTTCCATAAGTGCATAATAATCCTCGCGGTTAATGCTAACTTTGGTTTGGCTTTATCAAAACATGTTGTATAAGGTGTCAAACACTTTAGACTACTACCCCCGCCAGTTCTGGCGGTTGGGTAGCATTCCACCCTTCTAGAGGGAGAAAACATGTAGTTACTGGTTTACCCGGTTAAAGTTAAACAGAGCCTCAGCATCACAAAATGGATGCTGCTGCCACAGACACGAGTCTGCCGTCCTGATGCTGGATGAAACTCCGGCAGGGGAGGCCTGGACAATAGGTTTCCTGCCCAGGGAGGTGCTGGCACCTCCCCAGACAGGCTCTTTGTGTATTGGGGCAGGGAGGGTTGCATTTAGTGAATGTTTTTCAGACACTGCCTGGGGCACACTAGGTGCTCCATGCATTTCCCAGTTCAAAGCGGTTGCTGGGGCACTCAGCCCCAGCTTTGGCGCAAATCTGGACAAAGGGGAAGGGGTGTAACCACCCCCACCCCAGGTCCACCAGTAGGAAGGATCTTAGAGTTAGTCCAACCCCTAAACTTACCATAAGTATAGAACCCCAGTCCCTAGGACTTTAGATTACAGTGGACGAAACTCTGCAACATATATCCTGGACCTTCGATATTCCATTTCAACTGGAAGACGGAAGAAATTTACCTTGTGGTCAAGGAGTGACCACCCTGTTCAAATGGGCACTAACAGCATCTTTGCTGGTCTGCATTTTTGAGGCTCCTGCCAGATCCCGAAGAATCTGCGACACAGGACACAGACTTCCAGGCATCTCTGACCCTGGCCTTCGCTCACAGCAAAGCTGAAACCCGTGGCCGACACGAGAGATGTGGAACCAGAACTCCTGGACATCCTGCATTTTGCTACCTGCACCTACTTCCCGAGGTATCCCAAAGTTGCTCGAAGTCCCAGACCCAAGCACCTTGTGCACAGAAGCTCGAAGCCCCACACTTCATGAGTGGCCCGTGGGCCCACTTTGTGCATTTCTGCTCAATGCGTCTTCGCGGTTCCTAGTCTGTTGGCTATTGATCCCCCAAGAAGACAATCCTTTATTACAACTTGCTTTCCTCGTTTCTCCAGACTTCCTCCAACTTTCCTGCAAAGGAGAAGTTCCCCAGACCTTGCTGGTCTGCACCAAAGCCAATCTCGACATCCTGTGTGGGTTGTGTTTGCCAAGCCTTGTTGGGTGCAGTCCAGATACCAACACTGCAGTCTACTAGATCCTTTGTGGGACAGCTCAAATCCAGATCCTGGTTGTCGTCGACACCTCCTGGTCCTCGTGGCTGAAGAGACAAACTTCACCTTTTCACCTGAAATCACCCGACATCCGGTGGCATCTTTCTATCGCGCCCTGGTCACTGGCTAGTGGCCCAGACTCTGTCTCCTCTGCTTTCAGGTTCTTCAGATCTTCAATCCACCCTTGGATCCACCCGGACACTTTTCCTCTGGTCGCCTGAAGCACTTCTTTGCAGATCTCCATTGAAATCAAAGACGAAACCCGACACCAAAAGAGACCTATGCACCCGGCTTCTGTGGGTGAGGTAACACGAGTATTCTGATAGTCTCGAGGGTATTGGCCCTCCTAGTGTCTAAGTCTAAAAGGGTTCCATCGTAGTTCATTTAAAAGTGTCCTTAAATTGTAAAATTGCAACTTGTTTGTTTGCCATAGAAAGTCAATGGTAACCCGCGGCTGTGTTTAGACACTGCACGCATCTCCTGTGGGCCTACTACATCCTCACCTTTGGTTGTTTAGAGTAGCCCCAGCGATTCCACAGGCCTCAGGCCTGCTTTCTAATTCTCACGTGGTTATTATACCACTATTTTAGTATATGGTTTGTGAGGCCCCTAGGGCAAAACGTATACTGTGCAACTTATTGTATGCTAATTAAGTAACTTGTATTGTACTTTTACCTCTGACCTCATAAAGAGTGCAGAGGGGTTGTGTTTAAAAATAAATACATATATATTTGATATATACCTTGTGTGGTGTGCTTTCATTTGGTACTCAAGGGATTATAATTGGTAAAACAACTGGCTTAATTCGCTCTCTGAAGTCTTAGCCTGAAGACTGCTCGCCATTGCTACCCCTAGGATAGCTTTCTTTAAGGTTGACTTTACAACTACCATCAATAAGGGTCGATTAGACTGGTGCAAGGTGCCCACTAGAACTAGTGGACATCATATGCCAGGCTAACTTCTCACAGAGAATACTCGAGTTAGCGAAGATCTTATAGAGGATTACCTTAAATTATGGACCTAAGAAGACCCTGTCAGAAGAGTATAGAATAAAACTAAATGCCGAGATAATGGTAGTAGAAGTTACCGAGGTGATAGAAGGTCTAAAAAAAGCAAAGGCGGCAGGTCCTGACGCCCTGCCAAATGAGTTATATAAAGTCTTGAAGAAGGAACTCGTGCCTGAGCTTACTACTTTATTTAATGACATATTTTTAAGGAGCCAGGAACCTCCAAAATCTTGGGATGAGGCAACCATATGTATTATATTAAAGCCTGGGAAGGATCCTAAGCGATGTGAGGCATACAGATCTATATCAATGCTAAACAGTGATTATAAGATCTTCACGCAACTGTTGGCAATAAGACTCGAAAAGAGGGCAGGGAGTTTAATCCATGAGGACCAGAAAGGATTTATAAGAGGTAGGCAGATCCATGAGCTTACACATGAGTTAATAGGTGCATTAGATCTGGCGGTGGAGAAAAATCTTCCTCTGTCGATAATTACTTTTGACGACGCCAAGGCATTCAAGAGGGTCAGCTGGGGTTTTCTACATAAAGCACTAGGGGCTAGATGTAGGTAATTCTAATTTACCGACTCATAAATACCGAATTTTGCCGATTCAGTATTTATGAATCGGTAAATTAGAAGGAGGGAGATGTAGGTGAATTTATTTTTTGAAATACCGAATCTGTAAAAATCGGTATTTACCGAATCGGTAAATACCGATTCGGTATTGCCCATTGATTCCTATGGGCCTTGAAGCCCATAGGAATCAATGGGCATTACCGATTCTGTATTTACCGATTCGGTAAATACCGAATCCTGCAAGGGTGCAGGGGGTGTCACTTTGACACCCTCTAGCACCCCGAATACAGGCACGTGTAACATGTGGCACACATACATGCCCTAAGGCCATGTCTGTGTGTCACATTGCACAGGTGTGCATGCACAGATGTGCATGCACACCTGTATTCGGTATTTTACCACCCAATAGGATTGGGTGGTAAAATACCGACTCTTAAGGGCCTGTGGCACTCTTTGAAGTGCCACCTACATCTCATTTACAGAATCGGTAAATTTACCGATTCGGTATTTTACCGATTCTGTATATTTACCGAATCGGTAAATTTACCGATTCTGTAAATGACATGCCCCCTACATGCCAAATCCTAAATACCGGTCGGTAACGGCCGAAATCAGCCGTTACCGACCGGTATTTGGGCTCCTACATCTGGCCCCTGATGCCCTTAATCTGGGAAGAAATTTTGTAAGAGCAGTTAGATCACTATACAAATCCCCATTGTCGCGTGTGTTCGTTTTGGGTCTCTCACGGACAAGATAAGCATTATCAGGGGCACCAGACAGGGGTGCCCTCTCTCCTCTGCTGTTTAATTTATATATAGAGCCCTTAGCCAATGCTTTAGGGACAAACCTCCACATATCCCCTTTAGCTTTGGGAATTGTATGAAGAAGGTCACACTTTATGCAGACGACTTAATGATATTTACAAATGACCTGAACGGTTCACTCCCAAGAATAATAGAGATCATTGAACAATTTGGTAAACTTTCTGGTTACCAAATAAACCAGTAGAAGAGCGAGAGCATGGGCTGGAATACTCTTTTTAAAAAAAAAAAACATTTTTAGGGTGTAATATTTATTGATTGATTAATTAAAATCTTTACAAAAACACAAATTCTCCATTAAATACATCCGAATTATAATACATCATAAAAACTGCATTTTAAATAACAGTAAATCTTTAAAATTAGATACATTCGTTATTAAAACAGCCTCTTAAAAAACCAAATTCATATGTTAAGAGTTAATTCCATCGTTGTGCTGTTCTAATTTTTTCCATACTATTGTTAAATTTTTTGTCAAAGCAGAGTTAATGGGTACATCATCTGAACAAAGACATCGAATCAATGCTTGTCTGCAGGTCCTTATCCCTCTTTCATTAAATAGCCTTTTTAGTAATGTTAATCTTTCATTTTTTAGTTCTTGACAGAGACACAAGAGATGTATAATATTTTCCTCCCCAAGTTTGCACAGCCTACACAATATGTTATTTTCAAGTTTTTTCCAAGGTAGTGCATGGGATTCTCCCGGCCATACACCAAATCGTGCTTTGATGAAGATCTGTTTGCTTCGCAATGACCATGCCGTGTCCAAATATTGCTGAGGCCTCTTTTTTGTGTAACCATTTATTATGGACCATGCATGTTTCCTTTTAACAAGGATAGCTTTATCACTTATCAATGAGAGGTAATCTATTGTTTTATTCACAACTTTTTTAAATGATTCCTGGGTTATGGTAGAGGTCCAGATCCCCCTAACCTAAAATTCATCCAGAGCCTTGTCCAGGTATTTCCAGGCAGATGACTTGTTATTTCCTTCGATTTCTTTCCACAAAAGCTGCGAGATTAAGTTCTTCTTATCATTTTTCACTCTGTTCCATACTTTGATTATATGACCCTTTCGGCAGAACAGCTGATTATTCCAGCCGAATTCCAGCCTGACTTGGGGTTGTAATGCATTTTTTGGAAGGAGGAAGAGAGATCTAAAAGTTTTTGGAATAGCTTTGTTAATAATCATTGCATCCTTTCCGTTTAGGGCCTCACTGCCATAAGTTATTGTTGGTAATAATTTAGTCGATATCACCTTAAGAAGTGGTTTATAGGATAGGTTACTAGTTGACTTTTTGATAATCCCAAATGCAGCTGTTAGAGCATTCTCTTTCTTAACGATATCCAGTTTCTGGGGAATAAAGTTGCCATTGTCGTTAAATATAACTCACAGATATCTATAGGTTTCAACATGTTCCAGATTCTCCTTTCCCAGAAACCATTTGAAATTATACTTCCTTTTGAAGTTTTTGGCGACAACCATAACTTTAGATTTAGTTTCAGTTATTATCCATATTGTTATCTGTGGCGTATTCCAGTGTGCGTGCTATTAAGCGTTGTAAGCCCACTTTTGTATTGCTTAGAAGGATGACATCATCTGCATAGAGTAGATTTGATATATGTGTATCGGCGAGCTTAGGCGGGTGAGCATTTATGTTGTTCCAGGCCTCTGTCAAATCGGCTAAAAACAGATTAAATAATAAAGGAGCCAAAAAACACCCTTGATTTAGTCCACCTAGCGTTGGTATTTCCTTGGTTAGTGACTGACCATTACCAATACGTACTCTGTCCCAAGTATGTGTATGTAGAAGACGGATCAGGTGTAGTAACAAAGGAGGGATCCCTTGTATACGTAATTTTTCTCATAAACGTTCTCTATCCACACAATCAAATGCTGATTTATAATCGACAAAGCATAAATATAAAGGTTGTCTTTATGTAATTGCTTTGTCGATTAAAACAGATAGAGCTAAGATATTAGTAGATGTTCCTAGGCCTTTAATGAAACCGGTTTGGTTAGGCGGGAGAATGCAGTTGTCCTTTGCCCAGTCAGTTAGAATTGTTAGTAGGATCCCTGCAAACAATTTTGCATCGGTGTCCTGTAGGGTTATTAATTGATAGTTTCCAGGCAATGCCCAATCTCCTTTTTTATATATGGGAGATATTAAAGACCCTCTCCAGGTTTCAGGTATCACCCCTTTCCGGACAACTTCTTTAAAAACCCTGGCACGGTGTTCTGTCCATGTGTCAGGATCCTCCTTATACAGGGCAAAGGGAATACCATTTGGCCCCGGTGCTCCATCTTTCTGTTTTTTTATTAGCTTGGCAACTTGTACTTGAGTAATTTCAAAATCACTTTCATGCTTTGGATTCAAAGTTACCTTCCAACTGCCGTGCATTTCGATTCCAGTTTTTGTAGTATCTGGGTTTAAATGGTGCCCCAGAAATTTCATCCTTCCGTTTCTGTTAGCACTGATGAAACTACAGCTTTATCCGGTCTAGTTAAGCTGTTTATCATTTTCCAAAACTCCCTTGAGTTTCCTTGATTGTTGGCATAAAAAATTTGATTCCAATGGTCGTTGTTAGCTGCAGTTTTTTCATTCCAGATTAATTTCCTTAGGTTTTGATTTAATTCCTTTAAAACAGCTTTCGTTTCTTCTTTATTGGGGAACTTTGTCAGCTCTTTCCTCAGTCTATTTCGAGTCCGTTTCATTTTCTGTACGGCATAAGGAAGGTTAATATGGGTTTCACTTTTTTCTTTCCGAGTTACAAATCTCTCTCTAGGGTCACTCTGATTACGATTATGATTAGACACTCCTCCGACATCGCAGATCTCGTCTCAGCTAGGGATCTGGACCTAGCCATTCTAACAGAAACTTGGCTCACTGAAGCCTCTACCCCGATTATGGACATACTAGTCCCCCCCAACTATCACATCATTAGGTTAGACAGGTCTTCAGACAAGACGGGCGGGGGAATTGCATGCATTTTTAAAAGCAACCTCTCCGTTACTAAAGTCACCTCCCCCTCCGTCTCCTCCTGTGAACTCCTCTGCCTCGACATTACCAGCGAGGGCAAACAAGTGTGTGCTCTACATCTCATCTATCACCCGACTGGTGACAATCTCATATTCACCCAACAACTCATGGACATGATCACTTCCAATGCCGGTCGGCAGGCCACCCAAGTCTACTTGGGTGACTTCAATCTCCACTGGAACGACCAGAAAGACACAGTGGTGAATAGTCTCAAAACTTTCCTTAATGCACTTGACCTCACCCAAATATGCGATAGACCAACACACGACAAAGGCGCGATACTTGATCTCATCATTGCCAAAGAGAATTGTACACAACTGGAGACGATTCTACCCTGCGACTGGTCAGATCACCACATTATCACCTTCTTTGTCAATGAAAAAGTTAAACCTAACCCGGCTCAACCAATCAAATCCAAAACATGGAAAAGGGACACGAAGAATCTCAACGCCTCTACTCTGCCTCCCCACATCGGCAATCTCCTCCTTCCCCCTTCAGGTGCCTCGGATGTTCAATCACTGACTGACCACTACCTTGAATCTATGAATACATTAGTCAATGAAGTCGCCCCACTGCAACTGAAGAGAGTCTCCACCAAAACTTCTAACCCCTGGTATGACGACAGACTCAATGACGACAGGCGTTCGATGCGAATGGCAGAGCGCACCTGGAGAGCGGACCCCTCAGCACTGCACCTCAAAAGGCTCAAAAACAAGAGAAATGCCTACTTCAGGAAAATAAAGCGCACAAAGTTGGACTTCTTCAGCCGCCAATTGGACCAAGCAAAAAACAGGCCAAGAAAACTCTTCGAACTAATCAAAACCCAAACAAAGGCACAACCCCTACAATCAAGTAGCACAACAAGCGACACCCCACACTGTGAAGACTTCTCTGGTTTCTTTAAGCTAAAGACTGACAACATAAGAAATGACCTCATCATGGATGTAAGCCGATTCCCCAACCACACAAGAATGGCTAACACTCAACCTAAAAACATGGCTTCCTGGCAGTACTTCGATACCTACACGGAAGAAACAATACACAAACTGCTCTGCACCTTGAAGCCCTCCAACCACCACACAGACCCTCTACCTGCTAATGCTGTAAAAGACTTCATCCCCTTGCTCCTTCCTCTCTGGACCAAAATCATCAACTGCTCCCTGCAACAATGCCTCATTCCAGACTCCCTCAAGGTGGGGCAAGTCACACCTATACTCAAGAAACCTACAGCTGATCCGACTGACCTAAACAATTACCGACCCATCACCAATATCCCCACCCTGGCCAAACTGCTGGAGAAATGTGTCCAACTCCAACTAACAAGACACATTGACCAATTTGACCTCCTCAATTCTCATCAATCAGGATTCCGAGCGAAACATAACACGGAAACAGCTATGACACACATAATTGATGACGCCCTCCAAATTCTTGATCGCAATGAGTCCTGTCTCCTCATCCTTCTTGACCTCTCGTCAGCATTTGACACGGTCAAACATGAGAACCTGATGGAGCTGCTAAGCACTAGAATGGGTCTATCGGGAACGGTTCTCAAATGGTTTTCGTCCTTCCTACACAACCGGTCTCAGAAGTTCAAGATCGATAATGTGCTATCTTCACCTGTGCCTGCAGATCTAGGTGTTCCACAAGGATCCTCCCTCTCCCCCACTTTGTTCAACCTCATCATGGAACCGCTCGCCACCTTGCTCCAAGCCTCTAATGTCCAATTCCATATGTACGCCGACGACACACAACTGTACCTAAAGCTTCAATCTCCGGAAGATATCAAACATCTGAATTCCACGCTTATTAACACTCAATCTTGGCTAGCCGATAATCACCTCAAACTAAATGCTCTGAAAACTGAGTTCCTTCTCATCTCACCCCCGGCGAAAATTTCCACCACCCAAACATGGCTCAGCAACCTAACAGCACTCAATGTCCAACCCACCATCGTGGACTCAGCGAAATCCCTAGGCATCACACTGGACGCCAAGCTCAACATGCAGCAACACATCAGCAAAGCCACAAAAGCAGCTAATTTCCAAATCAACACACTGAGGAAAATCAAACCCTTCCTCCCGACTGAAGACTTCCAAACTGCTGTACAAGCGTTAGTCATCCCTCGAATCGACTACGGAATTGTGACCCTCAGTGGACTCCCGCTATCCACAACAGCTCCCTTAAGAGCCTCCCTGAACGCTGCCGCAAGACTCATTACTGGCTCAAGAAAACATTCGCACATTTCCCCAGATTTAAAGTCCCTAAAATGGCTGCCTTTTGAAGCCAGAATACAACTAAAAATTGCAGTTATGACACACGCGGCCGTGCACCACAATGCACCCAACTACCTCGCTCAAAAATTGTCCATATCAGGAGGTTCGAGGTCCAATAGAAGCTCAAAAAATCTACTCCTGAAACCCCGTAGATTCAGGAAAGAGAAAACCTACAAGCGCTCCTTCTCAGGAATGGCACCCAGGATCTGGAATGCGCTCCCGCCTGAAACTAGGCGTATCTCCTCCGCTGCACTCTTCAAGAAAGAGGTGAAAACCATCCTTCTGGCCAAGATCTCCTGAACCGTATAGGTGGTGGATCAGAGACTCTACATTGCCTTGTATCAATGCTCACCTTGTCCTTTGGCACTATACCGCTACTTGATGGTGACACTACTACACTACTTTCTGCCTACCGACCAATATATGAGACACATTGGGTCACTGTTTCACCCTCCCGATGCCCTCACTCAGTGCGCTCTCTATACTAAATCTCTGGTATAAGCCTGCCACACACCCAAGGTGTACCTGAACACCTCTGTAATGGGATCAATGACTTATGCCGTTATATTACCTGCTTACCTGACTGTATATTGATATGTTTTATGTATTTTATTATTATCCTTTCATGTTAGTGACTACTACATTGCTCCCATTACCTCTGTTCATTCCCACTGCCCCTACCCTGTCATTGTGAAGCGCTCTGATATCTGTAAGGATCTTGTTCGCGCTATATAAAACTATAATAAATAAATAAATTAGGTAATTTGGATATAAAACTTGCCCATTGATCAATTATTGATGTAGCTGGTCTTTCTAGGAAGCATTCAGTAGCCAGATTTAAGGCTATTTCACTGGTCAATCGTTTATTGTTCGAATTCCAGTTTAGTTTCCGGTAATTGGTGGTTCCAATTTGACCTTGTGTTGTTAAATAAATTTGATGTTTTATATTTTTAAATGAAGTGGTGATTACTTGCTGGCTATGATCACTCTCTGGGACCTTCTCTAAGTAATACTCGGTACAGTTGTTAAAAATATTCAGCGATACCATAGTATAGTCAATTCAAGATTTTGCATTATGGGTATAGCAGGTCCATGCCGGAGGCAAATCAGTTGGAAATCTATCATTGAGTATTCATAGCCCCAAAGCTTCCATATTCTTCACTAAGTTTAGGCCTATTTGGTTTTGTCTCGGTTTAGATGAAGTCTCTATTGCTTGTGCTGGATTTAGCCATTGGTGATCTTGTGAGTTTGTCACATCATCTCTTGTGAAAGAAATTAGTAGATTTAAGTTAAAGTCTCCTGTAATAATGAAATCCATGAGGGGGTCCTCTATCCTTTGCTCTACCAAATAGGTGTAGAGAGCAGCACACATGGTCTTCCTAGAGGTAGATGTTGGCGAAACGTATATGTTAACCATCTTTAGTGATTTGTCTTGATCATAAATCTTTTTTTTAGCTCTACAGACTGAATATTGCAGTTGTTTGTAACCAATTGCGTATGTTCTGAGTTTAGATCAATTGAAATGAATATTGTCAGACCGCCGGAAGGGCGACCATAGTTGCTTTGCTTAATAGCAGGTTCAAAATATCCTTGATAACCATGAATAATAAACGGAGCTGTTGCCCAGGTCTCCTGTAATAAGATTATCTGATAATTCTTAATCAATTGAGTTCTATTGTCCAGATTTTTGCCTATACCATTTATATTCCATACACAAATTGTTATAGTATCATTGCCTTCTTTTGGGTTTTCAAATATTATTTTCTGGTTTACTTGTCATTGTTTGTCATTTCCATGTAGGGCCATTTTAATACATGACTCATTTATCCCATTTTCCTTCTCTATCTTTTTGTCGCCTGGTGGATATGCGACTACTCTATCTATTTGTTGTATTGGATTTTTTAGTACAGAGAAGGTTGCTGGCCCCTTTTTTTCTTTTTCAGTACTTAGCATATTTTCTGCTTTTATTAATGGTGTTGGATATTCCTTTGGCACAACTTTGCTGATCATTATTCCCCAACTACGAAAAATATCTTCTCCCTTCATAATTTGTTCCACTACAGAAGGGGAGGTTACTGTTATTACTGTAAGTGGCAATAAACCTTCTGGGTTTTGTAAGAAGCCAACGCATTCAATTGCTTTAGTTGTCAGATTTGCTAATGAAGGAACCGATTTAAATAGGCGCAAAAGATTGCCTCTATTTAACTATCTTGTTGCCCTCTGAATTCATATTACTAGGTGATCTCCTTTTATTGAATGGGTTGTATCCTCTATTAAATCATCTGGATCGCATGGTTTCACCTGCTCATTAATTGGATGTTGCTTTGCATTTATTTCTTCATTAGGATTCCAAGATGATATTTGTTGCTCCATAGTCCCAGCATTCAATAGGCCTGGATTCTTTTTTTCTACCACAATCTTATCTATTTCTGGTTTTACTGAACTAATTGTATGGCCACTTTTTGGTTGTATTCCACTAAGCGTATCCTTTTTGGAAATTTTTTCCACGGGGTTAGTTCCGGATTTGTACTACAGAGGCTCCTTTAGTATGAAGTTTTTCCAGGCTTTGGAAGATTTATCAGGTGTAATATTGATAGTGGCACTTTCAGATTCTTTATCTATTGCAGTCTTCTTTTTTGAGTCATTTTGCGTGTTCCTATGATTTCAATGTTGTACAGAAACATCAAAATACTTAGTTTTTGTTGTGATGAGTTTTGATGGCTGGTCACTACCTGTATCCGTTTGTTTTCCCGTTGGTTCCTTCGAAGGTAGTTTCCCCTTATTGATTTTATTTTTTGTTGATCCCTCATAAGAGTCTGGGTCTATTTAATCCTGCACCTTTGCTTTGTTTCGTGCTTTGCGTAGTTTTTTAGTATGCCTTTTTGTCATTATAAAGGGATTCGGGACCAGATCTATTTCATCCTCCTCAACATTATCGTCATTTTTCCTTTCCACCACTTGATTACTTGATTTCTCATTTTTGGTTTTTTTGATATCCTGTTGAATATTTAGGAATATAGGAGCGACATCTAACTCCCTTTGATCTGGTAAGTAATCCTTTTTAGTATGCTTGGTTTAAGTTGTACAACATACACCTTCTTTATGAGCTTTTTTCCTGCTTCCGTCCCATAGGAGATTTGCCTTAACATCCTCCAATATAGTACCAATAACTTCTGGTATTGATGTTAGTTTGTCAATTATTGGCGCACAGGCGCATTCTTTATAAGAGGTTGATAAATCCGCTTGGGCTCTAGTTATTAAGCAATTAAGGTCAGCTAGTTTAATATCTATTCCTGCCACCGCTTTGGCCATTGTTCCCAATATTTCAATTTGTACATCCATTTTGTTCGACTGAAGTATCAATGCTTCAAGAGTAAGTGATGATGTTTGATAAAAAATATCCCAAATAGAACCCAAATCTTGATTATCAATGGATTCGATGCTTTTATTCAACCGTGGTTCCTGTTTGGTACTAGGGGAATTTTTTAAATGGCTCCTATTGTAGCCATCAGATTGTTCTAATTGTACTGGTTCAGAATTCCGTCTTATTTTTATTCCTACAGGTTGTGTTATTTCCGTGCCCAAACTTGATTTATCAGGTTGTTTGACTAAGTCAGTTTGCAACAGTTTTAATGGTTCATTTTCCAGAATGCTCTGATCATTTCGTAGTGTTTGCAGGCCTATAGCTTCCTCATTGTCTCAAAGCATGGCTGTCTCCAACTTTATATAATCAAATTTATTTTCCCCAAATTGAGTTTCCTGCAAAGAATCATCCGATATATTAAGATTATCAGTTGTCGGTACCAAACCTTGAGTAGTATTTTTCCTTATTTCAACATTAACCTCCATAGGCATCCTAGATGACATGGTTACTATACCAGATTTCATGGACTGTTCAACTTGTGAGATCTCAGTTTTTGTTTCCTCTATAATAATCCCCTCATGTAGATTTTTTGTGCACATTATATCCTGGTTAATAGCTTTCGTAGGTGATAGATTTATTGATTTAGCCAATTTATTGGGCTCGATGTCTCATTAGCTTTTTTTTTCCTCAGAGTCTCGACTTAGACCAAATTGTTGAATCATAACTTTCTGATTACTAATGGGCATGATTGGTGTCTGTAAATTTCCTATTTCTGAGTCACTTTGTATAGATATCAAAGCCCCCTTTGGATCTTTTATAAAATCAAATTTGTGAGGAATTTTTATGCTTTTTTCAAACATCCTTGCAATTGGCGATATAAGCGTCTGGTTCAACTCCTTAGGTTGTGCTTTAGCTTTTATTAATATGTTTGGTACTTTAGATTTACGTGATCTTCGTGCTGGTGGACCAATTGGCCTTTCCTTTCCTGAACGCCTTATTTTACTCTTTGAGGGTGTTCACAGGTTCAAATTAAATAACAATCAACCCCCCCGTGAGAGACCAACCGATATCACCTTATATGACCTTGCACAGCCGCATGAGCAAATATTTATCCTAAGCAAAGTGTACCGCTCACGCCAGCAAGTATTCAACTTATGCCAAGAGTGATTATACAACAGACTGGTAGCTAGTTTGATAGCTAGTTTGGTAAGGAAAATACAATATATATGCCGGTTTAATAGCTTTCCCAATTTGACCATATATTGCATATATTCCATATGTTCCATGTAGTCTTTGTGTTCTATGTTCTATGAGATTGAAAGGCCCCCCTTTTCCTTCCAATAGTTAACAAGGGACTGCAACTGTGCCCCTTCTCCCTTTTCCTTCCCCCGGTACCACTCACTCAGCTCTTCGCTCTTCGCTGCGGCCAGCAGAGTATTGCAACCAATTTTGGTGCAGATGTCCCCTTTATCAGCTTCACAGAGTACTAGCACTGACACTAACACGGACAAGTCGCTTTTGAAGTTGCCCGCAGCTTGTGCTTGTGCTTGTACTATATTTGTACTATATTTGTACTCGATAAAATTTGTTGTAATTCCAGGCTCCAGGGCGCGTTTTGTCAAAAAAACAAAAACAAAATAATCTATAGACTGTAGGCTCCTCACCACGTCCTCACCACGTCCTCACGTCCTCACCACATCAAAGAAACATCGTGATTCCTTTTTTTCCTTTTTTTCAGTTTCTTCAGGGGTATGCTCTTCACCCCCCTTGCCTCACCTTAGCTGCAACCAGAGGAGAGAATCTGCAAGCCCGCACGCTTTAATGCGGCTGCCCGCAGCAAGCTGTCTTCTCCTCTCAGCCTGTCTGCTCCCAAACCTTGCACAATGGCCGCCAAACACCAAACACCGACCGCCGACCACCGCCAGCTGCCGAAACAACGAGGCGGCGTGGCGTGTCAGAAATGCCGTGGCAACCCAGGCAGCCGGCAAGCACCGTCGGGGAATAGCAGCGGCGGCAAAGTGACGGCGGTTACTCGGCAAATCCGACAAGTCTGGCACGGCAACAAAACGGCAACAACAGGTACGTGGCTAAGGTACGTGGCTCCTCCTCCTCAAGTCGGCCCAGCTCTGGTGTTTCCAGCGAAGTTGTTTCAAAATTAGGTAATCACTATTTTCCCCTGGAATACTCAGTATAATGACCCCCTGGTAAAACAACAAATCAGGTATTTGGGCATTCAGATTCTAGGAGAGGTCAAGAAGATCGCACAAATAAATTTTAATAATGTTCAATCAGAGTAAAAAAAAACTCCCTAATGCATGGAGGAGTCTCCCTTTGTCATTCTTGGGTCACTCCAATTTAGTTAAGATGATATTACCCAAATTCACGTATATTTTCAACACGATACCCCTGGAATTTAAAAAGGAGTGGGTTAATAGAATGCAGGGAGATATTAGTAGTTTCATCTGGGCTTTGAGAGGGGTTAGAATCTCCTGGAAGAAACTAAGGAGGAAGAAAGAATATGATGGTCCGGACCTGTTCCAATATTATAGGGCTTTTCACTTTAAAAACTTTAGAGTGTTATTTAAGGACTATCGTTTTTACCCACGGTATATGCAAGCTATGACTGGCCCAGAAGGAAGTTACTTTCTGTATAAATCTGGCCATACAAAATTTTTTAAGAAAGTAAAATAAAAAATTCTGGACACGGCAGTCAGACTGTGGGTTCAGTTAAGGCATCTGTGGAAGATCTCCTATTACAGTCAACATGCTCTAATCTGGTACTCGCCAGGAATGCCGGAATGTCTAAAGGACGCGCTATCTGATGGAGGAATAGTGGAATGGGGACAGATATTAACAGGGTCCACAATTGTCGACTGGGACTTTTTAACCATATTGACCAAAGAGGCTTTGTCTAAGTTTAAATTCTTCCAATTGACAATTGACAAGCTGGGCAAAATCCCTGGGAAAGGAGAGTGAAGGAAATCCGGAGTTGGAGTTTAAGTTCCAGGGGAAAGTGTTTAAGAAAGAGGTAGCACACTGGTATTGGACTCTTATTTCTGAAGGACGGGAGGACTTCACCTTACCCACCGAGATCTGGGGGAAGGCGCTGCCGTCGCTGGATGTATAATCATTATGGCAAGTATCTGCGGCTACTTGTGGCTATGTCATTTAATCTGCACCACTCAGAAAGAATGATCTATTCACTCTGCATAAAGCATACTGGACGCCAAGAAGATGTCTAAATTGAGAAGCGGAGGTGCGAGGAGGTGTCCTAAATGTGACGAAGAAGGAGCGGATGACATCCATATGTTCTGGCAGTGCCCCCGACTACAGAGCTTCTGGGAAGCTGTGGGTAAGATTCTCTCAGAAGTATTCCGTCAAGAAATCCAGGTAAGCATCCAGTTAGTTATATTTGGAGTGGATGTTGTTACGGAAGATAGGGTAGGACTGAGTTTAACTAACAAGCAAGGAAATCTGCTTTTTTTATTAGTACTGCTGGCCAGGTGCGAGATTTGTATTAAATGAGTCAGTCCAACAGTGCCTACACAGGAAGAATGGTTGAACTCAGTGCTCAGGATAAATGCCCTAGATACGGCTGGCACACATAGCAAGAGATTAAATTGTTGGGATATGTGGGAACAGTACTGGACAGACATTGGGCTATAATTAAGATAGATGGAAGTCCAATGATTAAGCGTTGCAGCAATAAAGAGATGGGAGAGGTTGGCACAGCTTTTGACTCCCTGCAAGAAAGGAGAGGGCAAGCAGCGAAGGGGATACCCGGAGGCTACAACCTCATAGGTGAAGCTAAGTTAAGCTATGTGTAACGGGAAAACTTCGAAGTCGTTACAGTGTGGTGCAAGGGCTTCCCTAACGTGGCAAGCTTGTTGTTGAACATACTCCATTCAGTTATTGAGCAATGAGGACAAAAAATAAATAAATACAATATGTACTTTTGTTGTAGTTACAATCTGTGCTATGCACCTATAATATGTACTATAGCTGTTTTTTCAGCCTTAAAAAAGTCTAAAGGGACAAAACACGTGTTGGCTGATGTTTCTCTGGGAGCCTTGTTCCTCAGAATAAATCAACTTTGAAAACTTTGAACAGAAGCTGGATCATACTATTTCTAATAATAAACTACTGCCTGTACTTTGATACTAATTACACTGCATAAGGACGTATGATCTACATTAAGCATGCAATTATATTTACAAATATCCGCCACTGATGTGGATTACGCAACCGTTTAAGAGAGTGATGGGTGCAGTTCCATCATATGCCTATATTGTTCCCATTAGTATTTCTAATGTACAGGGGCTACCTTTGGTAGTAGGGTGCCGGTACTGCGATTTGCACCTCTGTATGTGTATACATTTCACTATAATTGCTGATATTTCCCACTGGTAACTTGACCTTGGGTACAAACATTGTTACAAGGTTTGGTAACTCCGCTATTCCGGGCCACTACTACCTCAATCTTTTGCACACTTTCTTGTCAATTATCGGATAAATTTTAACTAAGAGTCAGTGTTTGTCCATGATCCTTCTGATCTGCTGCCACGATGTACTATAGACATTTATGAATCGTTTCTCTTCCAGGACATTAATTTTCTTTCTTTTCTTTGTATTGCCAAAGATCATATCTTCTCTCTTCATTGAGTGTGCTCTCTGTTCTACTGTCTCTAGGAGGATTTATTAAAGTTCATTTAATTCTCTTTGAGATTTGGTAAGAAATACAAGGCTATATCAGAGTTTGAAGTATAGTGTGTTTATTTTTTGTTTTGTGTAATGGTATCAAGTAAGACATTTTCTGGATTTCAGATGCTGTAAGACTATCAGGGAATAGTGATTTCATTAAATTCATTTCCCACTATGTAGGTAAAACTTTGTGAAACATTTCAAGGTCCCCATGCCCCAAGTGGGAGGTTTAGTAAGCGCATGATGAGCATATTAAAATGTGCAACAAAATACAATGTAACAAATTGATTTGACAGTCCACTGGGAATCTGACTATATGAAATGTGATTACTAAATAAAGTGCATGATTAGATCATTTAAATCATGACCTGTTTTAAGTTAAGCCCTTTCTTCATTCAGGCGATGTGGCGAATGTTAAACAAAAGTATGAAGTCACTTGAGGAGAACGGATCAAGCAATTTCAATGTGTGAGACAATAGCAGTTACTACATACCCACTCACTGATTCCTAAGTCTACACACACAACTACCCATTCAACAACAGAATCATTTATACATGCAGTCACTAATTAATAGAACACTATCAAATGCACTTAAACACATATATAGACATTGACACATCAGCAGTCATCTTAGTCGGTTATGCAGTCATCCTACTCACTCATGAAAATAATTAATCACACTTACATTTACTCATTTACACAATTATACCTACAACACCTCATTTATTCCCAAACACATAGTAACTCATAGTTAATATGTTAAAAAATCACCATTACAATTATACACTCATTCATATAGTTGCTCTCACAATCACTGACTCTTACATATACTTATTTATATACACCAACTCTCACATACAATGCCTTTTATTTTTTTACTTTGTTGAAGATGTACAACTAAAACATATATTCGCTCACCAACACACAGATAAATACACTCAGTCACCCAAACAACTGTTTCCACATGCACTCTTAAACCTACACAGCTAGTCAATCAACCATTCACACATCTATGCATAGAGTTACACACACACCATCCAACCACACACAAACTCTGTGTCCCATACAAATACTCACCCAACTAATCAATAACTAATATACACACTCTTCTAGTTAGGGACCAACTGATGCAGCATGTTATACAACAACAAAGACAGTGATGCAGAAATTCACACAGTTTAGTTACTAATCCATGTATTAAGTGAGACACTTTTAATTACTCACTTAAACAGACAGTCAGACAGTTACTAAATCCTCTATCCAGACAGTTATATATCCTCTCAGTCTTGGTATATATATAATACATATTTATATTTCAAACTAAACCACGTTAACTGAATGATGTAATTAGTGATGTCATCAGTGATGTCATGAGTGATGTCATCAGTGATGTCACTGACCATGTCATGAATGATGTGATATGTGACATCATCAGCAGTGCATAAGGATTTTTCTGTGAATGTCTAAGGTTTTTAAATGCTAATTTCTAACTATAATGTCTCTGAAACCTACGTTTTTTTCAGTGGATTTCAAAGCTTTTTTCAAATGCTATTTTCTAACTATAATGTCTCTGAAACCTATGGTTTTTTCAGTGAATTTCAAAGGTTTTTTAAATGCAGATTTTTAAGTGTAATAGTGGTTATACCTATTTTTTGTACTGATTTTCTCCAGTTTTTTAACAATTTATTTATAACTATTTTATTCATTAAATAACATTATGTATTTTTCTGAAACTTGCAAAAAACATTTTGTTTTAAATTCAAACTGAAATATTGTTTACTTGTTTTGTTTTATTTTTTATTTTAATATATTTATATTTTCTTTTTTCTTTTTCTTTTTTTCCAAATTTATTTTGGAGTCGCACACCCAAAGCGTACACATCACGGTGGATGCGTGGATTCTAGCCGCCAGTTTAGAAAAGTCATAAAGGATCCGCGTACGGTGTGCGATGGCTGTGTGTTTTGCAGTTACTTCATATACATTTAATATTATGTGATGAGCGCGATTGGTATTCGACCAGTCCCCAACTCCTGCTCCCTCGCATTTGCAAAACATGTGCATTACGGTACGCGACGCTTGCGCGGTGGCGGGTCCCTCGTGACGTCATATATGTGCCGGGGTGCGCTGGGTGCAAACAAATTTTAGGTTCTGAAATTATATGTATGTGTCTTTAATATACATATATGGGCAAGAAATTATCTAAGATATTCATAAAAATAATATATTTGTACTTATAATAAACTCATATTATTTTTTAATATATTTTCGCGAAGTCGCGTCAGGTACGTGCTTCGTGAGCGCAGAGTGCGCGGATCCCATGTGACCTCAAAAAAAAAAGATTTCATTGATTCATAACATTTTCCACTGTAACTATTGAAGGACCCCACCCATTTTAATCATTCTTGTTGGAGCATCTTTAGAGAGACATCTCTTTTCCTACAAGAACCCTTTTTGCTTGTTTTTTTTGGTGTTTTTCAAAAAATATCAAACAAAATGGCATCTGGACAGCAGCAACAGCAGGAGGAAGTATCTTCTGAAGAAGAATTCTTGCAGGAGGCACCACGTCCCCAGAGGCCGGAATCTGTAGTGTGGAAATTCTTCACGTTTCCACCTGGAGAGAAGAAAGTAAATTCTTGTTCGGGCGGAAATGAGGCGAGCTGCTTTGAATCTCTCACCTGCTGTTGCAAGTACGTCTGGAGCGTCCTCAGGAACACCTGCAATGGACATTAGGCCATAATTCGTCTTTCTCGAGCAACACAGCGTGAAGTGTAAGAAACTTATATGCTTAGGTGAGCAGTCGGTGGATGCAGTTTGTGCTGCGCAATGCAACCATCATTGTTAATTTTTTTGTTTGTTTGTTTTTGGAATGATAAGTAATTTCAAAAGTTTTCTGTTTTATTCGTTAATTTTTTGAAAAAACACCCACAAAAATACAAAATTGTTTAAAAAAATACAAAAGAAAAAAAAGTTCATATTAGTAAGGGTGGGCGAAGTCCACGTAGTGGGGCTACGCGAAGCTCCGCGAAGTGGGGTATGCCCACCCACACACTTCGCGTAGCCCCACTACGCGCCACCCGCCTCCCTCCCGCCCTCTTCTACAACCCTATTTTTCATATTACATACAGTAAAATAAAAAGAAAATAACTTATGTTGAATGCGGCGTCCTGGGGCTCCCTCATCCTGTCGAAGCGCCGACTTCTTCAAACGAATTAGTAAGCGCGGGCGCCCGCGCATGCGCATTCGTTTGAAGAAGTCGGCGCGTCTACAGGATGTGGGAGCCCCGGGACGCCACACGGAGTGGGCGTAGTGTTGCCTACTACGCCTACGTTGTGAAGCGCGAAGTAGGCAACACAACGCCCACTTCGTGGGCGGAGCAAAGTGCTACACCCACGGTTACTTATTAGAACTACCTTATCTGGTTAAAGAAAGAACTATAATTGCAAGGTAATGTGTGAAAGTTTGGTTGAATATATGTATAGAGCATGATTGACTGAAAGAATGCTTAAGTAGTGTATGGTGAATTTATAGGTGAAGATTTATGAGAAAGTACTGCAGCGTGACACTTCAAGCTCTTTAGCTGCACTGCACTGTGGCACTTCCGAAGCACAGGGATGAGACATATGTACATGAATATGTTGCAACTCTGTGCTTCCCTCTGCACTGCTGCACAAACTGCAGCCATGCGGTGACACAGGCACAAGGGATGTCTGTGCCATGCAGATATTATTTTTGTGCAGGAAGGGACACCTTCCTGCACAAAAACAATCAGTAAAGGCATTTTCCTCTTTCAATGTATGCTGTGGAATTCAGCTTGCATTGAAAGAGGAAAAAATTAGGAGAACTCAAAACAATTCTCCTCGTTGCGCCTTACTACACCAACTCTAGGATGGCGCAGCATTCACACACATCTCCAGATTTACGATTTCTCATAAATCTGTAGATGTGTCTTGTTCTATGGGTGTTGTGTGGGAACACCCACAGCAACACCTATGGAACACCCCTTCAAAGCAAAGTTTTGTGTATGAAGGGTCATATTTACAAGGAGAGGAAAAACCAAGCAGGGTGGCTTTTCCTCTCCTTGTAAATATGAAGGAGTGCCTGTGCCATCACTACATTACAAAAAGTGACGTACTGGTGGTGCAGGGTGCTTGTAAATCTGCCCCATAAGTGCTTAGGTATTGGCAGACTGATACAATAAGAACATAGTGCTGGATGGGTGATTGAAGAATTGCATGAGACTGACAGGAGGTGTCCTACACTGCATGGGTACTACTTCAGAATTTAAAGGAGTGGACCAATAGTATGTATCTGCTTAGAGATTTGTAGGGATTATGCACAGAATATTATATGTGTACTTGTGTTGGTGCCTAGGTAATTTTATAAGAATACCACTAGTAACTGGAATGATGACAGTGAACACTTCATTTATAAGTGCTTACGTATTGGTGGAGTGAAAGGATAAGTAGACAGTGGTAGATAAGTGATTAAAGAAGTGCATGGGACAGACTGGACGATTCCTACACTGCATGAGTACTAACTGGGTATTTAGAAGAGTGTGTCAATAGTATGTAGCTAGTTAGAGGTCTGCTTGGATAGTGCACACAATATTATAGCTGTACTTTTTTTTTTTTTTTAAGTTTCAAAAACCTTTATTGAGGTAAAAAATAACAAACAAATGACACAGTCCTGTGCCTACATCCGTCGAGCAGCCGGCAACTTATATAGCAGTAAATAAAGAAGAGTCTTCATAAGCGGTAGTAGAAGTACACAGCAAGTCGCCTACAACCACTTTGGGCCGGCCGCTTCAAGCAATCAATATGACAATGGAGATACGGGCATTTACACAAAAACAAAAATAAAAAGATTTAGACAGGGACACTACGTTTGCAGTGCAGCCGTATTTCAACTTTATATATCAGCATGTGGCAACTCGTGCTGTGTACTAACCCCCCGTGTCATCAAAAAACACATGTGGAAGCCATGGGAACTGCCAATAGCATACACAAATGCCGCCAGTTTCATCCACCTCAGCAATCACACCTACTAACAGTCAGCCGAATCTGTCCATTGCTCGCGCCCACGCATGCACGCATTCGAGCGATCAATCTTCAGCATGTACCTCCAGGCCTTCAGGAGCCCCCATCCTCCTCAGGTCCATTCGTCAAGTAGACAACAGCGGCGCCCAGATATCTCTGGGCCTGGACGCCACAGGCAGCAATTCAGCATAAACAGCAGCCTGCTCCTGGCAATATACCATGTCCTTCAGCCAATCCTTGAACTTGGGCGCTCTTCCCCTGCCCCAGCGACAAGCTAGGCGTCTCTTGGCCATCAAAAGCGCTAAGGCTATGTATTTACGATGGAGCAAGGGCACATTTTTAACATAGCTCAAGATCACAATCAACGGTGTGGCCTGTAGTTGCACACCGGTCATCTGGCCCAGAGCCTCAAATATCTGTTCCCAATATCTCTGTAACCCGGGACAATTCCAGGCCAGGAGCAGGAAATCTGCCTGGGGCGCCTTACATCTGTCACACCTGTCTGAGTCCCGCTGTCAAAGTCTATGTAGTCTGGCCGTTGTATGATATAGTCTATGCAAGTACTTGTAATGGATAATGCGCAATCTACTGCTAGCTGAGATCCATTCAGTCTGTGAGCAACAATACTCCCACTGCTCGTCCGTGATGTCTGAACCCAGATCCTCCCCCCAGTGCAAGCGGGATGCCGGACTATCAACCTCACGCTGCGTCTGGACTACACGGTATATCAGGGGCACTAACCGTTTCGGCGCCGTCTACTGGAGGAGCAAGTGCAATGGCGCAAGTGACTTGGGTTCGCGCTGGAAGTCAGGGTGTAGAGATCTAAGCCCTTGCTTAAGCCGAATATATAGAAACGCATCTAAGGGAGTGCGTTGAGTGTCCGCAAAAATAGTGTCTGAATCTCGGAACTGGCCCTCCGCATATAGGTCCCCCCAGGTGTTGATTGACGTGCGGTCCCGAAGTCTATGAAAGAGAGTCTCCTGCAAAAGAGGCATTTTGGGATGATTTGTGATAGGCAGCAGCGGGGAGTAGATCATGGGGTCCTCTAGGAGCTGCGCTATACTCGTCCACGCCGAGATAGTGGCATTTACAGTGGTGTGTGTGCGTTCCCGATCAGGCACCTCCATATATACAGCCCCATCGATCGGTATCGGGTGAACAAGCCAATGCTCGGCTGCCAATTGTGGCATGTACCGGGGTTGTCGGACCCAGAAATATAGATAATGGGCCTGTGTACTCACATAGTAGAGTTCAAAATCTGGGATCCCAACCCCCCCCCGAGGAATAGGGCCTAGTCAGAACGGTCCACTTCATTCTGGCCTGCTTACCTCCCCATACCAGTTTAATCATTTCCGTTTTGAGTTTCTTAAAAAATTGCCGACCAGGGTGGTATGGGATATTCAAAAAAAAAAATAGAGCAGCTGTGGTAGAATCACCATTTTAATCAACAAGGCCCTACCTGCCATAGAGAGTGGAAGCTTTATCCATCTCTCCACTTTCTCCGTTATGCGGGCTATCGCCACTCCATAATTGAGTCGCATTAGTTCATCCTTATGTCTTGTAATCCCTATGCCCAGGTACCGTACCTCGTCTGCACACCACTCTAGGGGGTAATCCAAGGGAAAGCGTGCAACTGAGTCAGTCAACGGGAAGAGACAGGATTTCCCCCAGTTGATTTGAACTCCAGATAGACGACCAAAGACAATAAACTCGCAAAGGATACACTGGAGAACACTGGAGCTGGATTTCTCTGCAGGAGAAAAGACTGAGTCTTTCTCAGTGTGTCTGCTGGAGGGTCGGCTTCCTTCGGCACTTGCAGTAGCAGGGTGCATCAGGCAAGTAGATAGTCGAACTGCTCCAAACCACCGTGTGTTTGCTATGGCAAGTGTGGGCATATTTATACCTTGAAGGTACCGAGTTTGATGTACAGGTGGACATAGTAACGTCATTAAATATTCTCAGGTCTTTCAAAACTCCATGAGTTCTTGGACAAGTCAGTATTCGAGCAAGGGGAAGTCCCTAGCTGCTGAAGCCAAGTTTTCCAAGAAATCGCTGTGGATTTTCGGAACTAGTGGAAGTAACCCTGCCATATTTGGACTGCATGAGCTATGTCTAAATATGGTTAGGATTTCTATGCCCTTATAAGGATATGGTGATTTATACCTATATAAGGGCATGAATTGGGAAAATTACAATAGGGTCCAAAAATGTTATACAGCAGTGTGTGTGGTTGTGGTTGTGTGTGTGTTGTGTTTGAGTGTGGTGTGTTGTGTTTGTGGTTGTGTGTGTGGTGGTGTGTGTGCTTGTGGTTGTGTGTGTGTGGTTGGGTGTGTGTGGGGTTGTGTGTGTTGTGTTTGTGTGTGTTGTGATTGTGGTTGTGTGTAGTTGTGTGTGTGCTTGTGGTTGTGTGTGTTTGGTTGGGTGTGGTTGTGTGTGGGTGGCTGTGGGTGGCTGTGTGTGGTTGTGTGTGTGGTTGTGTGTGGTTGGGTGTGTGGTTGTGTGTGTGGTTGTGTGTGTGGTTTTGTGTGTGGTTATGTGTGTGTGCTTGTGGTTGTGTGTGTGGTTGTGTGGTTGGGTGTGGGTGTGTGTGTGTGTGGTTGTGTGTGGTTGTGTGTGTGTGGGTGTGTGTGTGGTTGCGTGGTTATGCATGTGGTTGTATGTGTGGTTGGGTGTTTGGTTGTGTGTTTGGTTGTGTGTGTGGTTGTGTGTGTGTGGTTGTGTGTGTGGTTGTGTGTGAGTGGTTGTGTGTGTGTGGTTGGTTGTGTGTGTGGTTGTGTGTGGTTGTGTGTGTGGTTGTACGTGTGGTTGTATGTGTGGTCATTTTTTGTTTGTTTATTTTTTTGTTCTCATTCTGCAATAGATTGTGTAAGGAGTTGTCGCGGACCGGCCTCTCTCGTTCTGAAACCTTCAGTGCTCCATATTTCCGTGGCTTGACCGGGGTGTCTCCCATTGATTTTGGGGGAGGTCCCTTGATTTCCATTACCGATTCCAATAAATGTTTCTGAAGGGGGGAACTAGCCATCCTGGCTACTCAAACGGGCATTCTGCCAGTTTATTTATTGCCATCGCATAATCATTGGACTTTGAACAACACAGAGTAAGTTTTCCGGAAGATTGCAATTACCGGCTAGCTAGGTTGAACTGTTCCCAGATTTCCCAGAAGTTATATTTCCTACTTGGTTTCCCCCTCCTATCCAGTTTGTTTATTCTATGTATTGAAGTGACCCATTCCCCGTGTGTGGGTGGTACAGGACTTACCCATTTGATGCATATTTCCCTTCTTGCCAGTAGGATTAACAAAAAGAGTAAATTCTCTTGTTTCTTAGTTAGCTTAACTAGACACTCTGGCTGGACCGCCCCAAATATAACATGGTCAATACTTACATCAGATGGTGTTTCTAGTAAGGTTCTAAGGGTCTTACCCACTTCCTGCCAGAATTTGTCGAGCTGAGGGCACTGCTGAAACATATGCAAGTCGTCTGCTTTCTCCATACCAAGTCAATTCAAGTCAATAAGTCTTTATTGCGATTCTTCAACATTAAAGACAATCTAAAACAGTAATACAAAATCCATACAAAATAAAATTAATCATATACAAACTAAGAAATTAGATTATTTCTAAAATCCAGTAATACACAGGTACTTAAATATTTAAAAAAATGCTAAAATAGAATTAAATGTGCAAATAGGCAATAGCATTAGACATAGCTAAAATATCTCTAATTTAGAATCTCAGTGAGCGTCGCAAGTCCTGTAGTATTGCCCAACTATAGTTCTTACTTCGGGTAGCCATAGAGTCGATCAATCCTACAGACTAAGCCCCGCCCTTTTTGATCCGAAGGACCGATGCCCAACTCAAAAATTTTGCTACACCAATTACATCTGGGTTAGTGGTGTTATTTTTCAGTATTCTGCTTGCAACCTGTGCTGATCTTGCTCCCATAAGCATACAAACAGGTTTTAACCATACGCGCCTGGGTTGTTGGTACGCGGGGCAAACAAATAAAAAATGATCGATGGTTTCAATGTGATCTAAACAAAATACACATTTATCACTGCCAGCAGGATTCCATCTACTAGATAACCATCGTGTGCCTACTCTGAGCTGATGATACAATTTGCGATCTAGATGCTTCGTAATAACATCCCAGTACACTTCCTGGCAGGGTTCGTCCTTAGTATCAAGAAAGGTTGCTGTCAAGGAACTACCTACTTGGGAAGAGTACCTCTTGGTTTTAATCATGTCCCAGTACACAGCACTATAGATCTTTTTAGATGGGAGCACAGCTGTATCCGGATTAGCCCAAAGTTCCCCCATCCCCATGTCTGTCAATAATGACTTGATTTCAGCCAGCCAGGAGATCTTATGGGAACCATCCAGCCCTTTAACTTCCATCATGGCTTTGGCATATGAAGAAAGTTCCGGTGTGGTCCATAGACGTCGCCAAAATGCCAGGGGTCTGTAGCGTGCCACGTCCTCAACTGCCTGGCAACCAAGATCTAACAGTGGGGGAATGCGCGGGAAAGATTGGGGTAAGCCTACAGCCGACCTCAAAAAATTATTCTGTGCAGCAGTAAGTGGGGACAGATTGCTGAAGCCCCACAATTCGGCACCATACTAAATTGCGGGCAGAATTTTAGAGCCATAGATTTTAACGAGTAGGGCAATTGGCTTGGTTAAGGACTGTCTATGCACTTTAACCAGAGCGCCGCCTAGTTGGGTATGTTTTAAAGCTAGCATGTCGATTTGGGGCTTCCAACTCATTTTATCACTATAAGTGACACCCAAATACGTGAAAACAGGTGTCTGCTCCAGAGGGTCACCTCCCATATGGACCCTTGCTCTAACCGGCCTTGACCCATGGAGCATCATGAAATTGGTTTTCCCCACGTTGACCTCCAGCTCATGTTTGTGGCAAAACACCTCAAAACGAGACGGTGCTAGTTGTAATCCCTGTCTCGTCTTAGATATGAGTAGGGTGTCGTCCGCGAACATGAGCAGTGGGACTTTCATGCCAGCAAGTGTTGGTGCGTCAGTCGGGTAGTTAGCAAAGTACTTGACCACCCCGTTAATAAAAAATGAAAACAGGGTGGGAGCCAGCACACACCCCTGTCTGACTCCTTTGCACACCTCAAACCTATCGGTTACCTCCCCTGGTTTAACCCCGCGGACATGAGCATAGGTATGTTCGTGGAGTTTAACCAAGATTGCAACCAATTCTTTAGGCATCCCCTGCTCCAAAAGTTCTTCACATAGTTTAGCCCTTGGCACTAGATCAAAAGCGGATCTTAGATCCACAAAGGCCGCAAAAAGCATGCCCCCTCCTAGAAAGACCTCCTTCCAATACAATAGCACAAATCTAAATGTCTGATCCAGGGTCCCTATATGCGACCGAAAGCCCGCCTGAAGAAGAGTTAAGATATCAGCTTCGGTCATCCAACTCTGTAATCTCCCAAGTACTAGACGTGCTATTATTTTCTGCACCGCATCGATTAAGCAAATCAGTCGATAAAAAGATCGGTAAGATCTCTGCTCCGAACCAAGAATCCGGAACTGATGCGCCACTAGCTAGGGTATTTGCTAGTACAGTTATATATGGGACCCATATTGCATGCTCGTACTTGAATAGGTCTGCAGGAATGCAGTCAGGCCCGGGGGCTTTTCCACTCGGAATCATTTTCAGCACAGACTCCACTTCACTATGTGCAAAAACCAATGGAGCATCACATCTGGGGGGCAAAGCAACCTTGGCGTTCCCATCCAGGATCTTAAATTGGTTTTCAAAATAAGTTACCCAGTGCTGTGGCTCAACATGGTTGGTGGGTGTCAATAGTTGCGGGCACTTCCCCCATTTAAGTAAGTGCCAAAAGTGGGTCATGTTACAACCTTCACATGCCTGTAGCAACTCCCTCCAGCGGTCTTCATCCCACGTTTTCTTGGCGTAAATCTGCACGGCTTTATAAATAGCCCTTCATCTCTTGATAGTATCAGATGATCTATATTTAATAGCTACCACCAGGGCTTGTTGGGCCTGCCTACAGTTGTTATTATACCATGTGCTAGGCCTCTGTACTTTATTTTTGCTACATGGAAGATTTTTAATGAAATACCTTTTGAGACCCAAAAAAAGATCACTGTGGAGGCTCAACATTTTATCATTGAGGACCTCTTGTGACTCACAGCTATTAAGTTTACACATGGTGCTTGAGGCCATGTCCCGAATATCGGCCCGGATCCTTTCATTAGTGGCTTTCTTAGGCCACCGAACCCTTCTTCGGTCATTGGTAATAATTACCCTCTCCTGAGCTGTTGCAGCTTCACATGCGGGAAAACTACTAAAACTACTATCATTAACTGACAGAATCAAGGGGTTGTGATCGCTTTCCGGCCTACTCACAACCACCATATCTAAAATATCCGGCCACATCTCCACTGTAGGAAGGTGGATACCTGACTATGGTTACCCCAGATATTTTGCCTAGTGTTTAGCTGATTTTCGACTTAGTTGGCCTGGGATCCTGCTAATCAGGGCCCCAGGCTATCTGCTCTCACTGTAAAATGGACTCCATGTACTTTAGGTACATACCTAATTGGATGTTGGGTCACCTTGTGAGCCCCTGTATAGTGCACCATAGGTACCCAGGGCATAGGTGCACCCAAGGCCTACCAGGGGCTGCAGCATTTATTATGCCACCCCTGGCTGGCCATCCAAATTGACACAACTGGATGATCACTAGGCTGGGGCAAGGGGGTGTAATCACCCTTTGATTTAGATATAGTATACCTATATCTAACCTTATATATAGACACATATGCACCTATAAGTCACTCCTATGGCAGGCCTTAACAATCCTGGAGGCAGAGTGCTTGGTTTTATGTGAGATGGTGCTCTAGCATGAGCTGAGCCTGTCTGCAGCTTTCAGAACCATGTCCTTATAGCTGTTCTATGATATAGCCATACCATATACTCTTAAGTGCATTATAATCCTCGCGGTTGAATGTTAACTTTGGTTTGGTATTATCAAAACATGTCGTGTAAGGTGTCATACGCTTTGGAATACTACCCCCTCACCAGTTCTGGCAACGGGGGTAGCATTCCACCCTTCTAGAGGGAGAAGACATGTTGTTCCTGTTAATCCCAGTTAGAGTTAACCAGAGCCTCAGCATCACAAAATGGATGCTGCTGCCACAGGCACAAGTCTGACCTCCTGCTGCTGGGAGTCCTTCCAGCGAGGGAGGCTTGGACAATAGGTTTCCTATCTTGGGAGGTGCTAGCACCACCCCAGACAGGCCATAGTGTATTGGAGCAGGGAGGGCTGAATGAAATGAGACACTGCCTGGGGCACTCAAGGAGTCCCATGCATAGCCCGGTTCAAACCGTTTCTGGGGCACTCCAGCCCCAGCTCTGGTACGAAACTGGACAAAGGGAAAGGGGTGTAACCACCCCCTTCCCTGGTCCCACCCATAGGAGGGACCTAGCAGGTAATCCAGCCCCTCACATTGGTATATAGGTAGTAGCTGAGTCAAGAGACTTTAGATTTATCCTGAACTGAAACTTGAAACGAAACTCTAGAACTTCGACATTCTATTGCAACTAGAAGACTGAAGAATCTCCCTTGTGGTCAAGGAGTGACCACCCTGTGCAAACAGGCACCATCCAGCGATCTGCGGTTTACTTTGTCGACGCTCCCGCTGGAGCCCGCGCACAGAGTCTGACAAGAGCCAGACTTCCAGACTTTTTTGACTCCGATCCACAGCCAAAGCAAAGCTGAGACCCGTGGAGGTGGCGAGAGAAGTGCGACCGGCCATCTTGAAAAGCCTGCTCTTTGCTACTTGTGCAGCTTCTGAGGAACCCTCGAAGTTGTGCATTGGGGATTGAGAAGCCCCAGCCCCGAGCACCTTCTGCACCGACGCACAGCCCTCCACACTCTACGAGTGCTGCGTGGGGCCTACTTGTGTTTTTGAGCTCGTCGCGTCAGTCCGGTTACTTGCCCATTGGCTAGTGGCCTCTGTGACAACGAACCTTTGAATCTGAACTGCCTGCCTGGTTGCTCCAGATGGGCCCCTGCTTCCCTGCAAAGGAGAAGCTCCATAGACCTTGCTGGTCTAACTCGAAGCGAATATTCGATTCCTGCGTGGGTTGCCTTTGCCAAGGCCTGTTGACTCCAATCCGGAAGCCAACGCCACCAACAGCGAGATCCTTTGTGGGACAGTCCGTATCCAGCTCCTGGTCGTCGTCGACGCCTCCTGGTGCACGTGGCTGCAGAGACAAGCTTCACAACATAACCTGATTGCTCCGTGACATCGCCTGGTTCCTTCCTGGTCACTGACTAGTGACCCAGACTCTGTCCCCTCTGCTTTCAGGTACTCTTCATCCTCAATCCACCCTTGGGTCCAACCGGACACTTCTCTCCTGGTCGCAAGCAGCATCTTTTCACAGGTCTCCATAGGATTCAGCGACGAAACCCGACACACTTTGACACCTATGCACCCGGCTCCTGTGGGTGAGGGAACGCGAGTACTCCGGTGCTCCTGTGGGTATTGACTATCCTAGTGTCCTAGTTTTCAGTAGCTTTCTCCTAGTCCATCCGGAAGTGTCCTAAAAGAACTAGTTTCCAATTCTTTCGTTCCCATTGTATCCCTATGGTAACTCGCGTGTGTGTGTAGACACTGCGCACGTTTCCCGTGGGCCTCCTGCTTCCTAACTCTTGGTAGTACAGCGTAGCCCCAGCAATTCCCTAGGCCCTAGGCCTATTCTTTGTCTGTGACGTGGTTCTTATACCACTATTTTAGTATATGGTTTTACGTGCCCCTAGGGCCCTACTGTATATTGTGCAACTTATTGCATGATAATTAAGGATCTTGTTATGTGCTTTGTCCTCTAACCTCATAAAGAGTTCAGAGGGGTTGTATTAGTAATAAATACATATATATTTTATATATAACCTGTGTGGTGTTCTTTCATTTGGTATTAAAGGGGTTACATATGGTAAAACAGCTTGCTTCACATGCTCTCTGAAGTTTTAGCCTAAGACTGCTTTGTCCATGCTACCACTAGGATAGCTGGTCTATAAGGTTGACTTTACAACCATCACCATCAGGGTTGTTTGGACTGGTGCAAGGTGCTCACTAGAAAAGTGAACATCATATACCATGCCAACTTCTCACATCCACAATAACTATGATGTAGTTAATACGGCTACCAGATTTACCATTGTTAAACGTTTGCTCTCCCAGCCTATCGGACTGTGTCCTGCCATTGACCGCCCTCATACCCTTATCGAGACACAACCCCTTCAGTTGCAGAGCGGTCATGGACCCTTTCCTTATGGGCTTTAAGTCCAGCTGTGGAATTCCCCACAATTCATCCTCAGCTTCGGTGAGCTTACCATCATCCAGGTCAAGGGGCTCAAAGCATGTATTAAAGTCACCTGCAATAATCCGATAACTAACTTCCTCCTCCAGATTAAGATGACCTTCCAGGATTACAACAATTTGGGAGCTCCTACCACCCGGAAGACCCCTCGCACAGACGTTATATATAAGCGCGTTAAGGCCCTTCTGTGATCTAACCCGGATAGCCATAATGTCAGGGCTATTGATGGGAACCTCGTCCACCCTTAACCCCTCCCATTGGCGAACCCAGATAGTCAGCCCACCAACTGGTCTTCCCCTTGGTCCCTTAGCTGCTGGTTTAAAAAAATGTAAATAACCCAAGCGAAAGATTCCTTCCACTGCCCAAGTTTCTTGAAAAGCCCATATGTCCGTTTTCTCTATAAAACTTGCCCAGTCTGGTAAGAGTAGCTTGGATTCCAAGCCAGCGATATTCCACAAGGATAGGATTGCAGAAGGACTTGTAGGACGGGGGCTTGCAACTGGGCTATCCTCATGGTCAGCAGGAATCACTCGCTGATTCGGGTTCTGGCAGGTAATACCTGCAATACCAGTAACAATAACCTGTGTAGATTTACTAACACCACCCAGCTCATTATGAGAGCCGGGTGGGTACCCACCCGTCATCTTCAAAACCCCATATTCTTCAGCCCATGGGAGAGTAACACCTCCTCTCAGTCAGTAGTTATCCTCTAGAGTGGATAATAGCTTAAAACGATTACCGATCTGAATGGGGTGGTCAACCAAGCTAAAAGCCCTATGAGGGACCCAGGTCTTCTTAAATCGCGGGGTCCTACCAGGCTTATAGAAATAACCCAGGGGTAACATTTTTATCTCATCAACGGAGGGTGGATGGTGGGCAGCCAACTCTAAGATGTATTGTACAAAAGACGGTGACCTGAAACTCAATACCACACAGTCACCCGCCAGGGTCTTATGTGAATGACCAATCCAGTTGATGCGCCTCACCATTTTAAATTCATTGAACAATGCCTTACTATTGCCGATCTTTTTCCCTAGACAGTGAAGAGCTTTATTTTTAAGATTAGACCAACGTTCACGAGTACCTTCTGGGAGTGGGGGTACGTTCGCTAGGATGATAGTGTACGGTGTAGCTTCGGGGGGGAGGTGGAGACTAGGTAGCAAATACAGACTCCCTACTAACCCTTCATCTACCCTTAGCCCATTACCCACTACCTCCTTCCGCTGCTGTGGTTGGGCCCTGATGTCATTAATTGGGTTCGTCTTGACTGGTATTACAGCACCCGGCACATGAGAGGCCCGGGCGGTACCTATGTGTGCATGTAAAGTATCATCCAGTTGCACATTAGCATCCACCTCTGTAAGGTTACGTGAAACACCCCCATGATCCTGTAGTCTAGATGTAACAGAAATCCTTTGCTTACTACAGGAGAAACATTTTTCAATTTGGTTGAGCCTCTCATCAACTGAAGCAAGCCTTTTAAGAATAGGTTCGATAAGAGCAGCTAGCTGGTCCTTTAATAATAAGCACAGATTTTGTATGTTAGGCTGCACATTGGTACTTGCAGATGATTTACATGTAGGAGAATTAGCGTCAGAGTTCCCAAAAGCATATACCCCTTTAGTACCAGTTGCGGCCACAATTGCAGCTTGCTTATTTGGGCAACGACCTTTCCTTTTCTTACTGGGTGGTGCAGCCACTACCCTCTCTAATGCTTTTCTCCCCCTAATTTTGACCATGGCCGGGCTCTGAGTGCTGCATTGAAGCAATGAAGCATCAGGAGTCGGGGTCTTGGATGGCTCGTCCAGTGAGTCAGGTAAAATACTATCACCAGAGCGATTCACTTCAGTGCTCGTTTGTAGAACAGGTAGCTGGGCACAGGGCAACGATCCTCCCCTAGATAGAGCTGGCTCCAGGGTGAGCCTGCGTTCAGTTGCCTGAATCTCATGGATCAAAACCGATTCTGCTCAATTTAAAAAAGCGTCAAGTGTGCCCACCACCCTATCCCCGACCTTCCTTTTGCTCATAACTTCAGACTTGTGAGTAAAGAAATATCCCCAAGGGTAAACTTGGGCAGTTTACCATACACAACAATCAACACTGGTGGTCCCAGTAATATAAACAGTCTTACAGTCTTAGAAGATTCTGCCGTAGGGATTAGAGATGTAGCCCAGCCCGGCCTCCTCTGGGCTCTGACGGGCACGGACGGAACCGCCCTTGGACCGGGCTTCGCCCGCGCACGTCCCCCGACGCGGGAGGCGCCGAGGTGATTTAAGCACCCGTCCGGCGCTTAGTGTGACGTCAATGGTATGTGCCCCTCCGGGAAACCTGGGAAATGTAGTCCCGGGAACCGGCACAAGCAGGAGGATTGCGAGCAAAAATCCGGTGAGTGCACCCTGCAGCAATTAGGGGCGAGCAAGCCCGTGTCCCAGTGAGCTCTGACCAACAACAACAAGTTTCAGGGTGAGCGTCCCGCGCCGCGGGAGGCGCCGAGGTGAATGAAGCGTCCGTCCGGCGCTTAGTGTGACGTCAATGGTATGTGCCCCTCCGGGAAACCTGGGAAATGTAGTCCCGGGAACCGGCACAAGCAGGAGGATTGCGGGCAAAAATCCGGTGAGTGCACCTTGCAGCAATTAGGGGCAAGCAAGCCCGTGTCCCATTGAGTTCTGACCAACAAAAACAAGTTTCAGGGTGAGTGTCCCATTTCGCCATACCACATTTTGGGCAGTTCTTCGTTCTTGCCCCGTTGAACTTCGGAGTCTAATAGGCTCTGTGAGTGGTAAACAAATGGTTTCTCCTTATAGCAACAGATTTTACAATGGACCAACATTTTTCCATAGATACTCGCCATATTTTCTCCCCAGGTCGCGTCAGGAATTGGGAAGTCCTCCTCGCCCGCTAATATGAGGGCCCAGTCATATAAAAAAAATTCTTTTTTTTTAAGGGCTCATTTTCCTGCATCTCTGTCTCCAATGCAGTATTTCCTCTTTTGTTTTCTTTTAAAGTTTTTGCCCAACTAGTAAGTTGCTAAAATTTCAATTTTGATAGGGAGGCGGTTGTTGTTATTGTCAATTGGTCCCAGTCAACAATGTTGTTCTCAATCATCAATTGGCCCCACTTGAGTATTCCAGATGTTTTCAACGCGATGGCAAGCCTGTCTTTGAGACAGTCTGGGGTACCTGGTGATTCCCATATGGGGGCGAATTCGCTATAATATGGTATCTTCAAAGTACTTCTTATGTGGTACCATAGCTTTTCTGCTGACAGGAGGACCTTTAGTTTCACCTTTTAAAAAAATTTTGGATGGCCAAATTTGTATAGAAAGTGTCCTTCACTCCCAGTCATTGCTTGTAGGTAGGTTGTATAGTACTCATAGTTTTTCAATATGACCCTCATATACTTAAATTGAAAGGCTCTGTAGTATTCAAGTAAATCTGGACTTGCTATCCCACCTTGTTCTTTCTTCCTTCTTAGTTTAGTCCATGCTAGTCTTGTCCCCCTTGATGACCAAATAAAACTGTTCAGATCCCCTTGATGTTTCTTTATTGACTCCCTCTTAAACTCTAATGGAATGGATCTAAAAATGTAGGTAAATCTGGGTAGGATTGACATTTTAATTATATTTGATCTCCCCAGAAAGGTCAGAGGAAGACCCCCCATACCTTAAGTAGTTTCCTGACCTCGCCAGAAATTTTATTAAAATGTATCTGTGCCACTTTATCCAAGTCTCTGACCAACTCTATGCCTAGGTACCTTATCTTTTCCTCAACAAGATGGGTATTGATATGTGAGTTCCAATTCATAATTTCTGTTTTTGCCTGGTTGGTCTGGTATCCCGATACCCTCCCAAAATTTGTCAAGGTTTCGTCTATAATATTAAAAGAACCTGCAAAGTCACTTGTAAAGATCATTAAGTCGTCTGCATACAGAGCGACTTTTTTCTCCCACCCTTGATAGGAGAAGGGGGATATGTCCGGATTATTTCTAATATTTTGTGCAAGGGGTCCGATGTATAGATTAAAAAGTAGGGGAGATAGGGGACAGCCGTGTCTCGTGCCTCTCTTTATCGTTATGTTTTCCTTGAGGTTCCCGTTAGTTAGTATCTTGGCCCTTGGAACTTTGTATAGTCCTCAGATTATATTTATCCAAGACACTGTTTAAAAATGCCCAATTCACTCTATCAAATGCCTTGGCTGCATCGAAGGTGATTATGGAAAGAGGGCATCTTTTCTTGTGTGGCTAACTATCACTACGTTTAATTCATGGGTCAGTTCTTGAATCTGTCTCCCTTTCACGAAACCCTTCTGGTCGGTATCAATTAGGGTTCCAGCTACTTTCCCTAGCCTCTTTGCCATGATCTGCGTACATATCTTGTAGTCGCAGTTCAGTAGAGATATAGGCCGATACGACTCGCATTTCACCGGATTTTTCCTGGTTTTAGTAAGATATTGATTACTGCATCATTCCAGGAGTCTGGAAGATCTCCTTTCTCCTCAAAGATTTTGACAACAGGTATTCAGATGAGGGGGGAGAAGATGGCGGCCGGCTAGACTGACCGTTCGGGAGCTCCGTGCTCACCGGCAGAGATAACGAGAAATCCACAGTAACTGATACAGGAAATGCCCGATTACTTGACATATGCACCAAGAAGATATGCTGAAAACAGATCTACATATTATGAAAGTGGAGTCAAATGGTAATCTTACCGCACTGAGAGAACCCGGCGGGAGAACGGAGTTAATCATCAACAGAGCGCTCCACGCATATGTCGGCTTGTGGGCGGAAGACTCTGCAGCACATCAGAACTACCGGACGGTGGTCGCCAGGCTCTCCTTTTCCTTCCAGGGTAGCGTGAACAGAGCGACTGCAGCTCAAGCAAAATCTTCCCTCCCCACAGGATTAAATGAAAACAGGACGCTGCATAAGGGAACACGGGCAGTATACTCCGCGGCGCACCCTGCATGCTCCGGACTGCTGTAGCCCAAAGACTGTGATAAAGGCTGTGAGGTCTACCGCATGATCAGGGTAAGCGGGTCGGGGTGATTTTGAGGGGGTGTCACTTTAAAGAGAACGGCGTGGCCACAGAGAGGAGGGGTGCCCGGTTCTGGTGAGGAGTGGGGGGAGACCTCGAGCACCTCCTGCTCCCCCGAGGCAGCAACAACGGCAGGTATTGAGCAAGGCAAGGAGCAAGGTAGAGAGCAAGGCAAATGCACAAGCTACTGCCTAAGAAATAGGCAGTTCCTTGAGAGCAATCAGCCTGTCGCCCCCCGATATAGCCCCCACAGCACAAAAAGGAAAGCTAAAAAGCAGGCAAGGACCACAACACCCACCCCCAAAGCCAAAAGGAAGCAATTGAATGAGAAAGGGGGAGCAGGGGGGGTTTCAGGTCCTAAAGTCAGGGTCACCCTTCCCTTAGATCGTTCTTCAAGGTCCAGGTACAAGAGCAACTGGTCGAATCACAACACTATAGGGACCTCCCGTCTAAAGCCCAAGAGGATAACATCATTAAGAGTAAGGGGATCAGGGAGAGTATGGAGGGGGTGCAGAGTCAGAGCCACAACGGCTACCTATAACAGCAGATAACACAGCAGAACTGCCCACCACCATCAGCATAGCTGCAGGTACGGATAGTCTAGGTGGTGTTGAGTGCACTGACCAGCAATCCTAACCCCTCGAGCCCCCTAAGAACTCAACTGATCAGATCCTAGAAAGAATGTTAGAAAAAACAAGGGCAAAATTCGCTGACTCTGAGGTTAACCAAAACAAGATTCAAGAGGCTTGTGAAATGCTGGACACTAAGCTGAATGCATTGGGGGAGAGAGTGACAGCAAAAGAGGCAGCAGTAGAGCTCCTGAGCAAAAAAGCGGAGTCAAACCTGAAGGAGATCAGGGATCTGAAATCAAATGAAAAAAAGCATTAATGAAAAGATAGAATCCTTAGAAAATCAGGCAAGGAGGAATAACTTGAGAATTTTGAATGTGCCAGATGGCCGAGAAGGAGAAGACATAAAAAGTACATAGTATTACTCCTTGAAGAGTACTTCCCCTTGGTAAAAGCAGCAGATTTAGCAGAGGACATACAGAGGGTACATCGAGACCCCTTCGGCAAAAACAAGATGAGGAAGAACCTGAGGAAAATACTGATACATTTTACGACCTTCACCCTCAAGGAAAAGATTTTGAGTGAGGCCCTAAAGAAGGGCTCTTACAACAAAGACGAATGGTCCTTCAGAATCCGATCGTATATTTCTAAGGCAACCCTAGACAGACAATGGGAGCTAGGACAGCAGATGCAGGAACTAAGATCTCTTAGGGCCACAGTACAAATTAAGTTCCTGGCAGCCCTAAGGATTATGTGGAGAAATAAAATGCATAACATCAGGGAGCCAAAGGAGGTCGAGCATTTCCTGGAACAAATGAGAGATCAAATGCGAGAACAACAATAGAAAAATATATAAGAGCAAAATGGCGAGCAAGGAGCTCAAAGAGGGCTATCAATACTGCCCAAAGAAGAGAGAAAAGGCAGGCTTCTCCAGGGAGGGATGTTTCAACAAGCACAAAAACAAAAACAAAACAAAAATTCAAACACAGGGTTGGGGAGCAAACTAGGGAAAAAAACAAAAAAAAGTCCTCAAGAAACAAGAAGAAGGAGAGCGGGCCGGCAATTTAGTAGGAAGGTAGGAAGACCCCAGGAAAAAAGAACAAACTAGATGAAGAGAGACGCAGCAGCAGTTAACATACTCTTGTGGAATGTCAATGGCCTCAGAACTAAAAGCAGGAGAAGGAGAATATTTGAATATTTGAAAACGATAGACAGTGAAGTTATAATACTACAGGAAACGCATCTTTTGAAAAATTAATTGGAAGAAATAATAAAGACTGAGGGCCATATGTAGTTGAGGGACATTTACCGATTCTAAAATACCAAATTTTACCGATTCAGTATTTTAGAATCGGTAAATGGTATGTAGGGAAAAATTCGGAAAGTATTACCGAATTGTTAAGATTCGGTATTTACCGAATCGGTATTTACCATTCATTTCTTTGGGCCTGGAGGCCCATAGGAATGAGTGTGAATGACCGAATCGGTAAATAACAATTCGGTAAAATAGGGAAAGAGTCAAGTTCAAGTTCAAGCAAGCTTTATTCGGCGATTGTCATAAAAGCATAAAATCCACATAAAATATAATTTAAAACAGATAAATAAATTTAAAAATGAGCAAATTCTTTCCCTTTAAAAAATGTAGGTGATATAATACTAATATATTTACATAAGGAATTATTTAACATTTCATCATAAGGGATTTGATAATCACCAGAGGAAAAGTTAATCTATTAACAAACTACTTCTGATGGTCCATGCCCACCCCAAAAATGTTGCCACTGCCACATATACAGTCATATTTGTACAAGTACATATTATTCTAACTGCAGCCAGGCCGCTGACCGTGCCCAGCAGCCTGCACAATGGGCGTAGCTATGTTCGTCATGGGGCCGCATACGCTGGGCATTCAAATAGTAAGTGACCAACAGTCTCAGAAAGTGCCGGACATGCTGGACAGCCGGCTTTATCCCCCCTGGACCACTTGCTAGTAAAAGCCCTAACAGGTAAGCTACCAATTCTCATTTGGAAATAAAGTTTGCGATCTAAGGGTTTTGAGATAACATCCCAGAAGTCTTCCAGGTGCAGTCCCTCCTTAAAGTCCATAAACACACCGGTCAATGAACAAGGAGCTGTGGTCCTGAAGATCTTAACAGCCACAAATTTCCAGTACTGTTCCTTTAAAAACTTCTTGGGTGGGAACCTTGCATTTGTTGGGTCTTCCCACAAGTCTCGTAAGCCCAGATCGATCAGAACACCCCTGATATGTACTAACCACTTGATTCCATGAGAAAAGAGTCAAGGGTGGCAGGGTGTCACATTGACACCCTGTTGCACCCCTGAATAGTGCTTGTGTGCACATGTGGCACACATACATGCCCCAAGGGCATGTATGTCTGCCACATGGTACGGGTGTAAATGCACAGATTTGCATTTACAGAGGTATTCGTTATTTACCACCAATTAATAGTTGGTGGTAAATAACGAATCCTTAAAGCACAGAAGCACTCTTCAAAGTGCTCCCTACATGTCATTTACCGATTTGGTAAATACCAAATCGGTAAATGATGATTCGGTAAATATAGAATCACCCCTACATAGCAAATGGCTCAATACCGGTTGGTAAACCTGAAATTTACAGATTTTCGGGTTTACCGACTGGTAATGGGCCACCTACATCGGGCCCTGAGTTGGGTGGACCCATTTGTCTGTACAAATAAGGACTGCGTTATTAAAGGAGTAGCCATATTATTTAAAAAAACAATTAAAGTAAGAATAGAGTCCGTGGAAGTTGACAGGAAAGGAAGATGGTTGGTTACCAGAGAAAGAATATTCAACAAACAATACACCATAGCCGGCTACTACGGGCCTAATACAGACAACACAGTCCATCTATAAAAACTGTATACGCAACTATTATTGGTGGCCACCCCGATAATCATGGGGGTGATTTCAACATAATCTTAGACCCCAAGATGGATCGTCTCCCCCCGAGTAGAGAAGAAAACCTGTTAAAAATGAGGGAGTGGTTGGGGTTCTATATAAAAGATCTGGGTTTGGCCGACATTTGGAAAGAGAAAGGAGACAAAGGGCAAGGTTTTACATTTGAAAATAAAAAATTAGGACTGATGTCCAGAATAGATTAATTTTTGGTGGATAGAAGCCTAGTTGATAGCACACAGAAGGAGGAACACTTGCCTGCTCACCTATCCGACCACTCAGCAGTATTATTAAAAATTCACATGATACAAAACACCACTCTCCCAGGATGGACAGTTGACCGCATAATTCTAGCGGACCCACAAAATATAGAAGCACTTAAACTGGAAACAGATCTCTATTTCCAAAATAACAACAAGCATTGGCATAGCCAATAGGTCTCGCTTTTTGGGCTCTATAAGTATTTAGTTCTGCAGCAGAATATCCTTAGTTCAACAACACCAACTGTTGCATGGCCAAACACTTATAAGGTCCCAAATGCGAGGCCAATTGGCTATGTCAATGCTTGTTAACTTTGCAGCTACCCCTGAGGAAAGGCTGTATAGTAGCCCAAAATGCATTGGGTAATTTTAAACAATGCTGCCTGGGATAGTGTATCCCACATGCCTCGGAAAAGGTCTGGATAGACATTTCCTCAGTATCAGAGAAACAAGGGATGTATGTCGTCTTTATATAAAAAATGACATAAGATGCGATGAACTTGTGGAATAAATCCTGATTGAAATAAGGATAAAATAAATGGAATATTGAAGAAAATTGGATTCTACTTTCCTTGCTGTGCGGCGTGTCTGGAACGTAATGAACGCTCCATTTGTAAAGGAACCATTTGAAACATGCTGCTGTGGCATAGCATGAACTAGTCTGCACGCAAAAACCTGCCTAAAGAGCGCACATTAAAGCAATTGTTTAGATTTGAGAAAGGAGTGCATTCTATCATTTTCATGAAGCTCCGCATGTGCCAGGCCACACATTGAGGGTCTAGACTGCAGTCATATGTAGTAGCTTTATGTATGCCAGGCCACACTTCGATGGTCTAGACTGCGGTCATACGTAGGACCTTTGCATGTTCTGGGTCCACACATTGAAGATTAAGACTGCGGTCTTGTGTAGGAGCTCCGCATATACAAGGCCAACACATCCAAGGTCTAGGGTGCGGTTATGTGCCGGAGCTTTGCATGTGCCAGGGTCACACATCAAAGATTTAGACTGTGGTCATGTGTAGGAACCTCACATGTGCCAAGCCCACACGTCGAAGATCTAGGGTACAGTCATGTGTAGGAGCTTTACATGTGGTAGGCCCACACATTGAAGGTCTAGACTGCGGTTACGTGTAGGAGCTTTTCATGTGCCGGGCCCACAAATCGAAGGTCTAAACTGCTCACAAACGCAAGAAGGGATAGAAGCTGCTCACAAACACAAGCAGGGATAGAAGCTGCTCACAAACACAAGCAGGGATAGAAGCTGCTCACAAACACAAGCGGGGATAGAATCAGCACACTGACAGAAGCACAGGTTAGTTGCACACCACTGGAAGCACAAATCTGTACCTGTACTGTGCCCATCTGAAATAGCGAACAGTCTAGGACAGCACCAATCTGTAACTGAACCTTAGCTTGAAAGGGCAGCAGTGGGTGTATAACCCTAAGGATGCTAGGGTTCTACAGATATTGTTTACTAGCTGTGCAACTACAAACTTCTACAGAGGAAGTCATGACACCTCAGACTAATGGCTGAACAATCGTTTTACTAACAGACTGTCAGCTCAGCTATTTACCCAAGTGGCAGGTTAATGGTTTCACTGGGCACGAGACCGTTAAATGAATTCCATCACACTCTGGACGAGCATGCCATTGCTTCTTATTGACATGGGAATCAATCTTTGGGAATCCACTGCCCCTAGGAGTTGGAGAGAATGTACTGAATATGATAACCTAGGGTACATCCTTAAGGACACTCAGCCAATTTGGCTTTGGTGGTCTTAACATCTCTAAGAATTTAACTTCTACCACCAAATTTAAATTCAAAGAATTTCAAGAACTTGTCATTCTTGGTTTAAAATAACAGGATTATAATAAAGCTCTATGTTATCGCCACAGTTTTAACAGCACACAGATTCATCAGATATGTGGAAAGATTACAAAGGTTCTTTTTGCCTTTCGCAGCGCATGCGCGCTGCGAAGGCGAGACCTAAAAACACATGCAATTTCTAATTGATTTGGATCCTGGAAAGGCTAAGAACTGGTGAAATTGAATCCTATATATTGTTTAACATAATGATCATTCTACCTCTGCCTTCTTTCACACATTTAGGGGACCTTTTGTACCACTCTAAAATCCATTTGCAGCGCTATCTTATGGTGTTTGCTATTTTAATGATTATATTGCAAAGAGTGGAATGGAAACACCAGTTTTGTGCTGATGTTCACAAAAGTATATCAGCCTTGACACGAATATCGTAGCCAAGTAGTTATAACTTACACACATGGTACTCAAATGAAGAACTTTAGGTTAGGGGAACCATGACATTAGTCACTAATGACGTGCCAAAGCACCCACCTGTACCCCAAGCAATAAATGAGAGTCAGATGCTCCAAATTTGGTCCAGGTGGGGACCAAGTCACGCATCAGGTCCAATCATCCGTATCACCCACCTGTGCGAGCTCCCGGCAGTGCCGCAGCAGTCTGGACGTGCAGGGAGGGGCGCAGAAGCCCCAGCATGAGCTGGCGGTCTCGGGAGGCAGCTGGACAGCCCGCTGCAGAATTCAACGCACCAGGGACATCCGCAATCACCCGGGAGCCAGCCGTGCGAGTCGTGCGCCACGCCCAGAAACAAAACTGGTCCGCCAATGGGAGCGGCGCGGCAACATCCTGCATCTCTCACGTGCTCAGCTGCCACCCATTTGTCGCTCTAGCCACCTGTCCCGGTCGGGCAACGCTCTCTGACCCAGGAGGGTGAGGCCCTGTCCGGCTGAGGCAAGGCACGAGCCGCTTCAGACAGCTGCAAGAGTGCTAGCCGCTGTACCATGCAAACCTTACCTCGGGCTAGGAGGGTGTATGGTGCAAGAGCACTCCATGCAAACCATGTCGCCGGGACGGAGAGGGCGTGTGTGTTGTGCAACGCCTATCGACCAAGCCACGGCAGGCATTAAACTTGAATTTGTTGCGACATTTAAAACGCCTTTTATTCAGAGCGTGAATTTAGATGCTCTCTGCCTGCGCGCTAATGCAACCAAAATTCCATTTGCTCAGTTACCATATTTAAGGATTTTTCCCCTTACCTGAAGGCCACAGTTTAGACATATTCCCGGTCTCGCTTCGGCAGTATCAACGACGGTAGCCATCCTCTCCCCCGAAGTATTCCAGGATACTGGGGCCCGAGCCCCCATGGCCGGCCATGACAGACGAGCAGTGTCTCTCAGCTGTAGCTTCAACACCCAATGGGGGCTAACGCTCTCTGCGCATGTGCGAGAAACCCAGCTACCAAGTCGCTTGCGGGCGTTCACCGATTACGCTAAACACATCTAGAAAAGTCAGCTTTCCTTTTAGCTGTGACCTCAGTTGGCTGTCGCGTGGGCAAAATTTACATTCCCAACAATATTAGTATTAGTTTTGTGGCACCATCCATCCTGGGTTAGAATTTCCAATGCAATATATAGATAAGATTTGTATTGCTTATCGTGCGCAACACATAGGCAGACTTTCTTCTCGTTATTGACCAAAGTGTGGGCTCTGATTGCTGCGGCTGGAACGCACACACCATTCTGACATGGCCGTCAGTCTTTTACGAGATGAGGCTATTGCTGCGTCCGGTTTTCACAAGATAGCGAAAAAGTATTTACAGCCATAGAAAACAAACTGTGTATAGTGTGCCAGTTCTCAGGTGACCACATCCTTGGTACAAGAGCTCGCGCGGCAGGGGGGGATGGCCTGCGTGATTCACTTGCGGGAGCGATAATTGCTACCATCTGGTGGCGCGCGCTCCCACAAGTAAATCTCCTAACGTGCACGCGTTGCCATTGAAGGCAATGGAACGCGTGCACGTGGTTGGCTGAAAAGCCAAACCAATCGGAAATGGTCTTTTTGCCTTTGCAGCGCATGCGTGCTGCGAATGCGAGACCTAAAAATGGCACTCCTATACAAGTCACCTGGGAGGCATATAAGGCAGTAACCAGAGGAAAGCTGTAAAGCACAGCAGCATATAAATCAAAGAAAACAAAACAAGAGATATGCCAACTTGAAGATACCATAAAAACACTTGACATACAATTAGCAGCAGAAACTGTATCATCAAAAAATTGAGGCTGACAGGTCAACAAAAAAAAAAGCTCTCACAGACATTTTGGAGAATACTGTGGGAGACAGATGGGAGGCCAGCAAATTGTCCCATTATGAATATGGAGAAGGGTGCAGCAAGATGCTGGCATGGAAAAAAAAATGGACCAAACTAGAAACAAGATAGAAGGTATCCAGCCCAGAAATCTGCAGGAAACAAGCTCCGAGGACTCGGTGATTATGCAGGAATTTGTAACTTTCTTGGGAGACCTATATACCGAGATATTAGGGTTAGACCTCCCAATATTATCAGAAGAGAAGAAATATGACCTAAATGCCAAAATCACAAATAAAGAGGTAGAAGACGTTATTAGGGGTTTAAAGAGAGGGAAGGCAGCAGGCCCTGAAGCTCTACCTAATGAGCTCTTTATTAACCTAAGGGAAGCCCTGGTCCCCCCTCACAGATTTGCTAAATAAAATCTTTGAGGTGTATGTGTGGTTGTGAGTGTGTCTGTGGTTGTGTGTGTGTGGTGTTGTGTGTGTGTGTGGTTGTCTGTGTATGTGGTTGTGTGTGTGTGGTTATGTGTGTGGGTATGGTTGAGTGTGTGGTTGTGTGTGTGGTTGTGTGTGTTGTGTTTGTGGTTGTATGTGTGGTTGTGGTTGTGTGTGTGGTTGTATGTGTGGTTGTGTGTGTGGTTGTATGTTTGTGGTTGTGTGTGTGTGGTTGTGTGTGTGATTGTGAGTGTGGTTGTGTGTGTGGTGTGTGGTTGTGTGTGAGGTTGTGTGTGTGGGCAAGTGTATGGTTGCGTGTGTGGTTGTAGTTTGTGGATGTGTGTGTGGTTGTGGTTGTGTGTGTGGTTGTGCAGTGTAGTTCCTATATTCCCAATAGGCTCTGGCATTGGAATAGTGTATCCTGTAGTTTAGACGTAGGACTGAAGTCAACTAGGTCTCTACCGAATATACTAAACTTAATTGTGAGTGTGCCAGCTAGCTCAGAGGTCATTAGAAACTTTCTCGAATAAACAAGAAGGGATTAGTTTCTGACAACCGCTTAAAACATGACAACTTTGTTCCCCAAGAAATATATCTCTAGAATCACGGAAACAATAGATAGCTATTTCACTCAGTCAATCGTGCATGCTTTGTTTCACCAGAGGTGCAGAGAAATAAAGAGACAGGTGTTTTCAATAAAAGGGTATTTATTGAACAGTCTTCTTTCTCAAGCATAAGAAATGAACTGCTGCAATCGTAATATTTGCTGTAAAGTACAGAGCATATAATACGAAGAGTATTATAAAATAGTACTGTAAAAGCATGATATGGTTTCTAAGCCATAAGATACATAAAATGCATAAAATACATACAGTGATAAATAATGACTAAAAGTACTCAACTGGTGCTTCTAAAATAAGCCCACCCCGGTGTACCTAACCTAGGTCTAGTACAAGGGTAGAAGTAAGTGAGGTGTAGTCTAGTTTTAGTATTAGTTGCCAAGAATCTATTCCAAGAATTCTCTTAGGGTCTAATCAGCTCCGTACCTTGGTTTAGAATGTAGGAGGTCTTGTATCTCTCTCTCAGGACCCGATTTCCCAGCAGCCTGCAAAGGTAGCCTGGAAACCCCCGGAGCTGGATTTCTCGACCAGAGAAAAGACAGCGTCTCTCAGTGCATCAGCTGGAGGGTCGGCTTCCTTCGGCACTTGCTATTTATACCTTGAAGGTGCCGAGTTTGAAGTAAGATTGGACATAAGAACGTCATCAGAGACTTAATTCTCTGAAAACTCCATGATTTCTTGGATAACTTAATATTCATGCAGGGGGAAGTCCCTGACTGCTGAAGGGTTTTTTTTCCAAGAAATGATTGTAGATTTTCCTAACTGGTGGAAGTAGCCAAGCCGTATTAGGACTACTTGAGCTATGTCTTAATATGGTTATGATTTCTATGCCTATATAAGGATACGGTATTTTATACCTATATAAGGGCTTGAATCGGGAAAATTACACTAGGGTCCTAAAACGCTACAAAACACCCACTCGGCTAGGGCGGGTCGCGTCTCTCATACGGAGCTCCTGCAAGCCCAGCAACACGGTGTTACATTGTCGGCGTTCCTCTAACAAAATTGGGAGATGCAGTGACCCTCGTTCGGATTCAGATTGCGGGTGATATCTCAGCTGTTACCTCCTTTCGTTTTCCGGCGTTCTCCCCGTGACAGGAGACGCTCTGAGCAGGGCGCTGCGGGAGAGGTAGAGGCGGCTCTGCCCGTTCGCATTAGCCGTGCCGCTGATCGGTTTGTCAGGCTGTCTGTCAGTTGTCTCTGGAGAGCTGTAGATCTGCTACAGAGGTCCACGGAGATCCGCGCAGACTTCTCGATCTCTGTTTCGAGTGAGATCGCTTACCTGGTGGTTGTGAGGTGCGGATGTGCGGATGTGCGGCTTCAGGGTTCCGTCTTCCGCTTCTCTTTCCCGGTGGGCAGAGGCAGCCGTGGAGCTGCGAAGGAGCCGCAGAGCGGCTGCCCTCGGTGTTTTCGGGGATATCAGCAGCCTTCATTCCTCCCAAAAGTGCCCTGCCACAACTAAAGGATCACAATCAGGTGGTGCTTCCAACGTGGATAAAAAGAATAATCAGAGGTCTCGTCGTCTTAAAGCTAAATCCAGGACTAAGGCAGCATCAGAAGAGGAAGGAGCAGGAAAAATACCTGCTCAAGCACTACAAGCACTACCCTCAAGTAAGGTGTCTGGGCAGGGGTCTGGGGGTGTTAAAGGTGTTAAAGGAGCTAAGAATTCAGCGTCTGGGGGTGATGAGATACGGACTTTAGCTACAGATATTGTTGAAGATAACACCCTTATTGATACCATCACTGTAGTGGGTCCTGATTCTGGTATCGCAAAGGAGGGAGCAAAAGATTTAGATTTAGACTGTGATCCTAGTGAGACTACCCAGGGCTCTTCTAACTTTGTTTTTTCTGGTGATTATACCACCAACTCTGTCAATACAGTCATTGCGGCTAGTGAGACTACCCAGGGCTCTTCTATCTTTGTTTTTTCTGGTGACTATACCACCAACTCTGTCAATACAGTCACTGCGGCTACAACTCCTCGGTTGTCTGCTTTAAAAGGTTTAAAACTAGGCGCTAAACCAAAACCCAAAGAAACTAAAAGTAGTGCGGTGAGGCTTACTCCCACACTTAGATCATACTTCAAGGTGTTGCCTCAGGTCCTAGAAATCTCCTGCAGACCTCAAGAGGAGACTAGAAATATGAGTGGTATAGAAAATACCCAAGGGGTTGCCCCTTCAGAAGTTTTGGGCACAGACTCAGGGGTTCTTGTTCACAATATCTCGGAGGAGATCGGGCTCTCAGTCCCTCAGGCTAAGGTGGGTGAGACTCCAAAGACGCAGGAGAGGATTTCATTGGAAGTCTTACTAAATGAGATCAAAAGTGGGTTCGCTGAATCTAAGCGCAATCAGCAAGAGATAAAAGCGGCGTTCGATGCCCTGGATAAGAGAGTAGATCTTCTCTCGGAGAGGACAGATACCCTTGAAAGCACAGTAGGTGATTTAAAAGCCAAACTAGACTCTGCAAATGAGAAGATAAACTACTTAAGGCGCGATGGAAATGCAACAAAAGAGAGAGTGGAATCTTTGGAGAATTACTCACGGAGGAACAATATCAGAATTTTGAAAGTTCCAGAAGGAAAAGAAGAAAAAGAGGGAGGTGAAATGAAAACATTTGTTGCTTCCTTGCTTAAAGAGTCCCTGAACCTGGAGGAATCTGTTGAAGACCTGGAAAAAGACATTCAACGAGCTCACAGAGATCCGTTCCGTTTAAAACAGGGGAGACTTAAACCAAGGAAGATCCTAGTCAACTTCTTAACCTATTCTGTTAAGGAGAAGATTTTGAATTTAGCACTTAAATCCACAGCTCTAAAAGCTCCGGACTTCTCTTATGTTGTAAGGTCTGACCTGTCGAAAACCACTCTTGATAGACAATGGGAGTTAGGCCAAAAAATTGAGAAGTTTAGGGCTTTGGGAGCTACTGTCCAGATGAGGTTTCCTGCATTCCTGAGGGTTATGTACAACAATAAAATGCATAACATCCATTCCCCACTGGAGGCATATGAACTTCTGACATCTATTAGCGACCATCAACAGGGAAACATCTAAGGAAAGCTTTCGGACTAAAAAGTAGGGAGACACAGAGATACAGAGATAAAAGACAGGCGGGGAAAAAAAAAAAAAAAAAAAGAAGAAGGGGGAGGAAAATAGAATGAATATACAAAGAAGGGAGATTGGGGGAAGTGGGACTTTCACAGAGGGTGTTTAATTATATATTTAAAAAAAAAAAAAAGGAAAGGAAAGAAACGGAAAAAAAAAAAGGAAAATAGGGTTGGGAAAAAAATATATATATATATAAATAAATAAAAAAAGAAAAAAAAAAATATATATATATATATATATACAAACAAATAAATAATGGAAACATTCTTAGAGCACTAACCCGGACTGGAAACTTCTGTGACAATCACCCACCTCTAGCTTTTCTACTCTCTATAATTATGACGGCTTCTCCCTAAAGCTCTTACCTAAGTATGCTGGAATATATATTTTATATATGTAACAGAGCTGGGCAAGGAGGAGCTCCTTAGAGAGACAAATCTGGCATCAACGGCCAGAATAACTAAGGGGGGGTTTTCCAGGGAGGGGAGGGGGGTGGGAAGGGGTAAAACTGTAAAATATCCTCATCGATCATTCACCGTCCCATACTCACAAATCACACAAATCACACAAAACACATTTCTGTTCTGTTCACTTCGCAGTGGGAGAACTAACTTTTATACTTACCTAATGAGTTGGGGTAGGGGTATGGACATCAGCTGATGGGAATAAAATTTTTGTCCTGGAATGTCAATGGCCTGCGTGTTAAGAGTAGGAGATACAGAATATTGCAATATTTGAGAGACTCTCCAGCGCAGGTCATCGTCATTCAGGAAACTCATCTTCAACACGAAGTGAGGGAATTGTTGAGTAAAATCAGATGGGTAGACTGTTTTATTTGTACCAACCATAATGCGAATATTCGCGGTATATTAATTATTTTCAAAAAGCAAATAAGAGCTCAGATTCTTGCCCATGAGGAAGACTTTAGTGGTAGGTGGCTATACGCCAAAGTTAGTCTAGAGGGCAGACCATATAATTTGGTTGGCTATTACGGTCCTAATCAGGATGACCCCTCATATCTGAACAAAATTCAGAGCCACCTCCTAACAACTCAAGGTCCAATAATCTGGATGGGAGACTTTAATTTGGTACTTAACCCAAAATTGGATAAATCTCCCAACTCAAGGGCATTAACCTATAAGAAATCCAGGCAGGTATTGGGGGTTGTTATGTCAACGCTCGGATTGGCGGATCCATGGAGGGAGAGAGTAGGCGAAGCACTTGGTGTATCATACCATAATCATAAATATAATCATAAGTCGAGAATTGACTACGCTCTTTTTAGTTACTCATTAAGAGACTCCCTAAAGGACTTAACATACCTGCCCTCACACATATCAGATCACTCCGCTATATTTTTCTCTTTGCAAGCGGCCCAGCAACCCTCTCAGACTCTATGGTCATTTGACCGCACGATTCTCTTAGAGGATGAAGAAACCGACCTCCTCATCCAAGAAACAAAATTTTTCATGGACACCAATATAAACTCTACCCAGTTAAATATAGTATGGGAGGCATATAAAGCCTATTTGAGAGGTTATATAACTAACAGGGCCTCTTATCGAGGGAGAATATATAGGGCAAAGATCGCCAATATCGAAAAGGATATTTCATCCTTGGACCAACGTATTAGTTCCGGAAATGGAACTATTACGGAGCAGGAGCAGCGTAAAGACCTAAAAGAGAAGCTAGATAATATTCTTCAAGAGAGGGTTGCATTGAGATGGGAAGCAAGTAAGCTTTCCAACTTTGAGTACGGTGAGTCCGCGGGTAAGGTCCTCGCATGGAAAATTAAATCTGATCAGGCCAAAAAACATATAAAGCACATCATTTTAGAGGAGGAGACACTTGAAAGATCTTCCATCAGAGATATTGGAGAAGCATTCTTGGAGTTTTTCCAGCAAATATACAAGGAGGAGATCTCCGAGGACCCGATATCAACATCTAGATGGTTGGAGAAGATTACTCTTCCCACTCTTAGCTCTGAACAAAGAGACCGTCTTGAAAGGCCTATTTCAGAGGATGAAGTGAGGGAAAGCATTAAAAAGGTGAAGAGGGGTAAGGCAGCAGGCCCAGATGGTCTCCCTGGCGAACTATTTCGCGTACTAGTACCCGAAATAGTTTCTGTGCTGACAAGACTTTTTAACGACATCTTAGTAAACGGTATGACCCCTCCTAAATCATGGGGCGAGGCGATTATTGTTCTGATCCTGAAACCCGGGAAAAATCCAGCTAAGTGTGGCTCCTATAGGCCAATCTCGCTTCTAAATAGCGATTACAAGCTCTTTGCAGCTGTGTTGGCGAATCGGTTAGGACGTGAGGTTGGCTCAATAATACACACAGACCAGAAGGGTTTCATAAAGGGTAGACAACTCTCGGACCTTACGTATGACTTAATTGGGGCAGTGGACATAGCTTCTACGTTCTCTCTTCCTTTGGCCATTATGACCCTCGACGCCACTAAAGCTTTTGATCGAGTAAACTGGGCATATTTAGCCGAGACCATGAAGAAATTTGCATTCGGTCCAAATTTTCGGAGATCAATTGGACTCCTATATGCAAATCCCAGTGTAAGCATTATGGTCAACGGGGTATGTACCCAGCCCTTTCAGATTACTAGGGAACCAAGACAGGGGTGTCCCCTGTCCCCTCTACTTTTTAGCATATACATTGAGCCACTTCCACAATCCTTTAGGGACGACTCAAGAATTTCATCATTTAAATTCGGCAGATGGGAAAGGAAAATAGGGCTATATGCTGATGATATTGTTATTTACACCAGTGATCCAGCAATCGCTTTTCGCATAGTGGTCGAAAAGGCCAAGGAATTCGGAAGTATTTCGGGCTACGACATCAATGCCGATAAGACTGAGCTTATGACGTGGAATATTGCCAATCCGGGTGTTGGTGTGACGCCCTCAATCCGTTCAATCCGTTACCTTGGAGTAAAAATAACACAAGATATTGAAGTCTTAGCTAAAGCTAACCTAGACCTGGTCGCCAGAGAGTGTAGGGCCCTTTTGAGATCATGGGTGGGTCTTAGATTATCAATTTTTGGGAAAGTTAACATTGTAAAGATGTCTATCCTTCCGAAACTGACCTTTATTTTTAACACAATTCCCCTTGCATTTGATTCTAAGCAACTTCTTAAGTGCCAACAAGAAATAAATTCCTTCATTTGGGGCTATAAAGCCACGAGGTTGGCTTGGATTAAATTGAGGAGGAGGAGGGAAAAAGGTGGATTGGCCCTCCCAGACTTGCAGTACTACTCTTGGGCATTCCAGCTTTCCCACTCAAGAATGCTCTTGAAGTCACCAGATCTCACTTCAAATGGGAAATTATTTAAGGCAATGCTGGTAGGGGCAAACCTCCCATTAGATGGGTTTTTATTTAAATTTGGAGATCGAAAGTTTTTCAAGAAGGTGAGGCTGAAGACTCTATTAACACAACTGAAGTCATGGGTACAAATTAAACGTAGAGTGGGGTTGGCGTACTACTCTAACCACGTTCAGATTTGGGACTCACCTGGGCTTCCATTGTGCCTGCAAGATTCTCTGGCAACCCCCCTAATTACAGCTGGGCTTTTTAGATGGGGTGAACTGTTATATGGAGGCATCTTGATAGGGTGGGAAGACCTTAGGGACAAAGTAGGGCCGACACTATCAAGATTTAAATATACACAAATTAGCAGCTGGGCCAAAGAATTAATCAGGAAAGACCCTAATACTGGGAGAATTAGTCGTCTAGAACAACAATTAGTCGAAAAACAGATAGGAGGTAAGGAGGTGGCTCTCTGGTATTGGTCCATACTGGAAGAGATAGATGGGGACTTTAATCTCCCAACGGAACTATGGGGTAGAGAAATTGTGGCACTAGACGAGGACTGGTGGACAGAATCCTTTTCCCTTTTGTATAAATTGGTTAAACCCGCCTGGCTTAGACGAAACCACCTGTTTACTTTACACCGGGCGTATCTCTCCCCTTTACGTTTATCCAAATATCAAGAGGGGAAATGCTGTAACAAATGCCAACTGTTAGCAGCCTCCGATATACATATGTTTTGGGACTGCCCCCACATATCGACTTATTGGATGGAGATCAAAGCAACTTTGGATTCAATTATTAAGACCAACATTTCCTTAACTTTACCACTTGTTATTTTTGGCTTGGACCAGAACATCACTGGGGTAGCGCGGTCCTTTATATTTTATGCCATCCTGTTGGCAAGACGGCAGATATGCATGCATTGGGTGGATACTACCTCTCCCACTCACTCCGCATGGCTAACCTCACTGTATGAAACTTCCAAGGTTGATTTGAAAAGAACATGTAGAGTCCAGAACCTCACATTTTGGAAATTTTTGACAGAGTGGAAGTGAAGATTTCTCTGTCTTCTTGGGTTTTTTTTTTTTTTTTTTCCCCCAACGATCCGATGATTAAGCCCATCTACTCAATGGTTCAGTATAGTGGTCTGCCCCGATTTCGATACTTGTATACTGGATTTACTGGCACGAAGTTGCCTTGAGATCGTCAATAAGATGCATGGTTGTACCCACCAACTCATAATAAGTTCTGCCAAGGTGTGTAGCGGCTCAATTTCCAGGGCATGGCTCACAAGGGCAATGAGCTGGTCGGATTGTCTTCTTCGCATCTAAGGGACGTGTGTCGGGCAGATGAGGATTAAAAAAATTAAAAAAAAAAAAAAAAACACCCACTCCACATATTATGTCTAATATTACTAAATCTATAAGCACAAGAAACACAACTAAAGCATGTGTTCATAATCCCACCCAAAATATATGAAATGCATCAAACATGGTTCATACACATACAAGAGTATTTGTCTTGTACGCATTTTACAAGCAATGGCTGTCATTAAAAAATGCTATCTAAATGAAACATGAAATGACAGTTATGAAATGGCTCTAAATTTACAGAAGAAAAAGATCGAGACTATTCCATAGCATAATATTTAAACAGTCAAAGTTTTTATGAAATAATGCCAAATATTTGTCTAGAGGAAGTATCAAATGAATCTCTTGTTCTCTAAGAATAGTTCTACTTTAAGCAGATTACTTTGTGCCAAGTGAAAAGGGTCTATTTTGGGATGAAGAGAAAAAAGTTTTTCAAATGTAGATTGTGGAAATATAGAGGTCCCCAGTTTGAGGGTTTGTTTTGAAAAACCGAAGGCCGAATTTCAGAGTTCATGGAACACTGTGTGCACTTTCAAAAGCTATTCTCGCTGTCGGGAGAAAACATCAAATCATCTAAACTGGCAAAGAAACTGTCTACCATAGTTGGTGAAAGTGGAACTACTTCATCAAGTAGATCAAATGTGCAAAGATGTGAAGCATCGCCGTCAGTCGCATTAGCAATGTTCAATGTAGATGGTACCTGTGTGCCTGTTGTTCCACGTACCTCACCAAGAGCTGGATTCGCTGGTGAGATCTCACTGAACGCCGTCATCAGGATTGGCAGCCGTTGGGGGCAACATGATGCATGAGTCATTACCGGACCTAACAAGGCGTCAACATCCGTTGGCAGTGCTGATGGAAGTGTAAGACAGATGTCTAACACGCATTCTTCTCCGCAAAGCAGGCATCGTAGAACAGGTAAGATGCAATCTTGCCAGATTGGTCTGAATGAAAGGAACCAAGTGGTATTCAGATCTCTTAAATGAGCCAAGCCAAGAATCTGTGTAATTCTGTCACGATACTGCATGGCTAGGAGAGCTTGTTCCATGGTAGTCTGGGTATCATTGGTGACTGGACTTGCCATATCGGAGCAGGAGAAATAAAAATAGAATTCATGCTACGAGCCCAAAATGAGAGGCAGAACGCCAAACACAGAGTGCACGAAATTTGGAAAAGTGCCGAGGACTGCTTCGAATGGTGTTAACAGTCCCGAAAAGATCGTCTTAAATACATGTGGGATGCCACTGGTATCAGACATGTTTAAGATTTGACCTAACATTTCTGTGAAATGTACTGGGCAGTTTGTTGATAATAAGGTATGTATCTCTGCAGAAGTCCTTGCAACTTGCAGATCATACGTTTCTAAAGACGAGGTCAGTGGCACAGTCTTTTGTAAAAGAATGGCTTTTATTCTGCTGAAAGTATCAATTTGTATAGAAGAGATATTCAGTAAAGGCCATAACGCTGTCTCCCTGTCTGTAGTAGTCTTTGGATACAATACTTGCATACAATAAGTGACCCTGGCTGACACACTAACCAGATAGGCTCTTCCTGGCAACATGCCACAACAGCTGTGATTGTTGAGCATAACGTAGCTCCCATTGGAAAGCTGCCTAAAAATTGGTTCTATCACGGCCGCTGGAGTACTGGGCATGTGGCAAGAAAGGTTATTTAAAGAACCTTCGCAGGCTCCATGTAAATTAATACCTTTACATAAAAGTGTACCGCTTAGTGAGTTTTTACAATTTTTTGTACTAAGAAATACCTCCTTTCCTCAACTCCAACATTTGGGTGTATATGGTAAATTCCAGGTTGACTTAATGTATCCTTTACCCAAACTTTCATACAGGCCTGCTGGTATGTGCTGTAGACAATACTGAAATTGGAAAATCGTCACTGGTATTGAGATGGTGCCATGTATTATCCATTCAATGACAGGTTTCTCAGAAATTGTCAATGGTAATCTTTCCAGTTTTTCAATGCTCAGCACCGTATAGTCTGCTCCTCTTTGTGCCAAAGAGATTTGTTTATCTTTAAGGTTAAGGACAGTAAAGAATGACGTAGTATTGATTAGACGCCATGGCACATAGCCTGAACGGAGATTTTGCAACGTCCAGCCTAGAAGCATTATAGAACACAATTGAGACTGGCCATGTTGTAACATGCAAATCCTGTTCTATTATGTCAATAGCAGATGATACAATGCTGTCCAAAGAATAGATTCTGGAGGACAGAGTCGTTAACCCATTGTCCACTACAGAGAGTGCTTTCTCTAAATGAATACAATTAATTTCTCGTCTTTTTTCTGCAGTTTCCATTTGCGTTATTTTCCAAGCTTCGTTGTACTCAACGTATATACCGGCGTATGTTAAAATGTTTTTGTCGTTGTTTGCGAGGGCCCGAGGAAAGGCTGTATAGTAGCCCAAAATGCATTGGGTAATTTTAAACAATGCTGCCTGGGATAGTGTATCCCACATGCCTCGGAAAAGGTCTGGATAGACATTTCCTCAGTATCAGAGAAACAAGGGATGTATGTAGTCTTTATATAAAAAATGAAATAAGATGCGATGAACTTGTGGAATAAATCCTGATTGAAATAAACTGGAATATTGAAGAAAATTGGATTCTACTTTCCTTGCTGTGCGGCGTGTCTGGAACGTAATGAACGCTCCATTTGTAAAGGAACCATTTGAAACATGCTGCTGTGGCATAGCATGAACTAGTCTGCACGCAAAAACCTGCCTAAAGAGCGCACATTAAAGCAATTGTTTAGATTTGAGAAAGGAGTGCATTCTATCATTTTCATGAAGCTCCGCATGTGCCAGGCCACACATTGATGGTCTAGACTGCGGTCATATGTAGTAGCTTTATGTGTGCCAGGCCACACTTCGATGGTCTAGACTGCGGTCATACGTAGGACCTTTGCATGTTCTGGGTCCACACATTGAAGATTAAGACTGCGGTCTTGTGTAGGAGCTCCGCATATACAAGGCCAACACATCCAAGGTCTAGGGTGCGGTTATGTGCCGGAGCTTTGCATGTGCCAGGCTCACACATCAAAGATTTAGACTGCGGTCATGTGTAGGAACCTCACATGTGCCAGGCCCACACGTCGAAGATCTAGGGTACAGTCATGTGTAGGAGCTTTACATGTGGTAGGCCCACACATTGAAGGTCTAGACTGCGGTTACGTGTAGGAGCTTTGCATGTGCCGGGCCCACAAATCGAAGGTCTAAACTGCTCACAAACGCAAGAAGGGATAGAAGCTGCTCACAAACACAAGCAGGGATAGAAGCTGCTCACAAACACAAGCAGGGATAGAAGCTGCTCACAAACACAAGCGGGGATAGAATCAGCACACTGACAGAAGCACAGGTTAGTTGCACACCACTGGAAGCACAAATCTGTACCTGTACTGTGCCCATCTGAAATAGCGAACAGTCTAGGACAGCACAAATCTGTAACTGAACCTTAGCATGAAAGGGCAGCAGTGGGTGTATAACCCTAAGGATGCTAGGGTTCTACAGCTATTGTTTACTAGCAGTGCAACTACAAACTTCTACAGAGGAAGTCATGACACCTCAGACTAATGGCTGAACAATCATTTTACTAACAGACTGTCAGCTCAGGTATTTACCCAAGTGGCAGGTTAATGGTTTCACTGGGCACGAGACCGTTAAATGCATTCCATCACACCCTGGACGAGCATGCCATTGCTTCCTTTTGACATGGGAATCAATCTTTGGGAATCCACTGCCCCTAGGAGTTGGAGAGAATGTACTGAATATGATAACCTAGGGTACATCCTTAAGGACATTCAGCCAATTTGGCTTTGGCGGTCTTAACATCTCTAAGAATTTAACTTCTACCACCAAATTTAAATTCAAAGAATTTCAAGAACTTGTCATTCTTGGTTTAAAATAACAGGATTATAATAAAGCTCTATGTTATCGCCACAGTTTTAACAGCACACAGATTCATCAGATATGTGGAAAGATTACAAAGGTTCTTTTTGCCTTTCGCAGCGCATGCGCGCTGCGAAGGCGAGACCTAAAAACACATGCAATTTCTAATTGATTTGGATCCTGGAAAGGCTAAGAACTGGTGAAATTGAATCCTATATATTGTTTAACATAATGTTCATTCTACCTCTGCCTTCTTTCACACATTTAGGGGACCTTTTGTACCACTCTAAAATCCATTTGCAGCGCTATCTAACGGTGTTTGCTATTTTAATGATTATATTGCAAAGAGTGGAATGGAAACACCAGTTTTGTGCTGATGTTCACAAAAGTATATCAGCCTTGACACGAATTTCGTAGCCAAGTACTTATAACTTACACACATGGTACTCAAATGCAGAACTTTAGGTTAGGGGAACCATGACATTAGTCACTAATGACGTGCCAAAGCACCCACCTGTACCCCAAGCAATAAATGAGAGTCAGACGCTCCAAATTTGGTCCAGGTGGGGACCAAGTCACGCATCAGGTCCAATCATCCGTATCACCCACCTGTGCGAGCTCCCGGCAGTGCCGCAGCAGTCTGGACGTGCAGGGAGGGGCGCAGAAGCCCGAGCATGAGCTGGTGGTCTCGGGAGGCAGCTGGACAGCCCGCTGCAGAATTCAACGCACCAGGGACATCCGCAATCACCCGGGAGCCAGCCATGCGAGTCGTGCGCCACGCCCAGAAACAAAACTGGTCCGCCAATGGGAGCGGCGCGGCAACTTCCTGCACCTCTCACGTGCTCAGCTGCCACCCATTTGTCGCTCTAGCCACCTGTCCCGGTCGGGCAACGCTCTCTGACCCAGGAGGGTGAGGCCCTGTCCGGCTGAGGCAAGGCACGCGCCGCTTCAGACAGCTGCAAGAGTGCTAGCCGCCGTACCATGCAAACCTTACCTCGGGCTGGGAGGGTGTATGGTGCAAGAGCACTCCATGCAAACCATGTCGCCGGGACGGAGAGGGCGTGTGTGTTGTGCAACGCCTATCGACCAAGCCACGGCAGGCATTAAACTTGAATTTGTTGCGACATTTAAAACGCCTTTTATTCAGAGCGTGAATTTAGATGCTCTTTGCCTGCGCGCTAATGCAACCAAAATTCCATTTGCTCAGTTACCATATTTAAGGATTTTTCCCCTTACCTGAAGGCCACAGTTTAGACATATTCCCGGTCTCGCTTCGGCAGTATCAACGACGGTAGCCATCCTCTCCCCCGAAGTATTCCAGGATACTGGGGCCCGAGCCCCCATGGCCGGCCATGACAGACGAGCAGTGTCTCTCAGCTGTAGCTTCAACACCCAATGGGGGCTAACGCTCTCTGCGCATGTGCGAGAAACCCAGCTACCAAGTCGCTTGCGGGCGTTCACCGATTACGCTAAACACATCTAGAAAAGCCAGCTTTCCTTTTAGCTGTGACCTCAGTTGGCTGTCGCGTGGGCAAAATTCACATTCCTAACAATATTAGTATTACCTTCGTGGCACCATCCATCCTGGGTTAGAATTTCCAATGCAATATATAGATAAGATTTGTATTGCTTATCGTGCGCAACACATAGGCAGACTTTATTCTCGTTATTGACCAAAGTGTGGGCTCTGATTGCTGCGGCTCGAACGCACACACCATTCTGACATGGCCGTCAGTCTTTTACGAGATGAGGCTATTGCTGCGTCCGGTTTTCACAAAATAGCAAAAAAGTATTTACAGCCATAGAAAACAAACTGTGTATAGTGTGCCAGTTCTCAGGTGACCACATCCTTGGTACAAGAGCTCGCGCGGCAGGGGGGATGGCCTGCGTGATTCACTTGCAGGAGCGATAATTGCTACCATCTGGTGGCGCGCGCTCCCACAATTAAATCTCCTGACGTGCATGCGTTGCCATTGAAGGCAATGGAACGCGTGCACGTGGTTGGCTGAAAAGCCAAACCAAACGGAAATGGTCTTTTTGCCTTTGCAGCGCATGCGTGCTGCGAATGCGAGACCTAAAAATGGCACTCCTATACAAGTCACCTGGGAAGCATATAAGGCAGTTACCAGAGGAAAGCTGTTAAGCACAGCAGCATATAAATCAAAGAAAACAAAACAAGAGATATGCCAACTTGAAGGTACCATAAAAACACTTGACATACAATTAGCAGCAGAAACTGTAACATCAAAAAATGGAGGCTGACAGGTCAAAAAAAAAAAAAGCTCTCACAGACATTTTGGAGAATATTGTGAGAGACAGATGGGAGGCCAGCAAATTGTCCCATTATGAATATGGAGAAGGGTGCAGCAAGATGCTGGCATGGAAAACAAAAATGGACCAAACTAGAAACAAGATAGAAGGTATCCAGCCCAGAATTCTGCAGAAACAAGCTCCGAGGACTCGGTGATTATGCAGGAATTTGTAACTTTCTTGGGAGACCTATATACCGAGATATTAGCCCAACAAATAAACAACTCCAGGACTATTTAGATGGGTTAGACCTCCCAATATTATCAGAAGAGAAGAAATATGACCTAAATGCCAAAATCACAAATAAAGAGGTAGAAGACGTTATTAGGGGTTTAAAGAGAGGGAAGGCAGCAGGCCCTGAAGCTCTACCTAATGAGCTCTTTATTAACCTAAGGGAAGCCCTGGTCCCCCCTCACAGATTTGCTAAATAAAATCTTTGAGGTGTATGTGTGGTTGTGAGTGTGTCTGTGGTTGTGTGTGTGTGGTGTTGTGTGTGTGTGTGTGTGTGGTTGTCTGTGTGTGTGGTTGTGTGTGTGTGGTTATGTGTGTGGGTATGGTTGGGTGTGTGGTTGTGTGTGTGGTTGTGTGTGTTGTGTTTGTGGTTGTATGTGTGGCTGTGGTTGTGTGTGTGGTTGTATGTGTGGTTGTGTGTGTGTGGTTGTATGTTTGTGGTTGTGTGTGTGTGGTTGTGTGTGTGATTGTGTGTGTGTGGTTGTGTGTGTGGTGTGTGGTTGTGTGTGAGGTTGTGTGTGTGGGCAAGTGTATGGTTGTGTGTGTGGTTGTAGTTTGTGGATGTGTGTGTGGTTGTGTAGTGTAGTTCCTATATTCCCAATAGGCTCTGGCATTGGAATAGTGTATCCTGTAGTTTAGACGTAGGACTGAAGTCAACTAGGTCTCTACCGAATATACTAAACTTAATTGTGTGTGTGCCAGCTAGCTCAGAGGTCATTAGAAACTTTCTCGAATAAACAAGAAGGGATTAGTTTCTGACAACCGCTTAAAACATGACAACTTTGTTCCCCAAGAAATATATCTCTAGAATCACGGAAACAATAGATAGTTATTTCACTCAGTCAATCGTGCATGCTTTGTTTCACCAGAGGTGCAGAGAAATAAAGAGACAGGCGTTTTCAATAAAAGGGTATTTTCTCAAGCATAAGAAATGAACTGCTGCAATCGTAATATTTGCTGTAAAGTACAGAGCATATAATACGAAGAGTATTATAAAATAGTACTGTAAAAGCATGATATGGTTTCTAAGCCATAAGATACCTAAAATGCATAAAATACATACACTGATAAATAATGACTAAAAGTACTCAACTGGTGCTTCTAAAATACGCCCACCCCGGTGTACCTAACCTAGGTCTAGTACAAGGGAAGAAGTAAGTGAGGTGTAGTCTAGTTTTAGTATTAGTTGCCAAGAATCTATTCCAAGAATTCTCTTAGGGTCTAATCAGCTCCGTACCTTGGTTTAGAATGTAGGAGGTCTTGTATCTCTCTCTCAGGACCTGATTTCCCAGCAACCTGCAAAGGTAGCCTGGAAACCCCCGGAGCTGGATTTCTCGACCAGAGAAAAGACAGCGTCTCTCAGTGCATCAGCTGGAGGGTCGGCTTCCTTCGGCACTTGCTATTTATACCTTGAAGGTGCCGAGTTTGAAGTAAGATTGGACATAAGAACGTCATCAGAGACTTAATTCTCTGAAAACTCCATGATTTCTTGGATAACTTAATATTCATGCAGGGGGAAGTCCCTGACTGCTGAAGGGTTTTTTTTCCAAGAAATGATTGTAGATTTTCCTAACTGGTGGAAGTAGCCAAGCCGTATTAGGACTACTTGAGCTATGACTTAATATGGTTATGATTTCTATGCCTATATAAGGATACGGTATTTTATACCTATATAAGGGCTTGAATCGGGAAAATTACACTAGGGTCCTAAAACGCTACACAACACCCACTCCACATATTATGTCTAATATTACTAAATCTATAAGCACAAGAAACACAACTAAAGCATGTGTTCATAATCCCACCCAAAATATATGAAATGCATCAAACATGGTTCATACACATACAAGAGTATTTGTCTTGTACGCATTTTACAAGCAATGGCTGTCATTAAAAAATGCTATCTAAATGAAACATGAAATGACAGTTATGAAATGGCTCTAAATTTACAGAAGAAAAAGGTCGAGACTATTCCATAGCATAATATTTAAACAGTCAAAGTTTTTATGAAATAATGCCAAATATTTGTCTAGAGGAAGTATCAAATGAATCTCTTGTTCTCTAAGAATAGTTCTACTTTAAGCAGATTACTTTGTGCCAAGTGAAAAGGTTCTATTTTGGGATGAAGAGAAAAAAGTTTTTCAAATGTAGATTGTGGAAATATAGAGGTCCCAAGTTTGAGGGTTTGTTTTGAAAAACCGAAGGCTGAATTTCAGAGTTCATGGAACGCTGTGTGCACTTTCAAAAGCTATTCTCGGTGTCGGGAGAAAACATCAAATCATCTAAGCTGGCAAAGAAACTGTCTACCATAGTTGGTGAAAGTGGAACTACTTCATCAAGTAGATCAAATGTGCAAAGATGTGAAGCATCGCCGTCAGCGTCAGTCGCATTAGCAATGTTCAATGTAGATGGTACCTGTGTGCCTGTTGTTCCACGTACCTCACCAAGAGCTGGATTCGCTGGTGAGATCTCAATGAATGCCGTCATCAGGATTGGCAGCCGTTGGGGGCAACATGATGCATGAGTCGTTACCGGACCTAACAAGGCGTCAACATCCGTTGGCAGTGCTTATGGAAGTGTAAGACAGATGTCTAACACGCATTCTTCTCCGCAAAGCAGGCATCGTAGAACAGGTAAGATGCAATCTTGCCAGATTGGTCTGAATGAAAGGAACCAAGTGGTATTCAGATCTCTTAAATGAGCCAAGCCAAGAATCTGTGTAATTCTGTCACGATACTGCATGGCTAGGAGAGCTTGTTCCATGGTAGTCTGGGTATCGTTGGTGACTGGACTTTCCATATCGGAGCAGGAGAAATAAAAATAGAATTCATGCTACGAGCCCAAAATGAGAGGCAGAACGCCGAACACAGAGTGCACGAAATTTGGAAAAGTGCAGAGGACTGCTTCGAATGGTGTTAACAGTCCCGAAAAGATCGTCTTAAATACATGTGGGATGCCACTGGTATCAGACATGTTTAAGATTTGACCAAACATTTCTGTGAAATGTACTGGGCAGTTTGTTGATAATAAGGTATGTATCTCTGCAGAAGTTCTTGTAACTTGCAGATCATACGTTTCTAAAGACGAGGTCAGTGGCACAGTCTTTTGTAAAAGAATGGCTTTTATTCTGCTGAAAGTATCAATTCGTATAGAAGAGATATTCAGTGAAGGCCATAACGCTGTCTCCCTGTCTGTAGTAGTCTTTGGATACAATACTTGCATACAATAAGTGACCCTGGCTGACACACTAACCAGATAGGCTCTTCCTGGCAACATGCCACAATAGCTGTGATTGTTGAGCATAACGTAGCTCCCATTGGAAAGCTGCCTAAAAATTGGTTCTATCACGGCCGCTGGAGTACTGGGCATGTGGCAAGAAAGGTTATTTAAAGAACCTTCGCAGGCTCCATGTAAATTAATACTTTTACATAAAAGTGTACCACTTAGTGAGTTTTTACAATTTTTTGTACTAAGAAATACCTCCTTTCCTCAACTCCAACATTTGGGTGTATATGGTAAATTCCAGGTTGACTTAATGTATCCTTTACCCAACCTTTCATACAGGTCTGCTGGTATGTGCTGTAGACAATACTGAAATTGGAAAATCGTCACTGGTATTGAGATGGAGCCATGTATTATCCATTCAATGACAGGTTTCTCAGAAATTGTCAATGTTAATCTTTCCAGTTTTTCAATGCTCACCACCGTATAGTCTGCTCCTCTTTGTGCCAAAGAGATTTGTTTATCTTTAAGGTTAAGGACAGTAAAGAATGACGTAGTATTGATTAGACGCCATGGCACATAGCCTGAACGGAGATTTTGCAAAGTCCAGCCTAGAAGCATTATAGAACACAATTGAGACTGGCCATGTTGTAACATGCAAATCCTGTTCTATTATGTCAATAGCAGATGATACAATGCTGTCCAAAGAATAGATTCTGGAGGACAGAGTCGTTAACCCATTGTCCACTACAGAGAGTGCTTTCTCTAAATGAATACAATTAATTTCTCGTCTTTTTTCTGCAGTTTCCATTTGCGTTATTTTCCAAGCTTCGTTGTACGCAACGTATATACCGGCATATGTGAAAAGTTTTTGTCGTTGTTTGCGAGGGCCCGAGTAAGAAGTCTCGCAAGTCAACGTCTTTTTTAAGTAAAGTCAAGTGTTGTTTAATTTCTGGAAGTGTGGATGTCTGTAGCCAATCAAGGCATAGTTTTCCTACACTGTATGTGGCGACTATCCCTGGATGTTGTCTCTGGGAGTACCTTGGATCGGGCCTATTCATTTTGAACCCTTCTGTTTTGTTCATGAATCTATTTTGACAGTTATTTGTGTCTATGGGCCAGATTAACCATTGTTTCCAATCAGGATTGGTTCTGTTGGGTTTTAAAATCTGTTTTACGTCTACCTCCTCATCTGAAGTGCCATTACTATCAGGTGTGGCCTTAGGTATGGACGGTTTGGTTAAATCTTTTATCTTAGCTAAGCCAAGACATGATGTTTGTTGAACGGTGTCATTCAAAAATATATTTTGTTCTGGTGTAATGCAGGCTCTGAACAAGGCTTCTAAACCCTGCACCTGCCATTCTTTTGTGCCCCAGACAGTTTTTGTCTCAATGTTGTCTTTCCAAAAGTTAAAACCTAATGTAGACAGCTGAGCATAAAAGTTTGCAGAATACATTTGTTTAGTATTGGTCAACATCGTTTTCATTCCTGTCTTATTCACATTTTTTAAATAAAACGTTTCTGGGTTTTTCACATTAAAACCTGTAAAGTATGGAAATTTCTCATAAAATGTTTTCGAGCTGCCTTTTGGTGGCGTTGGACAATGTTCCCATTGATTATAAGTAACCTTCTAAGTGTTCATGTTTTTGAAGTTTAGCTGACATTTCTAAGTCTGACATCATATTATTAACAGTTTCAAAGTCCCATTCATCTGAAAAGGTGCTTGATGAAACAAAATCACTTAAAGAAACCTTGAACTGGTGTGGAATTTTCAACAGTTCCACTGGGTCCAAAATGTCATAATCAATTGAGTCCCATGCTATACCACCAGGTATAGGAACGGCTGTGATGTTCCCTGATGACAGGTCTCTTCGCTCACGATGGGATGATTAAGGTTGCAGGAGTAAGTTGATGTTCTTACTTGCTGTGTCCATTGTACTGTATTTTCCATCTATCATTTGTCCCAAACTTAAAACCAGAATGAGCCATAGAAGTAAAAAAGGTACACCCAATCCTATCCAAAATACAATCCATGGTAAGACCAGATATGTTTTTTCAAGTTGATGAAAGAGTTATGTTATTTTTTCTTTGAAAGGTTTATTAACTGGCGTTGTTTCAGGTTCACTGGGATCCTCAGAAAAGTTATCAAAGGTGATAAAATAGCCAGAGGCAGTTCTGTCAATAGTTGGTATTGCATCCGGATTCTTTGAAATCACAGGAGTTGCTTCCTCCTTTGACATGTTTGTATAGTCAGATGCTACATCATTGTAGACAGGAGTTTCTTGATGAACTGATATTTGGGTATCAAGAGGGACGAGTTCCATAGCTTTGTTGCTTAGTCCTTCTTTTATCACTGTAGGTTTATCAAACGTGATAAGTCTTTCAGTTTGAACCTCTTGAATAGTAGCCAGATTTGGTCGTCTGCTACTTCTTGGGAGTCCACTGGGCCTACTACTTATTATCGGCCACATGATGTGGTTTTACCAGGTAAATTGATACTGTTCTGTTCTCCCTTTTACCAGCAAGCGGCGGTAGAAACACTGATCTTGTTCCAAGAATTGCTAAGACAGGTACTGCTTTTCTATAAGAAGGTCCAAATTTCTTCTTCACTGCGATCTTTTCCCTGACTAGATACCCAATCTTTGGAATCCAGACAGGTCTTGCTGGGACAGGTGGTTTTTCTTCAGTGGTCGTCGGCTTTTGTGTTGTGTTACTCAGACTTCTTGTTTCATTTAAGTCCTTTAAAACAGCCAAACGGTCTTTGATATCAAAGGGTTTCTGTTCCTCCACTGAAGAGCGACAATCAAGGTCCTGAATAAGCATTCTAGTACCAAATAATAAATCATATGGAGTGATTCCCCCCCAGAGAATTTCTTGGCAGATTATTAAGACTTCTTTGGACACTATTTAGATGTTTGACCCACCCGTCACCCCAACCTAATGCCCTAGCTGTTATAGATTGCTTTATTCACGTTTTTTTCTTTCCACTACCGCATTTCCCTCAGGATGGAAGGGACTCGAAAACAGCAATGCAACACCCAAGCTGGCCATGGCCTCCTTGTAAGCCTGAGAGCTAAACACAGGACCCTGGTCGTAATGTAGCCTGCCAATTGCGTATGTGCCGATAAAGACTCGCAAATCTTTTATAACAGTTCTGGCGTCAGCAGAGCGCTGGGGCCACATCCAAATGAATCTTGTGCAGGAATCCACTGTGACCATGATATATTTATAGTTACCATCCCTTTGTAAGGGACCACAGTGGTCCAGGTAAACACATGCTAATGGTTTATCTGAGATTAGAAGGGGCGTCTGCGCAGGTCGTTTCACTGTAGAAACTTTCATTTTTTGGCAGATATCACAATCCAGAACATAGTTTCTAGCTTGTTTCCTCATGCGTGGCCACCAATATCTCTGTTTTAATAATGATACTGTGGCGGAAACTCCTGCGTGTGCAGAGGCAAGTCCTTCATGTGCTGCTAAGATTAGTCCTAACCTATGTTCCATGTTTGGTATTGCCCTATCCCCCACTACAGGGATTCCAGTAATGGGAACATTATTTGCATCAGTTATATATGAGTACTTTACTGGAAAGCCTTTCGGGAGTGTCTTACCACTGTCTTTTACTGAAGCAGTGGCAGCTTGTATTATTTTGCTGTCTACTTTCGTTTTTGAACGAGTGATTGCAGCTACGGAAGCCATTTGCACAGCTGCCTTTGCGGCTTCGTCAGCCAATGAATTCGCTTCAGCGTGAACTCCGTAACGCTGATGACTAAGTGTATGAATCACGTGAGTCTTTTGTAGTTCTTTTTGCAAAAGAACTACTTGTTCCCATAGTAGTTTATGCTTAATTGTTCCACCTTTAGCGTCTTTGAAGCCATTCTGAACCCAGTTCTTCAAGTATTCATTGTAAGATTCTACACAGTAATACGAATCGCACACTATCAGTGTGGGGAATTCGCGATCGGTATTTTCAAGCACCATCTTGAAAGCCTGTAGTTTAGCTCGCTGAGCTGTACAGTCTCCGAGTGATTTAGTTTTAGTGACCATAGGTCTGAATTTACCTTCGCGCCAGCGACCTTTAACAATCGTGCACGCAGCACTATAGGCTTGTTTACCCACAATTGCGGGTTGTGCTGATCCGTCTGTATATATTATACAGCTGTAATGTTCATGTGGCAGAATTTCAGTCGGCAGAGGACATTCTAATTCGTATTGTAGGAATTCTTGTGTTTTTAAATACTGGTCAAATGCGTATTCAATGTCTGTTGCAGCTAGAGAATTAACCCATTGTATCCATCTTGGATGTAAAGCTTTAGCATTTGGAATGCTTGCCTTTGTCACTGCCTCTAAGGCAGGTACAAGTGTAACGATTTTTATGCGTTTACCCTGCACGAGGGCTCTTTCTTTTGCTACAGCAGTCTGAACCGCTGTCAGTATCTTTTCTGTTGAAGTGAATTTCATTTCAGCTTGTGTGTACAAGTGTGACTTGTATGCTATTGGTACCGTTTCACCTTCATTAAAGGTTAGGTATGTGAATCCGCATCTCCCTGGGGTGATTCAGATCACTAGGTTGCGCACGATGTCGCGCGTTTGTAACTGTGTTTTTGTTAACATGTCTGTTTGTACTGATCGCAAAATTTCTGGGTGTTTTTGTGTCCAATTAGTAGGTTTGAAATCAGGTTTGATAAGTTCGTAGAGAGGTTTAACCCTTTCTGCGTAATTTAGAACATAAGTTTTTCCACAATTTAGGAAACCTAGAATTGACTGTAAGTTTTTCAGCGTTTTTGGAGGTTGGAGCAGTGCACATTTCTCTAGAAAGTTAGCTGCCAGGCTTTTGCCTTCACTTGAAAGTTCGTATCCTAAGAATAGGACGTTGAGGTGGGCAATTCGTGATTTCTTAAAATTGAATTTGTACCCTTCAGAAGCGAACCCAAGTATTATGGTGTTCACTCTTTTCAAGTGCACGTCCAAATCATCCTCTGTAAGATAGATGTCATCGACATAAGATAATGCCTCATCATCGTACATTTGTAGTAACTCTGTTACTCTGACTAAAAATAACCCTGGACTATTCTTGAATCCCTGGGGGAGACAGCAAAATTGTCGTTGTGTCCCCATAATTGAGAAAGCGGTCAAATACCTGCTTTCAGTTGCAATGTTTTGACAAAAGAAACCATTTGAGATATCTAATGTAGTTTTATATTTTTTGCGCACAATGTTATTCATCAGTGTTGCACTATGTATATTTTGTACTGCAAAAGTTTTGCAACAAGAATTTAGATGTCTGTAATGCAAAACTAGACAATATGAATTGTCTGGTTTGGAGACAGAAAACAAAGGATTGTTCATTGATGAGGTGCATGTTTCAATCACCCCTTGGTATTCAAGTTGATTTAAAATCTCCCTGACTTCTTTTTTAGCTTCCTGTTTTACAGGATATTGCCTTTGCATTGGTGGTTGAGTTTTCAACTGGATTTTATGGTGAGGGGAATCCTCATCATATCCTACATTATTTTTGTATAGTGCTGGGGCCTGGGCCACAGCCCATTTCCTAGCATATGTGTATTTTTTATGAATTGGAATGTGATTTGAGAACGCTGGCATAATTATATCTTCGCCATGTGGGCACTCCCTGACAAATTCAGGTGGCCAGTCTTGTTCAGCTAGTAGGATGTCATAACCCTTAGAGAGCTTCTCCCAAAAGAGTGCTCTAATTTTTCTTGGTTTGTCCCCCTCCATCCGTAGTGTTACTTCATATAACTTTTGTGGTACACTAACCCTGGTATCTGCAGTTTCAACTTGGATGCTTTCATTCAAGTCCACTGTCTCCAGATGATCCTTCAGGATCTTGCGAGCTATGGTTACCTCTGCTGCGCTGTCTAGCATTGTTTGGGCCCACTCCCCATTCTTGAGTTGTGTCCACAAGATCCTCGGCATGTCTGATCTTTAGACTTGCTACCTTCTTTTTTGGAAATTGGCTTTTCTTATTTTTTGGAACGTGCTGTTCGTCTTTGGACTTCACCCGCTCTTCTTTTTGTTCTGAACGTCCTCTTCTTTCAGATTTCTGCAAGGAAGTCTGAAAGGTACGAGAGGAACGTGTATCATTATCTTGATATCTGTTAGGTTTTCTCAAATTATCCCTATTTCTAAGGTTATATCTTTTTTCAGGGGGCTCCCCTGCTGAGGGGACCTTCCTCTGGACTGGGAACGCTTCTCTCTAGGAAGTGTCTGTTTAGTGCTTTCCCACTTCTTCTTAGGAGTAGTGAGAGTGTTTTTGATAAAAACTTTTTCGGGGTTTTCAGTTAGTTGGGGTTTTAATGGTTTCCCACCCAAACTATTTCTACCTAGTTCTTCATAGGATTTTTCAATAATTCTGGAAAGCTCATACGGTTGCTCAGTAATATCTGTTTCTTTTAGTTTTTGGCGGATCGCCACTGATGCTGCTTCACCTTTAATGTTGGCTAATGGTATAGCCGAGACCTGTTTGAAAACCTTCAGTAATTTCATACCCAGATTTAGGTCCGGTTCTGGACCGTATTCATTTTGAATCTGTCTTAGAACGTCTGGTATTACCGCCATAGACGGGACACCATGTGTTTTTGTGTAGATTGAAGCAAAGACTGTTCCCCAAGTGTCACAGTCCTCTACGTGTGGTGCAATCCCCATTGGTAAACAGATTGTCAGAATCCTGTGTTTCTCATGAGGTGTACTATCAGGGAATACTGCCTCTATTTGAGTAATTTTCTGGGTTAACCAGAATGGAATATGTTCCCTTTTTGCAGGCAACTTACCGATTACTGACTGTATAGTCTGTGGTGTAATTTTGTTTGTATTCCCCTGGTGAGGGGTGTGCTGTGGAATTCTTACAGCTGGTTGGACTGTTAAAATCTGCATGACATATTGAACCAACTGCCTGTGTATTTTAATCAGCTGTTTTAGCTGAGCTAACAATTCAGGAGCTGTCATTGTTTCAATGTCAGGATGTGGTGTATAGCTGGCCAGTACCGGCCATGTTGCTCCTGGTCTACCTAGTGGACCGAGTCTGGTAATGTGATTTTGATGTTGTAGGGCGCTTTTAAACCAGAGCTGATGCTCTTGGTAAGTTAGTGGAATTTCAACGACCTTGAAAGGAACGTATTCCGCTGGAGGCTCCTGTAATTTATAATAGTGGAACTCATGTGTTGTTGCATTTGCAGCAGGAAACAGAATCCATGAATAGAATACCTCTGTCTGCCAATATTCATGTGCCTCTATAACAAATATTACTTTACCATCTCTTGGTGATATTCCATTTTCTATAAGTTTTAAAGTAATGGTTTTCCTTATATTTGCCGGGATGAGTATAGCACCCGGGTCATTTTGTTGGAGATTTGTGTCATCCAAAACTGCCTGAGCGGCAGCTGCAACTCTCTCTAATTCTTCATCACTCATTGTGTTGACCGAAAGTTTGCAGAGCAAGTTTCAAGGAAACAAAGATTAGGTGCACAATATTTTGGAACACTGTATCCTTCAACTTTAAAGTGGATATGTTATCCTTTAACCCACTCCAGACGTCTATTGGAGTATTTTACGTGAAAAAGGGGTCTGTGTGAAAAGCACGACTGAGTTACTCTAGTATCTAGCGTTAAATTATCACCTTACCAAACGTTGGGCGCCATGTAGTGTAGTTCCTATATTACCAATAGGCTCTCCGCATTGGAATAGTGTATCCTGTAGTTTAAACGTAGGACTGAAGTCAACTAGGTCTCTACCGAATATACTAAACTTAATTGTGTGTGTGCCAGCGAGCTCAGAGGTCACTAGAAACTTTCTTGAATCAACAAGAAGGGATTAGTTTCTGACAACCGCTTAAAACATGACAACTTTGTTCCCCAAGAATAAGAAATATATCTCTTGAGTCGCGGAACAATAGAAAGTTATTTCACTCAGTCAATCATGCATGCTTCGTTTCACCAGAGGTGCAGAGAAATAGAGAGACGGGCGTTTTCAATAAAAGGGTATTTATTGAACAGTCTTCTTTCTCAAGCATTAGAAATGAACTGCTGCAATCGTAATATTTGGTGTGAAGTACAGAGCATATAATACGAAGAGTATTATAAAATAGTACTGTAAAAGCATGATATGGTTTCTAAGCCATAAAATACCTAAAATGCATAAAATACAGTGATAAATAATGACTAAAAGTACTCAACTGGTGCTTCTAAAATATGCCCACCCTGGTGTACCTAACCTAGGTCTAGTACAAGGGAAGAAGTAAGTGAGGTGTAGCCTAGTTTTAGTATTAGTTGCCAAAGATCTATTCCAAGAATTCTCTTAGGGTCTAATCAGCTCCGTACCTTGGTTTAGAATGTAGGAGGTCTCGTATCTCTCTCTCAGGGCTCGATTTTCCAGCAGCCCGCAAGGGTAGCCTGGAAACACCGGAGCTGGATTTCTCGACCAGAGAAAAGACAGCGTCTCTCAGTGCGTCAGCTGGACGGTCGGCTTCCTTCGGCACTTGCTGCAGCAGGGCGCGTCGGGCAAGTAGATAGTTGAACTGCTCCAAACCACTGTGTGTTTGTTTGGACAAGGGCATATTTATACCTTGAAGGTGCCGAGTTTGACGTAAGATTAGACATAAGAACGTCATCAGAGACTTAATTCTCTGAACACTCCATGATTTCTTGGATAACTTAATATTCATGCAGGGGGAAGTCCCTGACTGCTGAAGGCGGGTTTTCCCAAGAAATCGTTGTAGATTTTCGGAACTGGTGGAAGTAGCCAAGCCGTATTAGGACTACTTGAGCTATGTCTTAATATGGTTATGATTTCTATGCCTATATAAGGATACAGTATGTTATACCTATATAAGGGCTTGAATCAGGAAAATTACACTAGGGTCCTGAAACGCTATACAACAGTTGTGTGTGGTTGTGTTTGTGTGGTTTTGTGTGTGGTTGCGGTTGTGTGTATTGTGTGTGCGGTAGTGTGTATATGGTTGTGTGTGTGTGTGGTTTTGTGGTTGGGTGTGTGTGTGTGGTTGATTGTGGTTGTGTGTGTGGTTATGTGTGTGGTTGTGTGTGTGGTTGTGTGTGTGGTTGTGTGTGGTGTTGTGTGTGGTGTCGTGTGTGTGTGGTTGTGTGTGTGGTATGTGTGTGGTTGTGTGGTTGGGTATGTGGTTGTGTGGTTGTGGGTGTGGTTTTGTGTGTGGTTGTGTGTGTGGTTGTGGGTTGTATGTGGTTGTGTGTGTGGGCAGGTGTGTGGGCAGGTGTGTGGGCAGGTGTATGGTTGTGTGTGTGGTTGTAGTTGTGTGTGGGTGTGTGTGGTTGTAGTTGTGTGTTGTTGTGTGTGTGGTTGTGGTTGTGTGTGTGGTTGTGTGTGGTTGTGTTTGTGTGGTTGTGTGTGTGGTTGTGGTTGTGTGTGTTGTGTGTGTGGTTGTATGTGCTTGTGTGTGTGCTTGTGCTTGTGTGTGTACGGTTGTGTGTGTGGTTTTGTGGTTGGGTGTTGTGTGTGTGTGTGGTTGATTGTGGTTGGGTGTGTGGTTGTGGTTGTGTGTGGTGTTCTGTGTGTGTGGTTGTGGTTGTGTGAGTGGAATGTGTGTGGTTGTGTGGTTGGGTGTGTGGTTGTGTGGTTGTGTGTGTGTGGTTGTGTGTGTAGTTGTGTGTGTGGTTGTGGTTGTGTGTGTGGTTGTGTGTGTGGTTGTGTGTGTGTGGTTGTGTGTGTTGTGTTTGTGGTTGTGTGTGGTTGTGTGTGTGGTTGTGTGTGTGCTTGTAGTTGTGTGTGTGTGGTTGTGTGTGTGTTTGTGTGTGTGTTTGTGTGTGTGTTTGTGTGTGTGGTTGTGTGTGTTTATGTGCATGTGGTTGTGTGCGTTTATGTGGTTGTGTGTGTGTGGTTGTATGTGTGGTTATGTGTGTGGTTGGGTGTGGTTGTGTGTATGTGTGGTTGTGGGTGTGGTTGTGTGTGTGTGTGGTTGTGTGTGTGTGGTTGTGTGTGGTTGTGTGTGTTTGTGTGTGGTTGTGTGTGTTTGGATGTGGTTGTGTGTGTGGTTGTGTGTGTGGTTGTGTGTGTGTGGTTGTGTGTGTGGTTGGGTGTGGGTGTGTGTGTGGTTGTGTGTGTGGTTGTGTGCTTGTGCATGTGGTTGTGTGTGTGGTTGTGTTTGTGATTGTGTGTGTGTGTTGTGGTTGGGTGTGGTTGTGTGCGTGGTTGTGTGTGTGGTTGTGTGTGTGTGTTGTGTGTGTGGATGTGTGTGGTTGGGTGTGTGATTGTGAGTGTGTGTGTGGTGTGGGCGTGGTTGTGTGTGTGGTTTTGTGTGTGTGGTTTTGTGTGTGTGGTTGTGTGTGTGGTTATGGTTGTGTGGTTGTGTGTGTGGTTGGGTGTGGTTGTGTGTGGTTGTGGGTGTGGTTGTGTGTGTGCTGATGTGTGTGTTGGTGTGTGTGTGGGTGTGGTTGCATGTGTGGTTGTATGTGGTTGTGTGTGGTTGGGTGTGTGGTTGTGTGTGTGTGTGGTTGTGTGTGTGTGGTAGTGTGTGTGTGGTTGTGTGTGTGTGGTTGAGTGTGTGTGGTTGTGTGTGTGTGGTTGTGTGTGTGTGTGGTTGTGTGTGTGGTTGTGTGTGTGGTTGTGCGTGTGTGGGTGTGTGGGTGGTTGTGTGTGTGGTTGTGTGTGGTTGTGTGGTTGTGTGTGTTGTTGTGTGTGCGTGGATGTGTGTGTGATTGTGTGTGTGGTTATGGTTGTGTGTGTGTGTGTGGTTGTGGGTGTGGTTGTGTGTGTGTGGTTGTAGGTGTGTGTAGTTGTGTGTGTGTGGTTGTGTGTGTGTGTGGTTGAATGTGTGTGTGGCTGTGTATGTGGTTGTGTGTGTGGTTATGTGTGTTTGTGTGTGTGTTGTGTATGTTTATGTGTTTTGCTGGATGTGGTTATGTGTGTGGTTGTGTGTGTGGTTGTGTGGTTGGGTGGTTGTGTGTGGTTGTGTGTGTGGTTGTGTGTGGTTGTGCATGTGGTTGTGCGTGTCGTTGTGTGGTTGTGTGTGTGGTTGTGTTTGTGGTTGTGTGTTGTGGTTGGGTGTAGTTTGTATGGTTGTCGATGGTTGTGGTTGTGTGTGTGGTTGTGTGTGTGGTTGTGTGGTTGCGTGTGTGGTTGGGTGTGGTTGTATGTATGTGTGGTTGAGGGTGTGGTTGTGTGTGTGTGGTTGTGTGTGTGGTTGTGTGTGTGTGTGGTTGTATGTGTGTGGTTGTGTGTGTGTGTGGTTGTGTGTATGTGGTTGTGTTTGGCTGTGTGTGTTTGTGTGTCTGTGGTTGTGTGAGGTTGTGTGTGTTTGTGTGTGTGGCTGGGTGTAGTTGTGTGTGGGTGTGTGTGTGGTTGTGTGTGTGGTTGGGTGTGGTTGGGTGTGTGTGTGGTTGTGTATGTAGTTGTGCATGTGGTTGTGTGTGGTTGTGTGGTTAAGTGTGTGTGGTTGTGTATGTGGTTGTGTGTTTCTGGTTGTGTGTGTGGTTGTGTATGTGGTTGTGTGGTTGTGGTTGGGTGTGGTGTGTGTGGTTGTGTGTGTGTGGTTGTGTGTGTGTGGTTGTGTGTGTGGTTGTGTGAGTGTGTGTGTGTAGTTGTGTGTGTTTATATGTGTGTGGTTGTGTGTGCTGTTGTGTGTGTGGTTGTGAGTGGTTGTGTGTGTGTGGTTGTGTTTGCTGTGTGTACGTGGTTGTGTGTGTGGTTGTGTGTGGTTGTGTGTGTGTGGCTGTGTGTGGTTATGGTTGTGTGTGTGTGTGTGGTTGTGTGTGTGGTTGTGTGTGTGGTTGTGTTTGTGGATGGGTATGGGGTTGTGTGTATGGTTGTTTGTGTGTGGTTGCGTGTGTGGTTGTTGTTGTGTATGTGTGGCTATGGGTGTGTCTGTGTGTGTGTGGTTGTGTATGTGGTTGTGTGTATGTGTGTGGTGGTGTGTGTGTGGGTGTGTGTGGTTGTGTGTGTGGTTGTGGTTGTGTGTGTGGTTGTGTGTGTGGTTGTGTGTCTGACAGTAATACTAAAAGCATCTCAAAATAAAGGAACACAAACATCGAGTTTGTGGAAAGAGAAAGCACGTTGTAAGTCAAACGGGCAGCAGCAAAACAATAACACAACATGTTCTTTGATGTTTGATGTTCTTTGAACAAGAACATCAAAGGGGCGCCACGAAAGTGATCCCGGGTGAAAGTGATCGCAGGCGCTTAATGAGCATGATGAGGTTTGCCATATGGTGCCTCTGCTCCTAAGCGCGCACCTGCGCTCATGCACTGTAGCTCTAGGCTGGCCATGGTAGCATTTTTTGAGCCCTCCCTAAAAGTCTCGCCAGAGCAGCGCATGCGCTGGGTCAGGCAGGACCTAAAAAGGAAGGGCGAGGGTCTCAGAAACAGTCTAAATCGAGCCCAAAATCAAGTGGGGGGAAGCTTAGATCCACTACTAAAGATAGGGCTCTGGATAAAGGGCCCCCCGCATCTGCTGTACATGCCGTAATGGAGAGGACACCTGATTGTGGACAAGAGGAAGATTACTGGGGCAGATTAGAGACTTTGGTGTCAGTACTATTAGACCCGATACTGCAAAAAATAACCTTGGTGGAATCTAGACTAACAAAACTGAAGGAATTTGTTACCAGTAATACCACAGTTCACATGGCCTCTTGCGTAAGCACAGGAATATATAGTATATACAACAGGGGGATGGATAGGAGGGCGGATCAAGCCGGGAGTAGCTAACAGGCAGACTCAAAATCAAACCACGAATTTAATGACTTTAACTACTTTAACTAACATCAACTCTATTCCCAGTACAGTCAATACCCCCACTCGGACAAAACGCTAGGAGGGAACTGTGTAGTGTTAACCTTTAGTTCAACATTTTTAGCGCAGACAATCCTTGATAAGGGAGGCAATCAGTTTGTCAATATACAGAAAATAAACATACTACCACTAGGTTTTTTTTTATGAACACCCCCAGATCTCGCTGGAACCCACCTGTTGAGGTGAATCATTCAGGGAATAGGCTACCTAGATATCTGGTCCCTGTGTGAGTAAGCAATTTGACATTCTGAGCCCACTCGAAGTGATAGACTGACTGTCCACGGGATTTGTCGGTGATACCTCTTTTAATTTTGGCCTTAACAATGTAAGGAACAGTGACGCCAGTCCACAGAACAGTAACCCAGGCTCAGCCCACAAAGAGAGACATAAATGCCTGCCCCCCGTCCCAAGGAAGCTGAAGGAAATAGACCTAAGTAGTATTAACTTAAGTCCGGACGCCCCAAATGAACGCCCAGTACACCCAGACATTGAACATGTAAGTAACAATATAGCAGGGGTGACAGTTAATGCTGTACCCATTAGCAACCAAGCACATTGTAATATTGTTTCATGGAATATCTCTTGTATTCACTCCAAGATGAATGATTCTACGTGGTGGGATTTTATATTAAAATTTAAGATAGTTTCCAGGAAACATGGTCTAAGGAAGTGCATCATCTGACAGGGTTCAGAACTTTCCATATGTCTGCTGTAGATGGGGTGAGCGGAAGGGCCAAGGGTGGGTTATGTACGGATGTATCAAGTAGTCTAAATGTCAAAAAGCTAACAATGCCTATAAGCAAAGTGTTTTATCAAATCATTGTTATTCATGTTTGCGGGAAACATTGTATCGCTTTAGCTAACTTTTACAATAATATTCCTTCGGAAAAAGTTGCATCTATTATCAAAAAACAAACTAGTGACTTAAAATCTGTTAGTAATAACAAGTCAAAAGATACTGTGTTAGTGCTGGCAGGGGACTTAAATTATGCACTGTGCCCCAATGTAGGTGATAACACATGTGGTCTCTCAAATGATAAGAGACAAGCAATGCCCATTTACGGCCCTCTGTACTGGGAGAGCTGTTTAATGAATTCATATATAGTCTTAATTTGGGTTTTGTGAATGAACTATGCCCACTCTCTGCCCCTATGCCATGGACTTTCAATGGTAGAGGTTTAAACTCTACAACAGATTTTATCTTAATATCAAATAGTTATGTGCATACTGTTCACTCATTTGCCATTAATGATATTGTTCTGAGTGATCCTTTTCCCCTCTGTCGTTCCGCTCTGTTAATTCCAAGTGAACATATCAGCCAAGATATAAACGACCAGCTGTTAGAAAACATAGCCATTGGGAAAAGAAATGGATATTCTTTGCGCTGGCCGATGGTAGACCAAGACGCAATTACGAAGGCTGTGGTCGCTAAATGCAATTATTCTTTTGATATATGTCTGAGTGAATTAGCTGCCCCAGACACTATATTATCCTCTGTAAAGACAATAACTGATGTAGTAAAGGAGTTTCTGTTAAGGTGGAAACCTAATAAGGGACAGCAACGAGGCTAGTTTGACTCAAGGTGTACTCCAGCATACACTAGATTAAAAGACGCTCTACATGAAACCCAAAGAAATCTGGACAAAGTAAGACAGGCTCGAACAGACTATAAGCGCATTATTAGAAATAGAAAAATTATTTTGAAGAACGAGGCATGAGAGGCCTTACTTGAAGCGTCTCTACAGAAAGATGGCACGGCATTCTGGAAGGCGCTCAAAGCGCCTTATTTGACTAATGAAGGTGGACTGGCCATTAAAATCGCCATTACTGAAGAACAATGGATAAATTATTTTTCAAAACTGTATAATGGTGAGGTAAATCTTGATGTGATGGGTAGTAACGGTGGAGAGTATCAGACTCTGGTAACATTGGTTCCCCATTTAGACCTGCAGTTTACCTTGGACAAGGTGAACCAGACACTTCTGCAAGTCAGGGTGGCAAGGGTCCCAGCCCATATGGGGTACCTGTCGATTTATAAAAATCAAACACCTCCCTCTGGGGCCCAATAATTGTCCAGGTAATTACTGCTAGCTGTAGTATACCATTTTTACCCACCTCGGTGGAATCCACTGTAGTTCTCATTTTTAAAAAGGGGGATCGGCAGGATCCAGGATGCTATAGACCAATATCTTTGTTGGCTGCCATGACAAAAATAGCAGGACACATATTACTAGAACACTTACAGGACTGGGCTTAGGAAAATTCAGTTTTGTCTGACTTACAATACTGTTTCCGACCAGGCATGGGGACAGTAGAGCAGAGTTTAAATCTTTCTATTTAAGTCAGGAAATATAATAGGGTGAAGAAGGGAAAGTTGTTTTTATCGTTTGTGGATCTCACAGCAGCCTTCGACTGCATGATTCATAGTAAACTTTGGTCAACATTAGAAGATATGGGGATTGATGCTCAGATTATTTACTTTTTATACTGATGCAAGGCCCCGTTTTCAATAAGAAGAGGGGTCAGGCAAGGATGCAACCTGGCCCCTTTTCTCTTTAAACTCTATATTAATGGTATGGGCGTGGCACTCCTGCAAGGAAACCAAGATTTTCCCCAAGTAGCTGGACGTCCAATACCAGCACTTATATATGCAGACGATGCGGTATTGATGTCCCGAACACAAGTAGGCCTTCAGAGGATTTTAGATACTTTTTCTAGTTTTATGGGAGATCTAGGTTTAAGAGTGAACACCTCGAAGACCTTCATTATGCGGTGTGGCCATGGAAGCAAGAAGTGCAAGGATATGTTTGTGGCAGGACAGAAGATCGGGGTCACTAAGAGATTTTCGTATCTCGGAATTCTCTTTGACCAAAATGATATTTGGGTACAAGCAGTCTCAGCAAAAAAAATAGCATTATTAAAATCAACAAACGCCCTCACTAATTTTGCTAAAAAACTAGGTAGGAGACCACCAGTTGAACTGACCAAGATTTATAAAGCAAAGTGTGTCTCCTATGAGGTTTACGGGGCAGGGGTCTGGGGTTTTGCTGACCTGCTTCCAATTCAAAGGGCAGAAAATTATTTTTAAAGAGATATTTTATCTGTCCCGAACAGTACATCATCAACTATCTGTCACGCAAAGCTGGGTCTCCCGTATATTTCTGATCTAATAAAACTAGATTTCAAAAAAGAGAGGGTACCCCACTATCACCAGGGAACAGGGTAAGAAGACAGTTAGTCAAAGGGGAAATCCCTGGAGTCGAATAGTCTACTTATCACAAAGGCCTTTCTTGTTATACAAGGAGAGGTCACAGTATGTCATAGGTATTCGGACAAACATAAGAATGGGTTTCCACAAAGAAATAGTCTTGTTTACAATCTAGATTTATTCAAGTTGCATATAAATAAACAATAAAGACAAGATAAAATTCATCCAAAACATTTAAAATCCAAGATTAAGTATCTCGGTGGGTTAAAAATTATTATTAAACAATGTTACATAAACATAATATTACGATACACAATAAATGGAAAAGCAATCAAAATATATTCACAATAAACAACAAACTAAACATAGTTACAACAAACCCCTCATATGTAAGTGGCCCACTTAATATTTCTGCCACTATATTCTACTAGATCCAATAGCCATAGACAATTTGGTTACTCTAGAGCTTTAGTGGAAAGATCTGATGCCCATCTAAAGCTTTATATGCAACTTGAATAAATCTAGATTGTAAACAAGACTATTTCTTTGTGGAAACCCATTCTTATGTTTGTCCGAATACCTATGACATACTGTGACCTCTCCTTGTATAACAAGAAAGGCCTTTGTGATAAGTAGACTATTCGACTCCAGGGATTTCCCCTTTGACTAACTAATAAAACTAGAGCCAGTTCTCCTATGGCACAGGCTCTGGACCAGAGAAGAAACTAAGTTAAACCAAGATATCCTGATAGACACTTTAAAACTAGAAGGGGCCCTGAAGATACCATGGCTGAGATATGTCAGAAACTTCTTACAAGATTTAGGTCACCTAGAATATTTTACTAATCGAAGAACTATCGACATAACGAGGAAGGACCTTAAAATAAGGCTCTGAGGTTCCTAGATACAATCAGAATATCCTCAGAGATTAGAAAGCTGACTGTTATGCACAATCAGTTGATTTTAACTACTTTTAATATTCAACCCTATTTAACTTTTGTAGCAGGTGTTTATGACAGATTTTTATTGACTAGATTTAGGCTGGGGGGTTTTCACAGACTCGTCCATATCCCAAAAATGAATGATTGGGCAGAAGATCTTGATTTGTGTACCTGTGACAACCACTCAGCACAGTCCACGATACACGTCATACTTTTTTGTAAATTTTATCTTGTTGCGCGGAAAGTCTGCTTATTACCAATCTTGAAATCTTTGGGGCTCCAGCAATGTCTACCATCTTTTCTTGTATTACAACTTCTGGATAATGTGCACAATGTTTTTAGGAGTTTAACTTTTTTCAACGAGTCTTGAGTCAAAGGAAATGTATGTCTATTTAATCTTTTTTTATCTGAAATTTGAAATATGATTGATCTCATTGTGTATAATATTTGCTATCATTTATGGCTGAGATTTTTAACTTGTGTGATATTTTAACTCATGAACATAACTGTGGTGTTTTTATGTGCTTTTATGATTGTTTCACATGGCAATCAAATAAAGCTTTCTTTGACTTTGACTGAAAAGAGGACCTTGACAAGTAATATGAGAGCCAGAATGTCAACTGAAAGTTTCCATTTCTTAATGTTGCACGGAGTTGCAACTAATCAAGGACAATATGGTTCCCAGATTTGGCCTGGGATATTTGGTAAATGTTGCAGCTCATAAGGTGAGAATGGAAAGGACAACTGAACCCCTGATGATGCAGACAGAGGGGTGTGACATTGGAGACTTTTGCAGTAATAACTTGTGTCCACACTGTCTGAGGTTGACACTTTCCCTTTTGACTTTGAGAGGTGTAGGCAGGGTCGGACTGGCTACCGGGCAGTTGTGTGTGCTGCCGAGCAAGGTGCTAATTTCTCTGTGGTGGGGGCTTATTTCGTTGATGGGGACCTGCGTGCGATTTGAAATAAAAAAAAGCTAAACAAATTTTGTTTTGCACACGCAGGTCCCCATCAACGAAATTAGCCCACAGCACGGCAGCACACACAACTGCCCGGTAGCCACTCCGGCCCTGGGTGTAGGCCTCTATGCTTATCCTTTGACTCTTTCATGAGTGTGGCTTAGGCTAATACTCATTTCTCTATCCCTAGCAGACCCTTGACTGAGCTTCTGAAATGTTGACACCTTCCCACACTTTCCCACCTTTCCTATTTTTCTTCATTTCCCTGATTTTTGAAATCTTTTGGGGGATTTAAACGATCCTCCTTAGTCATAAATTTAATTTAGATGATTTTAGACTTCATTCACGTATGAAAGAGAGATTGAGAAATTCTTGTCTGAGCATCAAATTTGGTTATTGATCTTTTGTATTGCTGTGACTGAACGTATTATCTACCTTCTACTGGTACGACTGTACTTCTTTAGGAGGTTGGGTTATCCTGTCATAATTCTGTATCTTTACAGCATGGTATTGAGATTTTGTTTACCTCAATCTGACTGCAAACTGGTAATAAACCTTCCTAACTATAGTCATTGATTCATTGTCCTTATTGTGGGTTGCACTGTTAATTGAATTGACAGATGAAATGCTTGCTCCCTTAACCTCTCAGTCAGCGAGAAAGGTCCACCTGATAACAATAGCTAGAGAGCTGAGTGGCCCAAAGTTGGATCACCAGGGAGCATAGTGTTTTGGTCTGACAGTATGTCCTTGGCGAAAGAGATTAGCATAAATCTGTGCAACATGCACAATGGTTTTGCATCTCCTAAATCAGTATGTTTTCTTGCCTATAAAAATGTGCTGGTTAGGTCTAGTCATGTGCTTTCGGGAAATAAACAGACAGTTGATACACGGTCTCTTTGTAAGATGCTCAAAAACCTGTGACCAGCCTGCAGAGTCAACTTTCTCTATTCCCATTGAACTTGTGGAAGTCGTGTTCTATGCTCCCTAAAGTGATTCCAGATTCCCTATCAGAACACGAGAAAAATACTTGCTTGACTTCATTTCCGTGTAAAGGAAGGCCATCATTCTCTTGCTCTGACAATGTCATCCACTGCTGTACAGGTGCAAAAAGGCAAGAGCGGATTAGGAGTGACCTCTGGCACCTCCAAGCAATCATATACTTTTCCAAAATAAACATTTTCCCTTCATAAACTCTTGACTTCATTTACACCGAGAAAGTCTTATTGGCAACTGAATGGGGCCAACGCTGTCTAATACCAAATGGTAACTAAATTTACATTGTAAAGATTATCAGTGTAGAAGGTACTGGGTAATCCTGTACTCTGGACTGGCTCTAGGTTCAGAACGTCGCTACATAAAAAACAAAAATAAATGTCAACCAAAATGAATAAAATACATCTGATGCGAAAACAATTTTAATAAACCTCTTATGGCTGCCACCGTAACCTTTCCAACCATACATGTGCAAAAAAAATCCCCCTTTCTTAACTCAATGAATCAAAGAGCATTTCTAAGCCCAATAATTTATTTCAGTATAAATTTTAACAGTTCTCTTTTTACTCTTTCTTCATCGATAATGCATAATAGAGAAATGCTCACTAATGTGTCTAAGCGATCGTGCACTTAGAGAAGGCCTCACCCCGTCCTTCGGACAGCGCCTGACCTTTTAAGCAATGTATTAAGTAGCATCCCACACTGTACATAAAATAATCAATATGTACAAATGCTTTTGGAGCCACCCTGGGGTTTAGCTACGCCGCATCATCCTGCTTTCTCGGTTGCTATACAAGTTACGGTAATAGGAACTGATTGTTTTCAGTGTTTCTCAAGCCATTGATGAGACCTCGGCGTGTGCAGGCCCGTTAGGAAAGAAGAGGGCAGAAACCTCTCCGCCTCGGAAAGGCCAGCTGCGCTATAGTACGTTTCTTGCCTAATACCGGGGGGGTCTTGATCTGGATTCGCTTGGTGGTCACTTTCAAGTTAAGAGACAGTCAGGCAGGGGGGTGTATGTGTGGGCCTTATCGAACAGCACCTTGGCACATATCTCTCTATTTCCCCAAATGAAGTCACGTCACAGATCTGTACACGCTTGACAAACGCCTGCAAAGCTGTACACGAACCTAAGGTTGTAGGGGGTGGAGTTCAACTGTGTGCCTAATACACCACTAGACAGATCGCACCCCCTTCCCTTACAAGAGGCGCTAGGGCAAAGGATCACTGATTAAACAAGCCTTGGAAATGCAATAGGTCTCGCATTAGGAAAGTTTGAACTCTTGGTCTTATAAATGACATTTATTTTATTTATGTGTTGTTTTTTAAATTAATAGCTTTGTCATTTACAATGCCAATAGTTATAATTTTTGCAAATGTGACACCTATAGCATTTGTAATGCAACATGCAAGAGTGACAGAAAAGGAAGAGTGACGGCAAGCGAGAGAGACGGACGATAGAAACAGAGAGGGGAGAAAGTGAAGGAAACGAGAGGAGAGGGAAGACGGAAGAAGGCAGACAGTGAGGGAAGCAGGAAGCGAGATACAATGATGGGAGATTGTTGAATGAGAATAAAATACAGACGGTGCTCAATTTGTTAAAATAAAAAAAAAGGAGACACGGCCTGGAGGGAGAGAGAGGGAGGACGAGAGGGAAGGAGGGAGAGGAGAGGGAGTGGAGTGAGAGAGGGAGAGAGAGAGGCAGGCACTGAATTGTTACCCAGTTGTATTAGTACTAGATTCCAGCAGGGAACAATACAGTATTTACAATCTGGATGAGAATGGAAAAAGTGATTCAAATTAGGAAAAGAAAATGTTTCTACATCTACCCTTGACTTTGTACACCCTTTTCTACCTCCCATTATATTCCACCCTTGCCTAAATGTAGAAAAATGAGGTGCAACCTTACCAGAAACAGTGGATATCACAGCAGACAAATGAACTTCCAAACCTACTGGCATGGGTATTGCAGTGCATCAAAAAAGATCTTGCGCTAAATGTGCAGAATAGCAGACTGATAGCACATCAACACAATGTTTATGAAACCACAAAAGCATACCTCATCTAAACATAAATCCGTGACCTCCACCCTATACACAAGCCAATGCCTGCTCTCATCAATGTCAACAACATTAATTACATGTTTGCATACACTTTTGCTGCCCTTGGGATATTTTTTTTCTTAAAAGTCTTGAAACTCTGAAAAGAAATTTCAAGACTATCATCTTCAAATAGAAAAGACGATGAAAGTAATCAGCACAACGAATCCAAAATAGCATATGTGCTCAACTCTCACTGTGCTTGTAACAACGAAAGAAATCCACTCCGACTACCAGTTGACGTCAGACGAGGCACCAATATGGGAGGCATATTAATTTTTGCTTTAACATGTCTTAAATGAAGAAATACTACAAGTCTTACAATGAGAACAGCAAATTAATCCCTGACTTTTGAAGGAGGGGAAAAGAAAAAACACTTTAGCTTTAAGCACTCAGAAACTATGAACTCAATTGAGCAGTGGTCTAGCATTTTCTAACTCACAAAGATAAAATTCTAATACAGATATGCACTACTTGCAAGTGACTCCACAAGTCAAAGCAAGTGAACAATCATTTACACTTTCTGGGCAAGATGTGACATGCACTTGTTTAGACAAGTATGGGGAGAGCAGGGTATTAAATATTTGCTAAAAAAACTATGTGCAAATGTTTCTTGCTGAACAGTGGACAATAAACCTGATACTTTCCAATAGCGCTGCACACTATACAACTGTTACTTAACATTTGAAGAGTGTGTCAATGCTGTCTATTTTCAGAAATATACAGTACAGTACAATACTTACTACAGTAATTGTTGGTAAAAGGTTAGTTGTGCGCTTTTTCCTTCTACAAGTGACTAACATATAGGTACAATAAATAAAGATCAAAGTTCAGGGAAGTACTTTGGGGTTCTGGATTGTTTTACAAACCATGATCTTCGTGGTTTATAATATAGAAAATCATTATTCAATGTAACCTGTCTCAAAAGGTCAAAGAGGTGCATACTTTTATACTTTTGAATTCCCTTCATGAGGGGCAGTCCCTAAAATCGACCTACATTGTTGATTAATTTTTCTTCTTATCCCACTCTAGACATTTCAATAGAGTGTATCTCCGAGATAAACAGAACTGCTAATTAACTATGTACTGCCAAGTGTTTGGAATGGATCGTATCATCCAAAACAACATGAATCTGGCCTGAGTACCCCATTGGTAAATGTGGGCAAGTTATTTATTTTGGATGGTCAGTGTAGAACACTGGCAGCTCTGTAGGATTTACAAAAACGTTTCAACACCACCAACGAAAGAGGTTGGTTAAGAGCGATGTTTGAAGCTCAGTATAGTGCAAAATTAAAATGCGGTAACAGAATATGTAAAGCAACCACTAACACTATCAGCTAAAGGCACAACCCACGGAGGTTGGAGAACATGAGCTACCAGCAACGAAATTACATTAGTTGAAAAAGTAGCAAAAGTACGTTTAATTAGAAAAAGGGGTCGGACACTAGTATTTTACAAAAAAGTAAACAATTGTGACAAATAGCGATCCAACAGTCTTTTACACCACTATTCAAATGTCACACTGCACCAGTACGTCTATGTCAAAGTGCAACTGTTAACTTTGACAGAAGTGGAGCAGTGCTTGCTCCGTCGAACAAGTTGGTGGGTGTAGATAATGTGAGTTAGTCACAGGTAGAATTACGACAGTGTTTCGGACAGGTGTGAAAGGCTGGTTTCTGTATAGGAAGAAGGCAGGGAGGGAGAGCAGCTCTGAGTAGAGACCCGGGCGATGAGAGTGAGCCATGGTTTAATCCAGTAACGATCGTAAAAAAAACAAGCATTGGAAATGCAATAGGGCTCGCATTAGAAAAGTTTGAGCTATTGGTCTTATAAATGAATATTTTTTTATTTATGTGTTATTTTTTAAAATAGCTAAATTAATAACTTTGTCATTTACAATGCCAATAGTTATAACTTTCGCAAATGTGACACCTATAGCATTTGTAATGCAACATGTTTTGTATTTACGTGACTTAGATGTATTGATATTACAAATAACATTGGCTTTTAATTTTTTTAAATAATTAATACTTAAATAATTTATTTAATTTGTAATGGCAATAGCTTAAACTTTTGTAAATAACTTTTGTGAAGATTATGTTCAGTGTTTTTTATTGTGACGAAAATCCAAGAACAGAAGTGAAATATTAACATCTTTTTGTGATTTGTAATAAAGCGTGAAAGCTTGAAAACAGCTTGAAACATTGAAGGAACATATGTGAACCAGTGATGCTGTGGTTGCGCTAAGTGATGCTGTGGTTGCGCTGAGTGATGCTGTGGTGGTGCTGCGTGATGCTGTGGTTGCGTTGAGTGATGCTGTGGTTGCGCTGAGTGGTGTGTGCATCAGTGGAGCTTAGTGGGTGCATTGGTGGAGCTGTGTGGTGGGTGCATTGGTGGAGCTTAGTTGGAGCATCGGTGGAGCTGTGTGGTGGGTGCATCGGTGGAGCTGTGTGGTGGGTGCCTCGGCGGAGCTGTGTGGTGGGTGCATCGGCGGAGCTGTGTGGTGGGTGCATCTGTGGAGCTGTGTGGTGGGTGCATCTGTGGAGCTGTGTGGTGGGTGCATCTGTGGAGCTGTGTGGTGGGTGCCTCGGTGGAGCTGTGTGGTGGGTGTATCGGTGGAGCTGTGTGGAGGGTGCCTTGGTGGAGCTGTATGGTGGGTGTCTCGGTAGAGCTGTGTGGTGGGTGCATCGGTCGAGCTGTGTGGTGGGTGCATTGGTGGAGCTGTGTCGGTGGAGCTGCGTGGTGGGTGCATCGGTGGAGCTGGGTGGTGGGTGCATAGGTGGAGCTGTGTCGGTGGAGCTGTGTGGTGGCTGCATCGGTGGAGCTGTGTGGTGGGTGCATCGGTGGAGCTGTGTGGTGGGTGCATCTGTGGAGCTGTGTGGTGGGTGCCTCGGTGGAGCTGTGTGGTGGGTGCATCGGTGGAGCTGTGTGGTGGGTGCCTTGGTTGAGCTGTATGGTGGGTGCCTCGGTGGAGCTGTGTGGTGGGTGCATCGGTGGAGCTGTGTGGTGGGTGGATCGGTGGTCTGAGTCTGTGGAGCTGTGTGGTGGGTGCATCGGTGGAGCTGGGTGCATCGGTGGAGCTGTGTCGGTGGAGCTGTGTGGTGGCTGCATCGGTGGAGCTGTGTAGTGGGTGCATCTGTGGAACTGTGTGGTGGGTGCCTCGGTGGAGCTGTGTGGTGGGTGCATCGGTGGAGCTGTGTGGTGGGTGCATCGGTGGAGCTGTATGGTGGGTGCCTCGGTGGAGCTGTGTGGTGGGTGCATCGGTGGAGCTGTGTGGTGGGTGCCTCGGTGGAGCTGTATAGTGGGTGCCTCGGTGGAGCTGTATGGTGGGTGCCTCGGTGGAGCTGTGTGGTGGGTGCATTGGTGGAGCTGTGTGGTGGGTGCATCAGTGGAGCTGTGTCGGTGGAGCTATGTGGTGGTTGCATCAGTGGAGCTGGGTGGTGGGTGCATCGGTGGAGCTGTGTGGTGGGTGCATCGGTGGAGCTGTGTCGGTGGAGCTGTGTGGTGGTTGCATCAGTGGAGCTGGGTGCATCTGTGGAGCTGTGTGGTGGGTGCATCGGTGGAGCTGTGTCGGTGGAGCTGTGTGGTGGCTGCATCGGTGGAGCTGTGTGGTGGGTGCATCGGTGGACCTGTGTGGTGGGTGCATCGGTAGAGCTGTGTGGTGGGTGCCTCAGTGGAGCTGTGTGGTGGGTGCATCGGTGGAGCTGTGTGGTGGGTGCATCGGTGGAGCTGTGTAGGTGGAGCTGTATGGTGGGTGCCTCGGTGGAGCTGTGTGGTGGGTGCATCTGTGGAGCTGTGTGGTGGGTGCATCGGTGGAGCTATATGGTGGGTGCCTCGGTGGAGCTGTGTGGTGGGTGCCTCGGTGGAGCTGTGTGGTGGGTGCTTCGGTGGAGCTGTGTGGTGGGTGCATCGGTGGAGCTGTGTCGGTGGAGCTGTGTGGTGGCTGCATCGGTGGAGCTGTGTGGTGGGTGCATCGGTGGAGCTTTGTGGTGGCTACATCGGTGGAGCTGTGTGGTGGGTGCCTCGGTGGAGCTGTGAGGTGGGTGCCTCAGTGGAGCTGTGTGGTGGGTGCATCGGTGGAGCTGTATGGTGGGTGCCTCGGTGGAGCTGTGTGGTGGGTGCATCGGTGGAGCTGTATGGTGGGTGCCTCGGTGGAGCTGTATGGTGGGTGCCTCGGTGGAGCTGTATGGTGGGTGCCTCGGTGGAGCTGTGTGGTGGGTGCATCAGTGGAGCTGTTTGGTGGGTGCATCGGTGGAGCTGTGTCGGTGGAGTTGTGTGGTGGCTGTGTGGTGGCTGCATCGGTGGAGCTGTGTGGTGGCTGCATCGGTGGAGCTGTGTGGTGGGTGCATCGGTGGAGCTGTGTGGTGGGTGCATCGGTGGAGCTGTGTGGTGGGTGCATCGGTGGAGCTGTGTCGGTGGAGTTGTGTGGTGGCTGCATTGGTGGAGCTGTGTGGTGGGTGCATTGGTGGAGCTGTGTGGTGGCTGCATCGGTGGAGCTGTGTGGTGGGTTCATCGGTGGAGCTGTGTGGTGGGTGCATCGGTGGAGCTGTGTGGTGGCTGCATCGGTGGAGCTGTGTGGTAGCTGCATCGGTGGAGCTGTGGGGTGGCTGCATCAGTGGAGCTGTGTGGTGGCTGCATCGGTGGAGCTGTGTGGTGGCTGCATCGGTGGAGCTATGTGGTGGGTGCATCGGTGGAGCCGTGTGGTGGGTGCATCGGTGGAGCTGTATGGTGGGTGCATCGGTGGAGCTGTGTGGTGGGTGCATCGGTGGTGCTGTATGGTGGGTGCCTCAGTGGAGCTGTGTGGTGGGTGCATCGGTGGAGCTGTGTCGCTGGAGCTGTGTGGTGGTTGCATCAGTGGACCTGGGTGGTGGGTGCATCGGTGGAGCTGTGTGGTGGGTGCATCGGTGGAGCTGTGTCGGTGGAGCTGTGTGGTGGTTGCATCAGTGGAGCTGGGTGGTGGGTGCATCCGGGGAGCTGTGTGGTGGGTGCATCGATGGAGCTGTGTCGGTGGAGCTGTGTGGTGGCTGCATCGGTGGAGCTCTGTGGTGGGGGCATAGGTGGAGCTCTGTGGTGGGTGCATAGGTGGAGCTCTGTGGTGGGTGCATCGGTGGAGCTCTGTGGTGGGTGCATCAGTGGAGCTGGTTGGTGGGTGCATCGGTGGAGCTGTGTGGTGGGTGCCTCGGTGGAGCTGTGTGGTGGGTGCATAGGTGGAGCTGTGCGGTGGGTGCATCGGTGGAGCTGTGTGGTAGGTGCCTCGGTGGAGCTGTGTGGTGGGGGCATAGGTGGAGCTCTGTGGTGGGTGCATCGGTGGAGCTCTGTGGTGGGTGCATCAGTGGAGCTGTGTCGGTGGAGCTGTGTGGTGGTTGCATCAGTGGAGCTGGGTGGTGGGTGCATCAGTGGAGCTGTGTCGGTGGAGCTGTGTGGTGGGTGCATCGGTGGAGCTGGGTGGTGGGTGCATCAGTGGAGCTGTGTGGTGGGTGCATCGGTGGAGCTGGGTGGTGGGTGCATCGGTGGAGCTGTATGGTGGGTGCCTCGGTGGAGCTGTGTGGTGGGTGCATCGGTGGAGCTGTATGGTGGGTGCCTCGGTGGAGCTGTATGGTGGGTGCCTCGGTGGAGCTGTATGGTGGGTGCCTCGGTGGAGCTGTGTGGTGGGTGCATCAGTGGAGCTGTTTGGTGGGTGCATCGGTGGAGCTGTGTCGGTGGAGTTGTGTGGTGGCTGTGTGGTGGCTGCATCGGTGGAGCTGTGTGGTGGCTGCATCGGTGGAGCTGTGTGGTGGGTGCATCGGTGGAGCTGTGTGGTGGGTGCATCGGTGGAGCTGTGTGGTGGGTGCATCGGTGGAGCTGTGTCGGTGGAGTTGTGTGGTGGCTGCATTGGTGGAGCTGTGTGGTGGGTGCATTGGTGGAGCTGTGTGGTGGCTGCATCGGTGGAGCTGTGTGGTGGGTTCATCGGTGGAGCTGTGTGGTGGGTGCATCGGTGGAGCTGTTTGGTGGCTGCATCGGTGGAGCTGTGTGGTAGCTGCATCGGTGGAGCTGTGGGGTGGCTGCATCAGTGGAGCTGTGTGGTGGCTGCATCGGTGGAGCTGTGTGGTGGCTGCATCGGTGGAGCTATGTGGTGGGTGCATCGGTGGAGCCGTGTGGTGGGTGCATCGGTGGAGCTGTATGGTGGGTGCATCGGTGGAGCTGTGTGGTGGGTGCATCGGTGGTGCTGTATGGTGGGTGCCTCAGTGGAGCTGTGTGGTGGGTGCATCGGTGGAGCTGTGTCGCTGGAGCTGTGTGGTGGTTGCATCAGTGGACCTGGGTGGTGGGTGCATCGGTGGAGCTGTGTGGTGGGTGCATCGGTGGAGCTGTGTCGGTGGAGCTGTGTGGTGGTTGCATCAGTGGAGCTGGGTGGTGGGTGCATCCGGGGAGCTGTGTGGTGGGTGCATCGATGGAGCTGTGTCGGTGGAGCTGTGTGGTGGCTGCATCGGTGGAGCTCTGTGGTGGGGGCATAGGTGGAGCTCTGTGGTGGGTGCATCGGTGGAGCTCTGTGGTGGGTGCATCAGTGGAGCTGGTTGGTGGGTGCATCGGTGGAGCTGTGTGGTGGGTGCCTCGGTGGAGCTGTGTGGTGGGTGCATAGGTGGAGCTGTGCGGTGGGTGCATCGGTGGAGCTGTGTGGTAGGTGCCTCGGTGGAGCTGTGTGGTGGGGGCATAGGTGGAGCTCTGTGGTGGGTGCATCGGTGGAGCTCTGTGGTGGGTGCATCAGTGGAGCTGTGTGGTGGGTGCATCGGTGGAGCTGTGTCGGTGGAGCTGTGTGGTGGTTGCATCAGTGGAGCTGGGTGGTGGGTGCATCAGTGGAGCTGTGTCGGTGGAGCTGTGTGGTGGGTGCATCGGTGGAGCTGGGTGGTGGGTGCATCAGTGGAGCTGTGTGGTGGGTGCATCGGTGGAGCTGGGTAGTGGGTGCATCTGTGGAGCTGTGTGGTGGGTGCATCTGTGGAGCTGTGTGGTGGGTGCATCTGTGGAGCTGTGTGGTGGGTGCCTCGGTGGAGCTGTGTGGTGCGTGCATCGGTTGCATCCCACACTCATTGTTTCAAGATAAAAGTATGCAACTTGCCACCATGCTTGAAATGCACGCAGAAAGAAAGCTTACTAGTTAGAAAGTATTAGGCAAAGTAGGACGCTGAGTGAAAATACGCCTGCAAATGCTCACAGCCATGTAAAGTTACAGAAAGCCCCCTGAAATGATAAAAGTGTGTTATATTCAAATAAAAGTACGGTAACACTAGTTAAAACGAGTCTTTGAGGCATAAAGTTTGAAACGCAAAAACAAGAAGAACTCACTTAAAAAGTAGCAAACATGCATAGTTCCATAGAGCAACCTGAAGCACAGGATGAAGACAAGCACACAAAGGAGACAGCTGGAAAACATATCTACTATCACGGATAGTAGATAGACAAGCGAGAAAAGCCATAAACACCAGGGGTGAGGGGAAGCAGATTGCCTTCAAACATATGGGGAAAGCGAGGCACTCCAGAAAGCCGAGTGCGCGTGAATAATTAGGGGAGGACAAATGCAGACACGGCCTGGGGCAAGCTTGTGGGAGGAAGGCTGGTGGCATTGTGCACGCGCTCACGTGCACTGCATCAAATCGCCAGTGGTTAAACTCTAGTTAAGCCACAATAGAGCTCGCCAGCTATGCGCATGCGCATCAGCAGGCGAGCCCTAAAAAGTCTTCGGAGAGGGGGGTGTGGGAGGAGAAGTAGTGGCAAATGGTGACCTGCAGCTTAGGAGGCATTCCATTGAAGTCTGGTGCTGCGGGGGGGGGGGGCGGGGGAGGGGGAGGGGGAGCAGGCGTCTAAACCCTGGACTGGCAGAGACTTCTAGAAGGTTGTGACTACAGAATTATTCCAAGTTACAAAATTGCATTTCCCTCAGATGAATAAGAATGACGATTATTTAAATTACAAAATAGCTTTAAATTGTTCTCTGTATGAAAGAGAGCAGTTGTTGAACTTGTCGTTGTGGCTGTTTATAATAAACACATCATTTGTTCATTTTAATGGGCATCTTGAAAACGAGTCTAATGTGCTTAAAACCAAGGGGAAAAGATATTGGACAGAAAGAAATTGCGTGAAAATAAGAAAATGTCAGTATTTTGATGTTTGAGGCTACCTATCGCACTGGGAGTTTCTTAAATTTTGCCTTTATTGGTCTATTTCCCAAAACCGAACACAAAAAACTGCTATAATAAAAATAAACAAGCCTTGGCCACTTAAAATAAAAATTTTAAAAAAGGAGACACGGCCTGCCGGCCGTGAAACTGAAAGCACGGCCGGCCGGCCGTGAAAAAGCCTTTGATGCAGCAGGGGGCAATTAGGGGAGGAGAATGGCTGGGCTGAGGCAGAGCGCAAAGCCTTTGATGCAGCAGGGGGCGGAGCGGGAAGAGCTGCTGGCGGCACCAAGCTGACGATTTGATGCTGTGCACGCGCATTTTAACTCATTGCGCTTGCGCATTGAGTTAAAAGAGCACATGCACTGCATCAAATCGCCAGTCTAGTTAAAGTCTGTTTAAGCCCCTATAGTCTCGCTCCGCTCAAAGCGCATGCGCATTGACAGGCGAGACCTAATAAATGGGCACAAAACCGGGATACTCTAGTGGAAGTCTCATTCAATGGATGGATAATACTCCTGCTTTGCACATGCCTATCAACATGCTCTTTGTTTCACCTTCTCTCAGTGTAATAACGGGTGATGAGCTGGTCGGGCCGGGTCCGATGGCTTAGTGGGCGCTGCTAATGCATCCACTGTAGGGCCTGTGTTAGACCTCGTGATCACGCGTTAAAATCCTGACGGGTCCACTCACCCTTCCACCCTTCTAAGGTCGATGAAATGAGTACCATTGAGTTAGGTAACAATGAACATCTGTTATAAAGCGTCAGCATACCCTTGGGTGAGGGTGCCTTTACAAATACACGTTATGTTATTTCTGGTCAAAATCCAGAGTCAGTGGCCAGCCATTATGGCGGAAGCGAGTCCCTAACGATTCGACCGATATCCCCTCTAATCCGGGAAAATTATCCTTACAGTGAGCCATCCATGCTGGAAACAAGCGGGACCAGACAGCAAAAGAGTCATTGAAGCCAGGGAGCCCTAAAGCGAGCCGGTTCACCCCTCGTAACTCCAGCTGCCACCGTGGGGAGAGACTTGGCCTGCACACTGAGAGGCCGCACTGGAACAGCGGCCTCTGACTGCGGCAGAGAGTCATCGGAGCGGAGAGACAACTGTGTTGCATTTTATTATGGAAATCTTAGGATGGATGTACTGTTTAGGTATTTTGTTATGTTGCTTTAACTGCATGCGTATTGTATATTTTCACATGCGTTCCATGTTCTTACTGGAATGCTAATGTTGTACAGTTCCACTAGGATGGGTCAGTTGTATCTAGATACCATACTAGGAGGATACCATTTGCCGTGCTGAAAATAAATCTTCAATTTCTCTGCTTGGACTCAAGGTGTTCTTAATATTGGCAACGAGGTGTTTTAAAAATTCTCCTGCCTAACCTCAGCATGGGAGCGGAGTACCTTTTGCCCACAGATTTGACATTTTCATTAGTTGGAGTATTTTGGCGCTACCATATGTTTGAATTTCATTCAGCATTTACGTGAGTGGACTTAGAGTGCTTTTAACGACGATCTTCAAGTTTTTTTTTGGGAAAAGAAACTTGCGAGTGGAGATTTGCCGTCTACGTGTAGAGCATCATTTAGAACTATCAACGACAATATCCATCGCTTACCTGATGACGCAGAATCTTTCTCCGTCACCATTAGTCGTGCTACTTCATTCTCACGGAACCCTGACAAGGAGATTCCATAAACACGCACCGACATCAGCGTCACATGTCACCACGCTGACCTCTGCGTGCAACGTGCACAGCGGCCATTTTGGGCATTTCTATGACAACATCCATCGTGCATTTGGAAGTGTGTTAATCAAGAAACTGACACGCTAGTGTGCGCGCATGGGATGTAAACGTTCTTGTTCATCGGAAACAAGTAAATTATAAAATATAACGCCCACCTTTCATCCTACAGTATATTTATCCCACTCTTGGGGTAACTTGAGCACATTGATAAGTGAAGTTTTCAAATTCGAATTGGACATCACATGTCGTATTTGGACTTCGACTGAGCCACTATGGTACAAGTGAGTTGTGTGTTATTTTCTTTATGTGTTTATTTATAAATTGGAAATATTGGAATTTTTGTTACTACAAGGTTACAATATATACATTGTTGAAAGAAATTAGTGGACTTTTAGTTTCTTATCCTTGCAAATATGCAATTTGAACCGCCTGCAAAATTTCTTCAAAGTAGAGGTGATCCACCCATTCCATGGCCTAGATGGAAAGAAGAGTTCATTACATATATGAAGGCCATTGATGGTGAGCCAACGGGCGCAGAAAGGAAAAAAAGTATCTTGCTTCACAGTCTAGACTCTGAGGTCCAGGTAATTTTCAGAGCTTTACCGCAAATGACACCACGAAATGGAGAAGGCGATAACATGAATGTATACGTTGAAGCACTAGCCAGATTGGAAAAGAGGTTTAAATCCACATCTAATATCGCAGTAAATAGATCTAAGTTCTATACCAGAGCGCAAAAAGAAAATGAGTCATTTGATGATTTCTTAACTGCCCTGAGATCATTAAGTGTACATTGTAACTTTGGAAATATTACCAACGAAATTATCTGTGACGAAATTATTGTACATGTCAGAAACAAAAAAATTCAGGAGAAGTTATGGGTCATTGGGGATCCCAAGTTAGAAGAAGCTATTGCTACTGCAAAAGCTACGGAACTTTCTGAGAAATGGATGGATGTGGTAAAACCTAATTCCAACAAATCTATTACCGAAGAAGAAGTTTGTGTTGTTAAGTCAAAAAGTGACGTGAAAAATACTATACCACAAGGGAGATTTCAGTCTAAATACAATTACAACAACTATTCTGGTAAAAGATATGATGGTTCATTTAACTATAACACTTGTTATAGATGTGATAATAGATCCCATGTGGCATCTTTCCAAGGGTGTCCTGCAATTAATAAGGAGTGCAGAGTTTGTGGCAGAATTGGTCATTCAGCAATGTTTACAGAGATAAACGTTACAATAGTCAGACACGGAACACTGATTATGGCACTGATTATGGCACTTCTGAGTCCAACAAAGTCACCAGCATCAGAGGAATTCCAAACATGATAAAGGCTTTGTTGCATGAAATTTCCAGTGTTTTTTTCAAGTTTTAGGTGTTGATTTAGATCTTATGGTGGATTCAGGATCACCTTAGACAATTATCACTATACAATATTTTAAGGAAAAGTTACAAGATGTATGCATGCAATTATAATGATTTACAAGAGTCTGACATTAATGCTGAAAGTTTTGATGGTTCTAAATTTGTAATGGACGTTTTTTTTCATGTAACTTTGTATTTCAAAGAGAGATGTGTGAATATCAAATTAAATATTGCTGTGAAAGGAGTAAATGTTTTGGGTTGGCGAGACCAGTGGAAACTTGGCATAATCTTAAATCCACGATCGGATAATCCTGTTTCTCTTTGTAATGATCAAGAAATGTACAATATTGCTACAGTAAACACAAAAGTGGATAATTTAGGAAGAGAAGCCAAATTAGTACGTACATATAACAAAGTATTTTGTGATAAATTGGGAAGATTGAAGAATTTCTCACACAGAATTGTTTTGAAAGACAATGCCAATCCTATTAAACAAAAGTTAAGAGGAGTACCTATTAACATTAGAGATGAATTGAAGGAAATGCTTAACGATTTGTCAAATGAGGGTATCATTGAACCCATTGAGTCATCGGAATGGGTTTCACCCATCGTTTTAGGACGCAAACCTGACTAAAAACTCCAAGTGCGTGTGGACTTGAGAGCATTAAATGCTAACATTGTTATAGATTGCCACCCCCTCCCTAATATCAATGAGGTTGTTTCATTATTAGAAGGTGCCCAGGTATTCTCCACACTCGATTTAAGGTCTGCGTATCACCAGATTGAGCTCACAGAAGATTAAAAAAAATTAACTGCATTTATCATGCCAGAAGTTCTTTTTCAATATACTAGGATGCCAATCGGACTGGCGTCAGTCTTCTAAAGAGTAATGTTTCACATTTTTAGGGATATTGAGTCTTATGTCAAATGCTTTCAGGATGACATATTAATATTTTCAAAAAATGAAGCAGAACATGAGTTACATCTAAATGAAGTGTGTAAGAGACTTGAAAATTGTGGTCTTACCTTTAAGGCTCACAAGTGCAAACTGTTTAAACATTCAGTTGAATATTTGGAACATACTTTGTCTAGCGAGGGCCTTATTCCTGAAAAATCCAATGTTGAAGCGATCCAAAGTGCCCCCACTCCCATAAACAAAGAGCAGTTACAGTCTTTCTCTGGGATGTGTGAGTACTACAGCAAACTTGTTGAAAATTTCGCTACCAAGATGGAACCTTTGAGGAAATTATTAAGACAGAGTCTTAAGTTTGAATAGAATGATGAGCAACAAATAGCCTTTGACTCTGTAAAAAAGGACATAATTAATGGCCCCACATTAAAACCGTTTCGCATGAAGAAAGAATATATCATAACTGTAGATGGCAGTCTATATGGGCTAGGAAGTGTATTATCCCAAAGAGATAGTGCAAATGGGAATGAACGGAATGTAGCTTTTTCTTTAAGGACCCTGAATGAGACAGAGCGGAAGTATGCAGTAATTGAGAGAGTTACTTGCATGTGTGTGGGCTGTGGAACATTACAGAATTTATGTGTGGGGTAGTAAGTTTTTAGTGGTTAATCAAAGAGAACTAGCTCAGGTGTGCTGGCTTCGCAGCACACCTGAGGCGCACTCGGTGCCTCGGGTGGGGCCCGATTATGCAGCATGCCACCAACTAGGTTGGTGGGTGAGGGCCTTCATACTAAACCAAATGGTTTCCCATGCAGACACATAGCATACAGACATAGCTAGTTCTCTTTGATTAACCACTATATCCCAGGGGAAACAAACTAGCTACTCTAGTTCCTCTCTCTCTCCTTGATTAACAGAACAAAAAAATAGTACGTTTTTACTAAGAACAGATCATAGTTAATATTCTGTCTGCGGGAGGAGGATAGAACTCTACTGCTAGAATTGCCCGCTTAGCTTCAAGATTGCAGGAGTATAATATTAAAGTCGAATATGTACCAGGTAAGAAAAATGTAACTGCTGATTTTTGGTCACGCCTACCTTGCAGTGATAATGTTGATAATATAAATGTTGTTAAAGAATTAGATTTTGTGATAAGTATTGCTGACATAATTTCTTTATAGTACCAGGAAATCACAGAATAACTCTGGAAGGAATGTCAAGAGAATGATGACAGGTGGTGTGATCTCAAGAAGTTTGTAATGGAAGGTTGGCCTAAGAAAAAGGATGTGAGGTCAGATTTATTGTTTTTTACAATGTTGCAGATGAACTATGTATTTAAGGTGATTTAATTTTTAAAGGACGAAAATGCATTCCCCCAAAAGGTATTCAAGATATCATTGTCAAGTTAGCACACAAGACACACCCAGGTATTTCTGCTATGAAGCGTTTAATCAGAACCTACTTTTGGTGGCCTGGCATGGACAGGTTCATTGATCGTACAGTTAGGGAATGCCATGAATGTGTTTCAAGTGAAAAAATGTTAAAAGTATATATTCCTCCCCTTAAGACTGCCAAATGGCCCGTGGAGCCATGGCAAAAAGTTGCTTTTGACATTTCAGGTCCCTTTAGTATGTTACCTGAGAGTTCACATTTTGCGTTGGTCATGATAGATTACCATTCGAAATGGCCTGAAGTGAAATTTAAGCCAAAAGCCACCACTAGTGCCGTGGTGAATTTCTTTAAGGAAGTATTTGCACGTGAAGGTTGTCCCTCTATCCTTGTCTCTGACAATAGAGCACAACTTACATCTCCTGAAATGGAGCATTTTCTCAAAGTTTGGGGTATTAAGCACATGCGTACTTCACTTTATGGACACATGAGAATGATCAGGTTGAGCAATTTAACCGTGTTCTTAAGAATTTTGTAGCTGACTCTCTTAAACAAGGAGGAAATTGGTTCAGTGCCCTTAGGGAACATTTATGGGTATATCGCATTACTCCACATTCTACGACTGTAGTTAGTTCTTTTTAGTTACTCAAAGGCAGAAATCCGGCATCCAGTGTTTGTCCCTGGTGGTTCAGGGAAAATACAGGTATTTATTGCAAGAAAAAGAATGTATACATGATACTGCGAGAAGAGTGGAAAACAAGCAGAACAAAACCAAAATAGGGTATAATAATAAGTGGAGAACAAGGGAACATGGTTTCTGTGTTGGTGATTGGGTTAGAATTTTGAAACCTGGTTTTCTTAATAAAGGTGCCAATAAATATGGAAAAGCTATTTAAGTCAAGAAAGTGTTTAACAATACTATATTCACCCAGGATGGTAAAGTATGGAATACCAGGAAAGTTGCTAAATATCCTGTTCAGTTTCTCCTAGGTATTACTGATCGTGAATTTGTTGATCACCAAGAGAGTAACCAAAATGGTGAACATTGTGATGAATCTGTTGCTTCAAGAGTTAAACTGACACTCGTGTTAGAAGTGTTCCAAAATTGTTCAATGACTTTGTGTAACTTATTTTTCTCTTTTGTTTTTCTATTGAGGGGGATATGTTGCATTTTATTATGGAATATCTTAGGATGGATGTACTGTTTAGGTATTTTGTTATGTTGCTTGAACTGCATGCGCATTGTATATTTTCAAATGTGTTCCATGTTCTTACTGGAATGCTAATGTTGTACAGTTCCACTAGGATGGGTCAGTTGTATCTGGATACCATCCTAGGAGGATATCATTTGCTGTGCTGAAAATAAATCTTCAATTTCTCTGCTTGGACTTAAGGTGTTCTTAATAAAAATGACTTCTCACAAGATCCCCGGGATCGTGAGTAACGAGGCCGTGATCGGCGCAACAGTGCACACATGGCACCGCTCTGTGGAGTTACCAGTGGCAGCCGACTACAGTGGTGAAGGCCCTATGGATCTTCGGACCCCTGGTGAGTCGAGCCCTCGTCGTGGTCTTACCAGTGAGAAAGGTGGGCTGCTACTGTGAAGAGAACCGTGGTCCCTGCGGTGTGAATCCGGGCCGCAGTGAGAAGACTGAGAAACCTGGCAGTAGCGCGTCCAACGCTGGTGCCACCCTGCCCTTGAGACTCCCGGTGAGTGACGCGCTATAGTGAAGGCCACGGCAGAAAGAAACGCAGGTTGCGTCTCACTGTGGGGGCTGCGGACCGCACGCAGGAGAGAGTACAGGGCGACGAGCGGTGGCGGTCACACAACATTTGCCATGGGGTCCCTCTGACGGAACTGGGATAAAATCTGTGAATTGTGGTGGACTGTGGGTGCATGGGTCTATCACCGGGTACGGGACCTGGCGGTGGCAAACAGGTGAGTGCACATTCCTGAAGCTGGGCCCGGGAAACCTGTCGTCACCGCACCGGCAGTGCAAGCGTCGGACAACAGAGGTACTGTGCTGGGGGTGACCTGACTTGACCTGACTTGACAGAGATAAGAAGTGCGATCTGAGGCCTACGCGGAGGAGTCCATTGAAGCCTAGGCAGCGCCAACCCTGCACTGATGGCAGCACCCCCACAATGACTCCTGAGCACCAAAGAGGGGAGCGGAGGGAGCGGGTGGACACTGCGGGACCCTGCTTTCCCTCCCCCATACCGACGTTGTGTCCTGCTGAAATAGGGCCTCCACAACCCGCTGCCAACGGGGACATTCACAAAAGGAATGACACCTTGTTGTTGAGAAGAGCCTCAGCTTAATGCCCCGCTGAACATTCAGGTGGTCCCCACCACACCCGACCCACAGATACAGTGCCACTGCGACACAGACCCCGCTTCTGGAGGAGGGACGACGCACAATGTGCAACACAGTCTCCGGTGCATAGTTCGCGGCACCAACTCAAGCCCCTCAAACTGTGAACACGCCAGACAGACACTGAATCATATGCAGAGACTGCGTGCCCGCCAAGTCCATTAATGCTATCAGCCGACAGTGAATTCCAACTGCACAGCAATTGACGAGTCAGGGAGTCCGGTGGCGACAGGTGCAGGTGAAACTCTAGAGGCGACTCATCTGGAAAGCAAAGTAGTGGAAAAGGAAACATCCTGAAACCGGCACAGTCAATCCTATAGAAGTGGTCCATAACACCTGCACAAGCTGCTTCATCAAAGCTAGAGGACCTACGGGAAGGCTATAGTGTGCTGTGGGAGGAGAAGACAGAGGGAACGGGCGGACCGCGCTGGGCTTATCTCCTGGCGAAATTGCTGCAGCTTGTAGGAATGTCGTTGAGGACAGATGTCCTAACATCGAGAGTCACTGCCAGTGGTCACCCCACTGGAGACCCAGACACCCCGCACTACTGAAGGGCTGCTGGCGTAGAGCCTACACGTAGGTCCTGCAGGCCACAAAACTCGCTCTCCAGAACAGGCCTCCACGTATGGTGCGACCACCACTAGCGCCCCAACCCGGACACATAGCTTAAGTGGCCCACGCCTGCGAGGAAGTCAGGCATGTATCCAGAGTTCCAGTCGTGGCCCTACCATAAACATAACAGCCCCACTAGTAACTGGCTGCAAATGCCCACAGCACAGCAACGTGTGATGGACCGTATTAGAGCAAAGATATAAGGGCCGCTATGCGCGGATAACCTAGATCCCTCATGCATGAGTGACCAGGGGGAGATGGAGCCAACAACCACGGCCCTGGCGGCCAAAATGAACTCAGGCTTGCAGCAGTGGAGAAAATCGGCCCGCACTAGAACATACCAGAACCTCTCTGGAAACTTGGATCGATATGATTACCTCGGACTTCACGCTCCTACATGCAGATCACCGTAAACTAGTCGGAAAAGTCACTGCCCAGGGCCAAACGCTCAAGGAACTCCAGCCTGTCATTCAAAACCATAGAGGTGCGCTGCAAGACATGATGGATCGTATACATGCCCTGGAAGATAAAGAAGAAGATGCAGAGGGACGCTCCTGCCACAACAATATTCGAGTGGTGGCTTGCCAGAGGGAGAAGAAGGAAGGAACCCAGAGCAATACACAGAACGCTGGCTACGCAACTTACTTCCCCAGGAAACAATGTCAATGCGGTTTGCAGTAGAAAGAGCCCATCGTGTGCCGACACAGAAGCCCCAACCAGGAGCCAGGCCATGTCCGTTCATTTTTAAACTTCTTAACTACAGGGACAGAGATGCAGTGCTGCGTGAAACGCGAAAGATGGAAAGCCTCAAAGTGAGCGTCAGTCAAGTTATGTTCTTCCCAGACTACACTGACTTCGTGCAGCACCGCAGAAGCAACAATGTGGTAGTGAAGCGCCACCTCAGGGAACGAGAAATACCATACTCACTGTTATTCCCTGCCAGGCTGAGGGTGGTTGCGAAAAGAGGACCCGCTTCTTTGATTCTCCTGCGGAGGCATGGGACTGTTTGGAGGAGTCGGGGCTGTGGAAAGGAACAAAACCCCAAAGCCCGGATGGCGACTACTCAACAGGCAGGAGAAATAGACGACGCGGACAATGCAGGACAGTGTGAAACGCAAAATCAGGGACTGCAGCCCGAGCCAGGAGAAAATAAGAATGGAACGACAGAATGTCCTGGAGGCGGTTACAACCCTTGAAACCCCGCATCCTAGAGAACGCTTGGAATTGTACTTACGGGGCTTATCGTCCCCCCATACCCACATGGCATCTCCAACCTTCCGCACTAGAAGACCCCGAATTCCGTTCCTCACTGGGGACCGCTATCCTTACATATTTCGACCTCAATGAAGGTACAGCAAATAATCCGCTGGTGGAATGGGATGCCCTCAAACTAGCGGTTAGAGGCCGGGGCCACATGGAACATACGTAAACAGCTATCACTCTCACTCACCCGCTTAGAATCCCAGCTGCTACAGTATGAACGCCAGGGGGAGGGGGGAGGCAGACACTCGGGCCGCCTGGAGAGACTTCGGGCACAACATGCGGAGCTTCAGGAGAGATTAAAGTGCCACAAATACACAGCCCACACTGCTCGCACACACGCCACAGCGGATAGGGCGGGCCGCCTGCTTGCCTGGCTACTGAAGCAAGAGAGTAATCACACACCGATCGCAGCAATATGCACACCAGAGGGGACCCTAGTGTATACACAGCAAGAGATCCACAAGGTGATGACAGATCACTACGCACAACTGTACCAATCCAGGGGCTGCTGCTCAGGTCATGATCTTGAGTGATTTCTAGAATCTGTCCGACTGCCTATAGCCTCAGGAGCACACCAGGAGACACTTAATAGCCCCCTCACTTTGGAGGAGATCGGTAAGGCGATTGGGTCCATGGCATCTGGGAAAACACCGGGGCCGGACGGCCTCCCTGCTGAATACTACAAGGCTTACCAGGAGTCTTTGGTGCAACGCCTTCACACACTTTACACCACAGCACTGGAGGAATGCACATTGCCCCCCTCGATGCGTGAAGCATACCTGGTGTTCTTGCTAAAGCCAGACAGGGACCCCACATCCCTGGGATCTTAAAGACCCTGGAACTACTCAACGCAGACTATAAGATACTCGCTAAAGTACTAGCGGAGCGATTGGCGCTGGTAGTCCCCGAATTGGTCCACGGTGACCAAAATGGATTTGTGCCCAAGAGGAGCACGTCACTGAACTTGCAGAGGCTTTTCAGGGTGGCGTCGGACGGTGTGCAGACATGGCCCAGAGTGGGATGCCTCATGTTGGACTTGGAAAAGGTATTTGATTGCTTAGAATGGAGCTACCTGTGAGCAGTGTTGCTGCGTTATGAGCTATGCCTGGTATTCCTTCAGATGGATGACTTATTATACAAAAATCACACAGTTCGAGTATGGTAGGGGCCATACATCTCTGATGCCATACCAATATGCAGAGGTACCAGGCAGGGGTGCCCGCTGTCACCCCTCCTGTTCACGCTGGTGATTGAACCCCTAGCGGCGGCACTACGTGCAACACTGGGAGATGGAATACCCCTAGGTGATGCGGTGCACCAAGTGTCGTTATATTTGGACGTCCTAGTGGTCAACGTAAGAGACAAGAAAACATACCGGCCAAACTGGCACACACACTGCGTGACTTTGCCGCCATTTCGGGACTCCGAGTGAATGCTAGCAAGTCTTGTATCGATGCGTTTGGGTTGGAAGCCAAGACCCGGGATATGCCCTAAATGGTAGAAGAGTGCAGTGGAGGGAAAGCACCTTCCGATACCTGGGAATTCAGATATACCGCCAACCGAAAGACCTGTTTGACGGAAACCTAGGAAGGGCCTTAACAGCAATCAAGGTACACTTTTGGAACACGCTCCCGCTAATAGTCACTGGCAGGGAAGCGCTAGCCAAGATGGTGATCCTTCCCCGACTCCTGTATTACTTTGCTTATTTACCTATTTATGTTCCCGCAGCCTTCTTGGCTACGCTCACTAAACTGCTCAGGGACTTTCTTTAGGGGAGCGCCCGACACAGAATGGCGCTAACAAAACTGTATCTGCCTACCGACCAGGGGGGTCTTGCTGCACCTTGTTTTGTGCATTACTATTTGGCTGCACAACTGCAGTGGATAGCCCGCTGGCTTGCGCATAGGGGCCGTGAAGACACGCCGACCACACTACCTCTGAATTTCCTGGAACAAATAATCAGACTCTTTCACCCAGCCGTCAAAGTCGCGACACCGGCGCCACTCCTTCTAGCTCTGTCGTACAAATGCTATCGCAGGAGTCTATATTTAACCAGAGCTCTTGTCCCCTATGCACCAGCAATACCATTGGAGGGATCCCCTAGTGGGCCCGGGGCACTCACATCTCTTTCACACTCTGACTGGTGAGAGGCCGACATACAGACCCTGGGAGATCCATACTGGAATGGCACAATAATACCACATGAGTCCCTGGTGGAGGACGTGGGACGGCCGCCGGGGCAATTCCTAATGCACCGCTTGCTTGTTGCAATACCGGCTGCTAGATGGGGGGACATGGCCAGAGAACCGAGCCAGCACCTTACCATACAGTTCCTCCACGTCATCGAGCGAAGCAGACATTTGGTTTGCTGGTTTGCGGTGTCACTCCGAACACATGAGGCGATAAGTCTAGATCTATTGTCCACAGGGCATATCTTACTCCCGAGACGATCAACAGGTACTTCCATCGTACAGAGTCTTGACTTGGGACTAGTGGTCGCCAAGCAGCTTTTAACTAAGTGGTGGAAGGCACAAGATCCACCACACACACAGGCGTGGAGGTACTCCCTTTTAGCATGGGCCAAAGCAGAGAGAATTGCCATCCTACGTGAAGAAACACTGGGGCTGCGGAAGGAGCCCATAGCAACCCAGTGGGAGGGACTACTCCAAGCCTTACAGCAAATGGAGGAAGACGGCCCTGGGGGACAGCCCGAGAGAGAGGGATGTGAAACCATACTGAGTGACGTGTGCCCAGTCAGTGGACAGCTCTAATATCCCAAATACACACATATACTACTTGGTACAAAGAGTGGACACAGTCGCAGCCAGTAAGAGGGGGCAACCGTCAGGTTGATGATGCGCGGTGGGATGATGGGTGTGGGGGGCAATGAGAGGGACAATCATGCAAACACCGGTCAATGCTGTTGTAGTTGGTTATATTTGTTCTCAATCATAACATCTGTTCAGAAGCCCATGCTCAAGGATCTGGAAGGACTCTGTACAACGTACTAATAGAACCATGCTATTATTGAATTGTAACCTCTGCCCTTTGCAAAATGGATTGAGCGCTAGGGTCAAGCTTGCTCCTGAACAAACGATGTCATAGGTATGCATGATATGCTTAACATCAATTCAACAGTAATGTTTCTCAAACATTGGTAGATGGTCCAATGTATAGTTGACTCGTATGTTGCCTTTCATGTATATGTAAAATCAAAATTCAATAAAAACCAGATTTAAACAACAACAAAAGTCCAGAGTCTTTGCTCGAGGATTCGGCATACTGAGCTACAGTTGCAGAAGAGATTCGCTCTATTTTAACACTAATGCAGGCTTGGTTGCCGACCTCTTATTCGTATGGGAAGCCTTGAAGGTGTCCATATGAGGCACCTGCACTAAAACCTCTTCAGAAGTGGGGCCGCTCTGCAGAACCAACTGAGATCGGTAGAATCAGAGAGCCAAGATGTAAACTTGCACAAAAAAAAGAAAGCCCCATATCAGTATGGACACAAGACTGGCAAAACATGACTATAGGAAATATGTTGCGCACAGTCAGGTGGAAGGAGACACCTCCGGCCGCTTATGGCTGGACTGCTCAAAGCGGAAAATCGCAGGTCGGTCATCATGGCTATTCGCCACCCGGAAGGACACCAATTACACAAACAGGCTAACATCAACACAGTTTTCATTGCATTATAAGCAACAATACACACCCCGGCCCTAACTGAAGCTAGTCTCATTAAGTATTTCTTGGACACACACAGCCCATATATGGTCCCTCGCGCCAAAACAAAGAACTGAGATGGAAGGTCAGATCACGGAACACAACATTTTCCTTGCAAATAAACAACTTACGTCAGAGAAAACTCCCAGTAGCAATGACCCCCTCTTGAGTCAAATGTTACTGGGCCAAGCTAACAAAGTGCCTCCTGGGGCTGCTCATCTCGACAACCAGGCAATTTGACACTCACTGTCTATCATTTCATGAGGCTTTCATAGTCAAGCTACACAAACCTGGCAGAGACCCACTCAACTGGGGCTTCTACCTCCCACTGTCCTTCCAAAATCTGGACTGCAAATTACTGGGCATGATTATAGTGAACTGCACTCAACACACACTTACACACTTCGTCCATCCTGACCAAAACAGATGTGTTCCTGTCAGGTGCGCATCTTCCAGTGTAGTTGCTGTTTCATGGAATAGATGGCACCCCAGCACACCTGGCACAAGCCATGGTGCCAGCTGTAGACATGGGGAGGGCATCTGAGAGCTTATCCTGAGTATACCTGACGGAAGTCTTGTAGCACCCGGGCAGTGGTGAGACTATAGTGTCCTGGGTCAGGGTCCAGTATGTTGCACCGGTAAAAACCAGACAGGAGATCTTTCGATTTGTGGAAGATCATTAAAAGTACCAGCTAGGGCTGTCTCCTATCACTCATTTTAGCGCTCACAGTGGAACTATTAGCTAGTAGTAAATGCCAAGCAGGGGTACACTGTGGCCTAGTCGTAGCCGGTCACAGCCATTCCATTTCAACACATAGTGATGAAGTATTGATTTGTTTGACAGACATCACTAACGGCCCGGGCCCAATACTGAGGATTCTCGACCCCTTCAGTTCAGTGTCAGGCTTGATTATCATTCAGAAAAAGGGGGTGGTGATGAACAGAGTGCTTGATTATCAGTCAGGCTACGTCCTGTATGTTCCACCTTACCTATGCCTGGGCAAGCAGTCAGTGGAAGAGGTGTGGCCAGCGGCCAGGGCGACTGACTCCGGAACTCCGGTGCCGGCGGCAGATCAGCCCAGTACCGTGTGACTCTGGGCAACAGCTCGCTTAATTTTCCTGACGGCTCCAGCGCCTTGACACCCTCGAGTAATTGTTTGAGCTTTACAAATACTGGACATTTTACATTTACAAGCAGTCCCAGCGAGAATGGTCCTTCTGAAACATCCATCGCAGAAGTTCCTTCGTCCTACCCCTAGGAACAGCATTCCTCTCGATTGATTGCTCGATTGGAATACATTCATGTCTGTTTTGAAATGACCCATTGTTTCCCCTCGTAGACGATTCTTCATTGTGCCTGGTATTGCCTATACAACACTCCTCTGCCCCTCACATTTCCCTCTGACCAGGAAATGCAGCCGCAGCCATGTTGAGCCTACTGGACAATGTCCTTTCAGTCCAAAGGAGTGCTGAATAAAACCTTGTTGCTCTTTAGAGAGTGTTACTAGGTTGAAGAAAAAAGGTTCACAGTGCCTAAGATGTATGAGATGCACTGAAGACAGGATTTAAATAAAGTATAAACCAGAAATAAAAGGATTGCAGATAAAATAAATGCCTTCAATGTTTGAATGTATAATGTGTAATAAGTAGTCTTATTTAAACTGTTCAAAACCACCAGTAAGATGGTTAGAAAAAAGATTATTCATATTGATTAAATGACTAAACTACTTAATCAATCATGGTCAAAATGCAACGTTGTATGTTTTGTTGTAGATATTTGGTTACAAAAATAATGACGTTTTCTGGCATAAAATTGACTGATTGCATGCTCTTTTAGTTTTGATGTTAACTAAAAAGACTGCTGCTTAAAACAATTGGAGATTTGACTGTTTTGGAACTTTTTGAGTGTTGTAACTTTGGAAGTACAGTTTGTAAATGTGCTTACTCTTTAGTGGGTGGGTGTTTGTAGTAGCCTCTAACGACCTAAACCCCTTTTTACTTTACACTGAAACCCTCCAACTCTATGGGAGGAAATCCCCATCTTCCCACTACTCTACCTGTCCCCTCCCCGATATACTGCTAGGAAGTGAACTGATAAGTGTGTAGTTCCCACCATGGAATGGTTGGGGGAGGTGGAAGTGGTGATTTCCACTAGTTGCTTTTGTTGATTGTATTTTGTAGTAAGTAAGTAGTTATACTGTAGCACTATCTTACATGCTGCAAAAAGCAGTTTGTGAATCAAACTGTGAACTAGTACAAGGAACAAATATGAAGTGCTGGCACTAAACGTGGACAGAAACTCAGGAGGAAATAAAAAATACACCACTGAAAACTTGAATCATGTCAAACCCACTCTAGATTCTAGTAGAACTGAAAGGCTAGACAAAGAGGATGTCATGCTCAATGAAGCACTGGAAAATAGGTGGAGATCAGAAACTGATTCAAAATTGTCTAATCTAATCAAAAATCATACAAGAGGCTTCTGTAATATTGGAAAAATGTTAGAGAGAAAATTAGATGATCTAACAATCAGAAGTAGATTATTAGAACTTGCTGTGCAACTGATCGCAATAGTGCATTTCACTAGAGATATAGGAAGGTCAATAAACATGCCTTGGGACTTCTTGGAATGGATCATTAACCAGAGAAGGCATATTTTAGGTGTGAGAATTGTAGTGTAGTTCCTATACTCCCAATAGGCTCCGCGCATTGGAATAATATATCCTATAGATTTGACGTAGGACTTAGGTCGACTAGGTCTCTATCGAATATATTAGACTTAATTGTGAGTGCCAGCTAGCTCAGAGGTCACTAGAAACGTTCTCGAATACACAAGAAAGGATTAGTTTCTGACGACCGCATAAACATGACAACTTTATTCCCCAAGAATAAAACTGATCTTCAGAGTCGTGGAAACAATAGATAGATATTTTACTCAGTCAATCGTGCGTGTTTCATTTTCATCAGAGGTGCAGAGAAATAGAGAGACGGGCGTTGTCAATAAATGGATTTATTGAACAGTCTTCTTTCTCATGCAAAAGAAATGAACTGCTACAATCGCCTAGTTCCATGTGACACAGAGGTAGCCCGGGTTTCGGCTCCGGTAGAGTTTAATGAGAATGATGTGTTGAAGGCGATCTTAGAGACCTCGAAAAATAAGGCGCCGGGGCCTGACGGCGTACCTGGGGATCTATATAGACATTCCCCGAAAACATGGTCACAGGTGCTAACTAAGGTTTTTCGTGCAGTTAACGACAGCGCACTTCCTGCCTCCTGGGCGACCTCCATTATAGTGCCAATTTTTAAAAAGGGGCAGCGGGAGGACCCGGCGTGTTATAGACCGATTTCCCTCCTTGACTCTGCCATAAAGATCTTGGGTAGAGTCTTACTATCTAAATTGAGGGATAATCTTGAGGTCTGTGGAGGGCTCTCGAATATACAATACAGATTTAGAGAGAAACGAGGCACCCAGGACCAATTCTCCAACTTGCACCTTATAATCTCCAAATACACGGTGGCCGGGGAGGGGTCACTTTTCTTGGCCTTCATGGACCTCTCCTCGGCCTTCGATTTGGTGAATAGGTCCAAGTTGTGGTCCATCATTTTGGAGTTGGGGATAGATGCCTCATTAGTCTCCTTTGTGGCCTCTCTACATCAGGAACTATTTGCTACAGTACGGGTCACAAAGGAAGGCAGGTGTACGTCTAGATTTAGGTCTGAGAAGGGGGTGCGCCAAGGGTGCATTTTGGCCCCCTCCTTTTTACCATCTATATCAACGGATTAGGAAAACATCTAGAGGCAGGGGTGGCAGATGTCCCGCATGTAGGAGGAGTGCCTGTGCCAGCCCTCCTATACTCGGATGACGCAGTTTTAATAGGGCGTACTGGTAATGACCTCCAGGTCTTACTGGACCTTTTTGGGTCCTTCATGGAGAACCTTGACCTAAAGGTCAACGCAAAGAAATCGCACACCATGATAGTAGGCCTACAAAGATGTAAGCCCAAATCTAAAACTTTCATCTGTAAGGGCGAGGTGGTCTCAAGGGTTTCAGTCTTTCCCTGTCTGGGGGTCCTGTTTGATGAGAGAGGGACGTGGGCTCCCCAGATTAGGGCGAAGACCCGCTCCACGTCCGCTTTGTTGGGCTTCTCAAGGAGGTTAGGGGCCAGGCCAATGGAGGCGCTTTTGAAAATGTATAATAGCAAGTGCATTCCCATCGCAACTTATGGGTCCGTCTTGTGGAGCTATGCCAATCTTGCCAAAATTCAGACGGCTGAGAACGGGCTTATTAGACAATTTTTATCTGTCCCAAATTCAACTCCCACCTTTTCCATTCATGAGGAGATGGGCCTGTCCTACATTACGGACAAGCTGACATTGGCTCCCCTGGTTTTTTGGGCAAAAACATGGCTCAATTCAGAACTAACCTTGAACCATGTAATTTTGACGGATGTTGTTTCCATGGACCACGCCACAAAAGTACCTTGGCTGAAATATCTAAAGAACCCCTTTGCATCTCTGGGAAGACCTGAACTCTTCCTGGCACCACTTAGTATTAAGAGAGAGGATGTTAAATAGATTAAGCACAATTTTCTGGAGAGGGCTCACTTAGACAGAGAGGAGAAGGAAGTAGCGAAATCATCTGTTAGAACACACTTAGTGCTAACTACTACCTCCTCTCTGGAACTGTACCTCAAAATTGTCACTAAACCCTTACATAGATTTCTACTGACTAAATTTAGGTTTAATCTGATCCATTATACATTAGGTTGCTACCATTTGTGGGCCAAACCAGAAGATGCCCCCCCCTGTGACTGTGACACATTTTCTAATCAAGATACCATGCATTTTATGATGGTTTGTGGGTTTTATGCTACCGAAAGGAAAAAATATCTGAGACCAGTCTTGAGAGTGGCTGGCTTTATACAAGTCAGGCCTGCTTTAATTTATCTCCAGATGATGGGCAACACTTATACTATCTTTAGCGTTGCAAGCTTCCTAGCGGCGGCATTTAGAAATAGGAACACACGAGTTTTACCGAATGTTTTATTTTAATCATGGTATCCATTTTTACTGTTGCAAATTTTATGTATATATGATGTCTAAAAACCAGTAAGGGTTCAGCTTTGTTTGTTTGTGTATATAAATGAATTGTTGATTTTTAATATGCCTGTAAATTTTTATTGTCTTTTATGATTTCTTGTAAATTGAATAAAGTGTAATTTGACTGACTGAACTGCTACAATCGTAATACTGGTTGCAAAGTATAATGCGTACAGTAAAAAGAGTATTATAAAATAATAATGTAAAAGCATTGTATGGTTCCTAGACCATAGATAAATACATACATAAATAACAAAGGCTAAAAAGTACTCAACTGGTGCTTCTAAAATACGCCTACCCCAATGTACCTAACCTAAGTCTAGCACAAGGGAAGAAGTAAGTGAGGTGTAGAATAGGTTTAGTTTTCCTTTGCCAAGAATCTATCCAAGATTTCTCTTAGGGTCTAATCAGCTCCGTACCTTGGTTTTAGAATGAAGGAGGTATGGTATCTCTGTCTCGGGACTCGATTTCCCAACACCCAGCGAGGGGAGCTTGGAAACACTGAAGCTGGATTCTCAGCAAGAGAAAGGACAGCTTCTTGATCAGTGCATCAGCTGGAGGGTCGGCTTCCTTCGGCACTTGCTGTAGCGGGCTGCGTCGGGCAAGTAGATAGTTGAGCTGCTCCGAACCACCGTGTGTTTGCTAGGGCAAGAGTAGGCATATTTATTCCTTGAAGGTGCCTAGTTTGACGTAAAGTCGGACTTATAACGTCATCAAAGAACCCCAAGGGAATGGTAGTTCTATGAAAACTCCATGATTTCTAGGACAAATCAATAAGCATGCAATGGGATGTCCCTGACTGCTGAAGCCGAGTTTTCCAAGAAATCGTTGTGGCTTTTTGGAACAAGTGGAAGTAGCCATCCCTGTATTTGGACTGGATGGGTTATGTCTGAATATGAGCATGATTTCTATGCCTATATAAGGGCAATGTGAATTATACCTATTAGCAATACTACGACAGGGGTATAGGGCAAAAGAAATGACTGCACTACATCCACTAACTCCTGGTCTAGTTATGTCTGCGGGTGCCAGAAACCTGAAGCCACATACCCCTAGGCTTCCAAAGCTAATGCCCAAAGGCACTTTTGCAATACACCACAGTGGTTCAGCACACCATACAATATACAGTAACAGTATTGATCAAATTAATGATATCAGTAGGCCATAGAATTTTCTTTCTTGCTTTTATTCCAAAAAATCTTCACATACAAGTAGCCAACGCGTTTCGTCCGAAGGACTTCTTCAGGGCGAAAATTATCAAAGAGTACGTCATGGATTAATCATTCCAAGGCTTTATCTCGAGGCACTTCTTCAAATATTAAATGGCAAAGATAGCCTTATTTTAAAATACACTAGTCAGTTCTCCTCAAAGGGGTTTTGGTTGGGTAGATACGTGATTAGAATGGTGTCATTATTTGCATCCTATTCCAGTGATATATGTAGTCACCTTGAGTGATCGCAGCGTCTACATCTTCCCTTGGTCTCGGACTCGAATTAATAGTTCCTGAATTATACCTATATAAGGGGATGAATCGGTAAATTACGCTTGGATTCTAAAATGCTACACAACAGGATGTCTGATCTATCTGTCAGCTGATCAACCAGCTTTCATACATTGCACCAAAAATGCTGAAGGACTCTGTATGCCCATGTCATATGGAAAAAATCTACTTCATTGTAGCTACAACATGAGCATTTGTGTGAAGCAGTGGCAAATAGTGAGAGCAGCCTAGCTGGAGTGAGGTACGTACGATGTATGTATTTGAATTGCAATAGCTTGAGGGGCGTGCTTCTGGACACCCTGGTATATAGTTGAGGATTGTGGACCAGACCCTTTAGTCAGCTCCACCTCCTGATCCTGGCTCCATTTGGTCTTAAGAGCTGTTAGATGTCATTCTTGCTCTTTTCCAAGTGCCCGGTATGTGTTTGTGATTATGTGGTGTTGGAAGTCCCATGTCCTTAGCGTGTGTAATGTAACATAATGTTACTAACATTCGATTCTGGCTCCTTATCAAGTGTGCCCCAAGTGGCGTCAAACGCTCTACAAAGGGCTGCATATGTCCAGAACTGACCGGCAGGCATATGATTTGTGTTGTTCAGAATATTATAGGAGGGACCCTGGGTCGAACAACTGACTAAAGCATGTGATAGAGGCATTTGTCCACTGTGCCTTGTTGCCTATCAATCCCGCTTTTATAAATCTGGGAAAGCACCACATCAGTAAGTCCGACAAATAGGCTATGCAGTGGTGTGGCCTACGAAGAAATTGGAGCCAGCAGTGGCGGGTCACAGGGAGGAAAGGCACTGACATAGCACAAGGGCTGCTGTATCCCACTAGTCACTCCAGAATGGACAAGCTCCTCAAATAATTATATAAGTGATCCACCTCAGGGGAGGCGTTCAGGTAATCCAAGGCATAACCCACTGGAGCTGGGCTGCAAGGTAGAAGGATTTATAATTGGGTGTTCCCAGGCCCCTGGCCTCTATCGAAAGGAACAATTTGCCCAAGGCTACCCTATGTCTGCCTGCTCCCTTTTATGGCCCCAAGAGGGTGTCCCTTACTTGGGGTTGCAAATGTTCCCCTCGTCCGAAAGCACAGCCAAGGCCAACTTCTCCCCCTTACTGGACGAAACCCAGCGTGAACTCCTCAATCGGAGGAAACATGCTATGGCCTGGCTGGGTAGGCTGGCGTCTGTTAAAATGACCCTCCTGCCTGCATCCTTTATTTGTTGCAGACGCTGTCACTAAGCATCCCACCCAAAGTGCTGGTGCAACTACAATATCTAATAGGGAACTTTATCTAGATAGAAGAAAGAGCCTGTATGGCGCAACATCAAACCTTTCTCACACAGGCAGGCGGGGGTCTCGGGGTACCACACTTAGTGAAGTACTTCCAAGCAGCGTACCTGCTATATATGGTTGAATAGTACAAACGGGAATCTGGGAAACATTGGTGTTTCATTGATCGTGGTGCTGCCGTGATGCACATTTGGACGGTCCCCTGGTTACCCAAACGATATAGACCAGCAGGAGCTTATTTATCACAAGTACTGAAGGCGACTATGGGGCCCTGGGATAGAGTGCAGGAAACCAATGGCATTTCGACCCCCGCTAACCCCTATCATAGGCAACCCAGAATTCCGCCCAGCGCTGGAAGGGAATGGGTACTTGAAATGGCAAGAAGCCGACTGTAAAAGGGTAGATGACCTATTTGATGAGAGAGGGATCATGGACTTTTACAAGTTGGTATCTGGTTTTGGACTCCCCGGGACACTTACGGGCAGTACTTGGCGATTCAACACTAGGTAACTCGACCACATATGCAACCTTGCGCCAGCTGCCCTCTTACAAAATTCGCACTATGGTACATCACACGCACTTCAGACAAGCAACTACTTTCTGACATCCAGTCCTTCCTCAATAAACCTAAACACAGTGGTAAAACCTTAGCGCAGCGTAGATAGGAAGCAGAATTGGAGCGAGAATTCTCCCCCAAAGAATGGCAAGCCATCATCCATAGGCCCAGAGCTTCCTCTAGTAGTGCAACAGGGAAAGAGATGTTTTTAAAGATAGCCCACCATTGGTATTACACCCCGGTTAGACTTGCTAAATGTAAACCCGCTGACAGTTGTTTATGCTGGCGTAACTGTGGTCAGCCAGGTACGTTAACTCACATCCTCTGCCAATGCCTGAAAATACAGCTCTTCAGGAGGTGGATTCCATACATCACACCGAAATACCCAGATTCCCCAGTTACACCCTGCTGGGATTGCCTAACCCCCTGACCTACCCTCTTAAGTCATGCAGTGGAAGAGCTATCACTTTAACCCTGGGAGACGCCAAACAGGTGTCACTTTCTACACAGTTCTCCCCGAGCACTCATAAGTTGTATATTCATAATATCTGTAAAAAACACAATCAGAGTGACACAGTCACAGTAATCCCCAGTGCATATATAGATCCAATATGCCAAATCCTCGTGTTCCAGAACAGGCTTTATTTCTCCAAGTTCACATCCATAAAATGCAGCCTTTGTCTTTCCAAGTTCATATCCATAAACAGCAGCCAACACGTGTTTCGTCGAGCTGTGTAAAGCACATTGGCTTCGTCAGGGCTGAAACCCAAATAAACAATAAATAAATTCCATACTTATATATCAGTCTATATGTCTCAAAATCACATAAATTATCCATACAGTAGAAAAGTAAAAGAATCCCGTGTTAAAGAAAAGAATGGAACCATTGCCCAAGTACTGTCATCACCCAATCATGTGATAGACCCAGTGAAGGATCCACCACCATTGAAACATAGAATAGAAAACACATAATAGAGAGTTCAGCTGTTCTCTAAATCCTCAACAACAAGCCCGGGTCCCTTAGAAAAATGGGAATCATCTCTGCTCTGTTCCAAGACTGCGGAATAGAGGCACCCCCTGCAACAGCAATTGACAGTGTTTTCACTGTAATTGAAAAACATATCGCCAGGGATGCCATCAGGGCTTGGGGTCTTTGCTTGTGCAATTGAGCTAATGCAGGCCTGAATTTCACTTCTTGTGAAAAGGTCCTTAGAGTGGGTGTGGGGCAGATCTAGAGGAGCTACTGCGATGTCAGGCAGATTCGGTCTCACGTATAGAAGCTTAACCTAGCAATACCATGCAGTAGTTGTGATCTTATTAGCTGGTGAATGTGACCTCAGAGAGTCCCCCTTGTGACTACATACCAAAACATTTTCAAATCATTGCTGGCACATGCCTCCCTGATGAGACCCAACCTATTCTTGTCCCAATCCCTTTTGGCTCTATCTTGGGCTTTTTATAGAACCTTCTCAAGTCTCGCACTAGTTCAGTGTTCTTTGTCCTAAAGGCAATTGACAGTTGATGTTTTAGCTGTTTGCGCTCGCAGTTGAACCATGATTACTGTGATCTTGCACTAGAAAGTGTGCAGCCAGAAAGGGGAGTGTCCATACAATATCGTGTCTAGCCCTCCCAGTTGCTCGAGCAGAGCTGTGATCGGTGCTGCGCACCCCAACAGTTCTTGTTTAATCAACTGGATCTTTCCCTCGTCCAGAATGACCTTCCGCCACTTGATTTGGCGGCTATCATTAGTTGGGTATAGCTCTGTTGTTGTTAAATTATCTCTAGCTCTCTGTGGGGGCTCACCCAAAGGGGACACAAGACTCAACAAAGCGGATTGTGGCCGCTGTCAATAGTCATGCCCACGATCATGTCTATTAGCAGCAGCCATAGCTTTAGGTCTAGCAATAAGTAATCAATGCAGCTATTGCAATTGGTTCTATTGAAGGTATTCGCTCCTAGCTTTTCTGAATTAGTCTGCCCATTTGTGGCCCTCAGCCCATGCCCCAGAGCTAAAGCATTTAATTGAAGTGTCACTTATGACCATTTTTTAATGAGGGGTAGGTCGAGTTGGGGTACTAGCCACAAATTGTATTCCTCTCTTGCCTCACAAACATCCTTCCTTTCTAAGGGTACAAACGTCACATTGATGTCGCCTGCTAGAATCAAGAGGTGCGAGGAGACCCTTCCCTCCAAGTACTGTTCAAGTACCTGTAGGGTAGTGGATCTCCCAACACCCCCCCCCCCCCCCAGTTACTCTTGCACAAACATTATAGATGTAAAGGGGGGTTGAGCCTGCCCTACATTTGAGTTGGAGTCCTAAAAATTCTGGGCTAGTAGTAGGAAGCTTGCAGATGTTAAATTGGAGCTCTATCCTAACCCATAATAGTAAACCCCTGCAAGGCGCCCTGGCTTGCTTCAGATAGCAGGGCGATAATATGTCACGTAGCCTGGAATATATAATGGGGTTTTGCTCCAGGTTTCCTGGAGTATACGGATATCAAAGGTTTCTATAAAATTGATCCAATGTGGGAGGCACATCTTTGACCTCACCCCAGCCACATTCCATGACAACATCTTGAGCTTACATGAGTGTAGAGACAAGGGAACCAGTAAAGGAACATGTCCTATAGGTGGGGCTACATTTTAAACAAGGAGATGGAAAGGATTAGACGATATTGTACCTAAGAGAGTCTCACCCCTAGCAGTAGGAAGCCTTTTTGTGGCCTGATCTCCTAGGCAAGGTATGGCTTCTCAACAAACCCCAGCTGTTTCAAAGGGGCTAGCTGGATCTCACAATTTGGGCGAGACTCTTAGCACAGGAGTCAATCGATTATGGCTAGATTGGAATCTTCGTCTTGGCAAGAAATGGTGCGGGTTACCTGCGAGCATTGTGGGAAATGATGGGAAACAACCCATTACAACGCATGATTTACAATGCATGCTTTTAGCCCGTATGCCATTACAACAAAAATGGCTTGCTGTGGGGGTACAAGGAGTTGAATTTAACTCCAACACCATCCCTACTGTTGCACAGACTGGAGTTGGAATAGTAAATTATACTATTCCAAACTCCAGCGCACCTCGACAGCAAGTCGGGGGAAAAATTGCATTGTAATAGCACGCGGGCTAAAAGCATGTATTGTAACTTCATACAACCAGAACTGATACTTGAATTGGATATTAGTTATTACGGGAGGCAGGCTCTTGCTTCCAGAGCAATAAGACTATGAACCATCCAGCTGTCGATCAAGGACAGTTCTGTGCAATCAGTGGGGCTGACAGGAAGGGAATGCCTTCTATCTCGCAAAATGTCTTTCCTAATCGCAGATCTACAGCCTCTCACATACCAAATGCATTGGATGCCTTTGTTTTTGAGGGAGTCCTCAGCTTCATATCTCTGGTATATGGTGTTTTTAGGGACATTAATCATGAAGATCTTGTTGTAAACTGGAGGGGCTGCGAGTTCCCTAAGCAGTAGATGCTGTCTTAGAGTGCTCCTACACATAGTTTCTCTACTGTGTGGATTTTCCTGATGGGAAGGATATTCAAGGAGACCCTTTGCTATTTGCAGTGGCTCCACTGACTTTGACAGGATTTATTGGAAGATGCTTCCTCAGCAAATCTCTGTTTGGGACCTACAGGGCCAGCTCGCAGTGGTGAGTGACGTCACCCTGCGGGGATTAGACATGTATCATTATCGGGTGGGTTGCTAGTCCGTGGGGGCAGATCATTCTTTTGGGCATTGGCACTTGCGTCTCTTGACAGGAGAAATTCATCATAAGACCTGGTGTTGGCAATTAAGTGCCAGTGCCGAGCACCAGAAACCACGGCTCAAATTAAGCACTGCCGCATATATATACCTTGACATCAAAGTACATAGATGTGGAGCTATGAATAGCAAATCTATACTTGCCTATTTGCTCTTATCTGCTTGATATTTTGGTTCTTGATATATTAACACGATAAAATGTAAACACAATATTTCTCTTTCTGATATTCTGTCAGTGATCATCTTATTGCACTTGTAAGAAAATTAATTATTATTTGGGGTGAGGGACTACCCACCCCAGGAGCAATGCCAAGTCTTGTCAGGGTGAACCCTCAAAGTCACTAAATTAGCCTGATCTCTATACCCATAGTAGCTATGGCACTGAGCATACAGACTCAACTTACAGCAATGTGTAAAGTATTTATGCAGTACTGAATCAGTGATAAAGCCAATATGCAAAACAATAAAAATGCCAAACTGAATTTAAAAAAGATAGTAACACGCAAGTACAATTACTTGGGGAGGGACGAAAAACTCTGCTGAGTTGGGGTGGCGGGCGGTTTTGATACCGTCAGGCAGGGAGGCAGGGTGGGTGCGTGGGTTACGGGGAAGGGAAGTTCAGATTCAGTTTTTCTTTGTTCTAGTTTGTTACGGCACACATGACAGGGCGCACCATCCTTGGATTAACGAATCCCCAGGGGTCACAATTAGGAAATGGTACATGCTCACCAATCATTACTTCTATGGCGACACACACCCCAGCTGATCTAGCACAGGGCACGACCCCCGAAGCACAGGTGACCCCCCTCACGTTGTTAACCTGGAATGTCCACGGGCTAGGGGACAAAATTAAGAGGGGTTTAGTATTGCGGGCCCTGAAGCGCCAGGCTCCGACATTGGCGCTTCTGCAAGAAACCCACCTCACGGGCACGGCATGTAAAGCGCTGGACAGGTGGGGATATAAGATGGTAATACACTCAGAATTTTCCTCAGGCTCCAGGGGTATGGGCATTTTGGTTCGGAAAAACTCTTCCTTTATAGTGCTTCAGACTAGGCTAGATGACCAAGGTAGATTTGCCGCACTACAGGGACAGTGGGAGGGTAGGCTGATCAATGTAGTGTCAGTTTATATCCCTCCGGCGCTCCACGCTGTGGCCCTCCCGGCACTTAGTGAATTTTTACTTACCCTGCCGGAGGGAGACCTCCTTATCGGAGGAGACTTTAACGCCACAATGGACGCTGACTTGGATAGGTACCCGATCAGGACGCCGACAACTGGAGTCTCACGCCTCCAGAGCTTTGCGGAGGCATTGGGGCTGGTCAACATTTGGAGACACACCCATCGCACAACACGTCAGTACACGTTCCACTCAAACCCACGCAACAGTCTATCTCGGATAGACTACTTTATGACGGTGGAATCCAATCTGCACAATGTCAAAGACATTGCGATTAAGCCCAGAGGCATATCAGACCATTCACCGGTGGTGCTGACTATCTCTTATCACCATAAAATGCAGCGCAGACTCTACCCCATCTACCCTGGGTACATGCAAATCCCCAAAATTCAGAAACAGCTCTGGACAGACACTAAACATTTCTTTGCCGAAAACGCGACGTCGGTTAATTCTCTATCGGTGGTGTGGGAAGCATACAAGACGGTCATTAGGGGGCAAGCGATAGCAACCATTACGGGGCATAAGCGAGACAAACAAAGAGAGTAAAGGGACCTGGAACTGGAATTACACGAAGTCGAGGCGGATCACGCGACAGACCCCACACCTGAGAATACACACACTCTACATCTTAAGCAACAACACTATAGGGAATACCTGAGAGATGCAACGGTGTCTGCCCACACAGCGACCAAACACCGAATCTATGATGTGGGGGACAAGGCGGGGAAACTCCTGGCATGGCTAGATAGGCGAGAAAGAGGCGGTAGAGGCATATTGCAAATACGGACGGAGGAGGGGCAATTAACAACGGACCCCCGGGATATAGTGAAAGAATTAGCCAAATACTTCAAAGGGGTGTACACGTCCACATCAGGGGTGTCAGAGACGGAGGCAGCAGCATTTCTAACCAATATAGCAATGCCCAAGCTGACACAGGAAGCCTCTCTGGAACTAGAGGCTGATCCAGGTGGCAATAGGCTCACTTTAGTCAGGAAAGGCACTGGGACCTAATGGGATCCCGATAGAATTGTACAAACAGCTAGCGCAAACTGTCAGCCCACATCTGCTTAAAATGTACACCGAAAGTCTGGAAAAGGGCGAACTTCCACTTGATCAACGTATCGCCACGATAGTAGCTATCCCAAAACCGGGAAAACCTCCATCCGAATGTACCTCCTATCGCCCAATCTCACTACTAAATGCAGAGGCTAAAATTCTGGCTAAACTGCTGGCAAATAGACTCATAACCTATCTCCCACAATTAATCCACCCGGACCAGTCCGGCTTTGCAAAAGATTCGATGATTTTGAATAAGCGCACCCGCTTTGAGAAAACTGCATTTACCATGATGCTCTTGGGGTATACACGCTGGAATGGTGGAGTAGCGTGCGACCTATGGACCTTTTACTTTAATACGGCTCCCTCGAGCCTTTGAGCTGACGAGCTCAGGTAACGCCCTACGCGCCTGGAGATGTACCAGACCTGAGAACACTGTGGCAGCCTGCACAGCAACCCCTGTAAATCTTCCTACACTCTGCTGATGAAGGACAATAATCCTGAAACACCGGTGTCCAGAGTTGGCTAGCATTACACTTCGGAACTTTTGAATAAGCGCACCCGCTTTGAGAAAACTGCATTTACCATGATGCTCTTGGGGTATGCACGCTAGAATGGTGGAGTAGCGTGCAACCTATGGACCTTTTTCTTTAATACGGCTCCCTCGAGCCTTTGAGCTGACGAGCTCAGGTAACGCCCTACGCGCCTGGAGAGGTACCAGACCTGAGAACACTGTGGCAGCCTGCACAGCAACCCCTGTAAATCTTCCTACACTCTGCTGATGAAGGAAAATAAACCTGAAACACCGGTGTCCATAGTTGGCTAGCATTACACTTCGAAACTTTTGAATAAGCGCACCCGCTTTGAGAAAACTGCATTTACCATGATGCTCTTGGGGTATACACGCTGGAATGGTGGAGTAGCGTGCGACCTATGGACCTTTTACTTTAATACGGCTCCCTCGAGCCTTTGAGCTGACGAGCTCGGGTAATGCCCTACGCGCCTGGAGAGGTACCAGACTTGAGAACACTGTGGCAGCCTGCACAGCAACCCCTGTAAATCTTCCTACACTCTGCTGATGAAGGACAATAATCCTGAAACACCGGTGTCCAGAGTTGGCTAGCATTACACTTCGGAACTTTTGAATAAGCGCACCCGCTTTGAGAAAACTGCATTTACCATGATGCTCTAGGGGTATACACGCTGGAATGGTGGAGTAGCGTGCGACCTATGGACCTTTTACTTTAATACGGCTCCCTCGAGCCTTTGAGCTGACGAGCTCAGGTAACGCCCTACGCGCCTGGAGAGGTACCAGACCTGGGAACACTGTGGCAGCCTGCACAGCAACCCCTGTAAATCTTCCTACACTCTGCTGATGAAGGACAATAATCCTGAAACACCGGTGTCCAGAGTTGGCTAGCATTACACTTCGTAACTTTTGAATAAGCGCACCCGCTTTGAGAAAACTGCATTTACCATGATGCTCTTGGGGTATACACGCTGGAATGGTGGAGTAGCGTGCGACCTATGGAACTTTTACTTTAATACGGCTCCCTCGAGCCTTTGAGCTGACGAGCTCAGGTAACGCCCTACGCGCCTGGAGAGGTACCAGACCTGAGAACACTGTGGCAGCCTGCACAGCAACCCCTGTAAATCTTCCTACACTCTGCTGATGAAGGACAATAATCCTGAAACACCGGTGTCCAGAGTTGGGTAGCATTACACTTCGGAACTTTTGAATAAGCACACCCGCTTTGAGAACACTGCATTTACCATGATGCTCTTGGGGTATACACGCTGGAATGGTGGAGTAGCGTGCGACCTACGGACCATTTACTTTAATACGGCTCCCTCGAGCCTTTGAGCTGACGAGCTCAGGTAACGCCCTACGCGCCTGGAGAGGTCCAAGACCTGAGAACACTGTGGCAGCCTGCACAGCAACCCCTGTAAATCTTCCTACACTCTGCTGATGAAGGACAATAATCCTGAAACACCGGTGTCCAGAGTTGGCTAGCATTACACTTCGGAACTTTTGAATAAGCGCACCCGCTTTGAGAAAACTGCATTTACCATAATGCTCTTGGGGTATACACGCTGGAATGGTGGAGTAGCATGCGACCTATGGACCTTTTACTTTAATACGGCTCCCTCGAGCCTTTGAGCTGACGAGCTCAGGTAACGCCCTACGCGCCTGGAGAGGTACCAGACCTGAGAACACTGTGGCAGCCTGCACAGCAACCCCTGTAAATCTTCCTACACTCGGCTGATGAAGGACAATAATCCTGAAACACCGGTGTCCAGAGTTGGCTAGCACTACACTTCGGAACTTTTGAATAAGCGCACCCGCTTTGAGAAAACTGTATTTACCATGATGCTCTTGGGGTATACACGCTGGAATGGTGGAGTAGCGTGCGACCTATGGACCTTTTACTTTAATACGGCTCCCTCGAGCCTTTGAGCTGACGAGCTCAGGTAACGCCCTACGCGCCTGGAGAGGTACCAGACCTGGGAACACTGTGGCAGCCTGCACAGCAACCCCTGTAAATCTTCCTACACTCTGCTGATGAAGGACAATAATCCTGAAACACCGGTGTCCAGAGTTGGCTAGCATTACACTTCGGAACTTTTGAATAAGCGCACCCGCGTTGAGAAAACTGCATTTACCATGATGCTCTTGGGGTATACACGCTGGAATGGTGGAGTAGCGTGCGACCTATGGACCTTTTACTTTAATACGGCTCCCTCGAGCCTTTGAGCTGACGAGCTCAGGTAACGCCCTACGCGCCTGGAGAGGTACCAGACCTGGGAACACTGTGGCAGCCTGCACAGCAAACCCTGTAAATCTTCCTACACTCTGCTGATGAAGGACAATAATCCTGAAACACCGGTGTCCAGAGTTGGCTAGCATTACACTTCGGAACTTTTGAATAAGTGCACCCGCTTTGAGAAAACTGTATTTACCATGATGCTCTTGGGGTATACACGCTGGAATGGTGGAGTAGCGTGCGACCTATGGACCTTTTACTTTAATACGGCTCCCTCGAGCCTTTGAGCTGACGAGCTCAGGTAACGCCCTACGCGCCTGGAGAGGTACCAGACTTGAGAACACTGTGGCAGCCTGCAGAGCAACCCCTGTAAATCTTCCTACACTCTGCTGATGAAGGACAATAATCCTGAAACACCGGTGTCCAGAGTTGGCTAGCATTACACTTCGGAACTTTTGAATAAGCGCACCCGCTTTGAGAAAACTGCATTTACCATGATGCTCTTGGGGTATACACGCTGGAATGGTGGAGTAGCGTGCGACCTATGGACCTTTTACTTTAATACGGCTCCCTCGAGCCTTTGAGCTGACGAGCTCAGGTAACGCCCTACGCACCTGGAGAGGTACCAGACCTGGGAACACTGTGGCAGCCTGCACAGCAACCCCTGTAAATCTTCCTACACTCTGCTGATGAAGGACAATAATCCTGAAACACCGGTGTCCAGAGTTGGCTAGCATTACACTTCGGAACTTTTGAATAAGCGCACCCGCTTTGAGAAAACTGCATTTACCATGATGCTCTTGGGGTATACACGCTGGAATGGTGGAGTAGCGTACGACCTATGGACCTTTTACTTTAATACGGCTCCCTCGAGCCTTTGAGCTGACGAGCTCAGGTAATGCCATACGCGCCTGGAGAGGTACCAGACCTGAGAACACTGTGGCAGCCTGCACAGCAACCCCTGTAAATCTTCCTACATTCTGCTGATGAAGGACAATAATCCTGAAACACCGGTGTCCAGAGTTGGCTAGCATTACACTTCGGAACTTTTGAATAAGCGCACCCGCTTTGAGAAAACTGCATTTACCATGATGCTCTTGGGGTATACACGCTGGAATTGTGGAGTAGCGTGCGACCTATGGACCTTTTACTTTAATACGGCTCCCTCGAGCCTTTGAGCTGACGAGCTCAGGTAACGCCCTACGCGCCTGGAGAGGTACCAGACCTGAGAACACTGTGGCAGCCTGCACAGCAACCCCTGTAAATCTTCCTACACTCTGCTGATGAAGGACAATAATCCTGAAACACCGGTGTCCAGAGTTGGCTAGCATTACACTTCGGAACTTTTGAATAAGCGCACCCGCTTTGAGAAAACTGCATTTACCATGATGCTCTTGGGGTATACACGCTGGAATGGTGGAGTAGCGTGCGACCTATGGACCTTTTACTTTAATACGGCTCCCTCGAGCCTTTGAGCTGACGAGCTCAGGTAACGCCCTACGCGCCTGGAGAGGTACCAGACCTGAGAACACTGTGGCAGCCTGCACAGCAACCCCTGTAAATCTTCCTACACTCTGCGGATGAAGGACAATAATCCTGAAACACCGGTGTCCAGAGTTGGCTAGCATTACACTTCGGAACTTTTGAATAAGCGCACCCACTTTGAGAAAACTGCATTTACCATAATGCTCTTGGGGTATACACGCTGGAATGGTGGAGTAGCGTGCGACCTATGGACCTTTTACTTTAATACGGCTCCCTCGAACCTTTGAGCTGACGAGCTCAGTTAACGCCCTACGCGCCTGGAGAGGTACCATACCTGAGAACACTGTGGCAGCCTGCACAGCAACCCCTGTAAATCTTCCTACACTCTGCTGATGAAGGACAATAATCCTGAAACACCGGTGTCCAGAGTTGGATAGCATTACACTTCGGAACTTTTGAATAGGCGCACCCGCTTTGAGAAAACTGCATTTACCATGATGCTCTTGGGGTATACACGCTGGAATGGTGGAGTAGCGTGCGACCTATGGACCTTTTACTTTAATACGGCTCCCTCGAGCCTTTGAGCTGACGAGCTCAGGTAACGCCCTACGCGCCTGGAGAGGTACCAGACCTGAGAACACTGTGGCAGCCTGCACAGTAACCCCTGTAAATCTTCCTACACTCTGCTGATGAAGGACAATAATCCTGAAACACCGGTGTCCAGAGTTGGCTAGCATTACACTTCGGAACTTTTGAATAGGCGCACCCGCTTTGAGAAAACTGCATTTACCATGATGCTCTTGGGGTATACACGCTGGAATGGTGGAGTAGCATGCAACCTATGGACCTTTTACTTTAATACGGCTCCCTCGAGCCTTTGAGCTGACGAGCTCAGGTAACGCCCTACGCGCCTGGAGAGGTACCAGACCTGAGAACACTGTGGCAGCCTGCACAGCAACCCCTGTAAATCTTCCTACACTCTGCTGATGAAGGACAATAATCCTGAAACACCGGTGTCCAGAGTTGGCTAGCATTACACTTCGGAACTTTTGAATAAGCGCACCCGCTTTGAGAAAACTGCATTTACCATGATGCTCTAGGGGTATACACGCTGGAATGGTGGAGTAGCGTGCGACCTATGGACCTTTTACTTTAATACGGCTCCCTCGAGCCTTTGAGCTGACGAGCTCAGGTAACGCCCTACGCGCCTGGAGAGGTACTAGACCTGAGAACACTGTGGCAGCCTGCACAGCAACCCCTGTAAATCTTCCTACACTCTGCGGATGAAGGACAATAATCCTGAAACACCGGTGTCCAGAGTTGGCTAGCATTACACTTCGGAACTTTTGAATAAGCGCACCCGCTTTGAGAAAACTGCATTTACCATAATGCTCTTGGGCTATACACGCTGGAATGGTGGAGTAGCGTGCGACCTATGGACCTTTTACTTTAATACGGCTCCCTCGAGCCTTTGAGCTGACGAGCTCAGGTAACGCCCTACGCGCCTGGAGAGGTACCAGACCTGAGAACACTGTGGCAGCCTGCACAGCAACCCCTGTAAATCTTCCTACACTCTGCTGATGAAGGACAATAATCCTGAAACACCGGTGTCCAGAGTTGGCTAGCATTACACTTCGGAACTTTTGAATAGGCGCACCCGCTTTGAGAAAACTGCATTTACCATGATGCTCTTGGGGTATACACGCTGGAATGGTGGAGTAGCGTGCGACCTATGGACCTTTTACTTTAATACGGCTCCCTCGAGCCTTTGAGCTGACGAGCTCAGGTAACGCCCTACGCGCCTGGAGAGGTACCAGACCTGAGAACACTGTGGCAGCCTGCACAGCAACCCCTGTAAATCTTCCTACACTCTGCTGATGAAGGACAATAATCCTGAAACACCGGTGTCCAGAGTTGGCTAGCATTACACTTCGGAACTTTTGAATACGCGCACCCGCTTTGAGAAAACTGCATTTACCATGATGCTCTTGGGGTATACACCCTGGAATGGTGGAGTAGCGTACAACCTATGGACCTTTTACTAGTGACATTTAACTTACAGGCTCAGGGTACATTTTGTTCCTTATACTAGGGACTTATAGGTAAGTGAAAATCAGCATTTAGAAAAATTCCACTGTAACCATTTTTAATGGGAGAGCACACACACTTTACTACTGGTTATCAGGGTTAAAGCGCACAGAGTTCTAATACCAGTTAAAAAGAAGGGGCTTATTTATAAGAGCCCTGCTTCACTTTTGCACCACAGAAAGTGGTACATGGGTGATGCAGGGCTCGCGTAAAGATTTATGAAGCTACGCAAAGCCACCCTGCTTGGCTTTGAGTGGCCTAAAAAATCATGAACAAAACGACGCATCGCAAATCGCTGCATCACCTTCCTCTGCACTCATGGGTGTGGTATGGGTGTTGCAGTGGGTTTTCCCATGCAAAACCAATTGAATTTGACGCTGCCCCACATTTGCAAAGTGATGTAAACCTGGTGAAGCATCAAAAACATACGCTCCGGATGTGAGGCATAATGAGGAGAAATGTGTTCATTTATCATTTTTTCCTCTTTCTATGTGTGCTGCATTCTGCAGCACACCTAGAAAGAAGAAACGCCTCGTAGGATTGTTTTTGTGCAGGAAGGTGCACTGTGCAAGGGTGCCTGCATTGGCACTCGGCTGCCAAAACAGAGCCAGTGCAGGGAGAAAGGACAGGAATGCACTGTATTGCTTAAGTCCAAGTCATTCCTGCCCTTTCACTTCGGCGTAGGGCAACGCAGCAAGATGCCTTGCTGTACTGGCCTATGGCAAAATGCCATTAATGAGGCCGATAGTGTCCTGCAAAAGGTGAAAATTATGGGATGACCATGCAGAAAAGACAGATTTCATACAGTACCTTCTTTCTCGACAAAAATGTGAAAATATCACAGATTTACACATATTTGAAGATCTTTCCACAGAGTTGCATTGCCCTTTTCACTAGGGTGATATATTGACTAATGATATATTACAAAAATGAAGGGCTCGCTTATAAATGCAATTAATAAAATATGGGGTTGTAGCTCCGGACCAGAAGCTGCCAGCATCCTCTGGTTTTCTTCCTAACTGCTAGTTTTCTTCACCTGTGATCATAATCCGCCATTCTTCATTGAAGATAGGGCAGTAGCTAGATTTAGATGTTATTATGTTAAAAATATTTTAGAACGCGCATACACCAAACTCTTTCTTGGCGCTAAGTGTAGAGAGTATCCGGCTGCTCGTTGATTCATTCATATGCCTGGTGAAACAGGCAAGTTTTTAGAATTCACCTGAATTGAGGGTAAATTGGTGAGAATCTAATGTTAAAGGGTAGAGAATTCCAAAAGTTAGGGGCCAGAACAGAGAGTCTAGATCCACCTAATCTGGGAAGGGGTAACCAAGAGGTTAAGATGGGATTTTGAGCGTTCTAAATGGGTCTTGCTGCATCTCACTTTTAATTTCCTCCCATTTCTTGTAACTAGTTTTGATTATTCGTGTTGGCTACACCTGGGAATTTCCTGATGAAGTAAGTTGGTTATCCAATTGAGATGTAATAGTATTGCTAGCACCAGGACACCGCTAGTTAACAGTACACACACAGGATACAGTAAAGCAGCAGTTTCCTTCTACACGACCTCAGGAAATAACCTCACGTTCATCAAAACGTTTTCTAACTAGGCATTTAATACCCGTTCAGATCAAATTAAATCAAATCAAGCTTTATTCGATTTTTGAAATACAAAAAATCATAAAAGCATACATCATGTTGCAGATATAAATATAACATTTTGACACAATGTTAAAATTAGTTAATTGGGCAATCATGATTACATAAAAGCTAAGAACAAATAGTGCTACGTCATACCATTTTACATTATCTCGATAAAAGTGTTTTCCTGCACTTCATTGTACTTTTTAAAAATGAAGCTATGTCTCTTATAAAACATTCATTGTCTAAAATCTGCAGTGCAATAAAAGCTGGACAACATTGCTTTAAGCCCCATAGTTTTAAAATGAGTATAATCCATCTCCTTCTATTTGCGAAGTAGAATTTGCAAAATAATACTGCATGCATTGTAGTTTGCTGGGACACCTCATCAGCAAACTACATGAGCACGGTCAAGAGCACAATGTTTTAGAACAAATCGTTTGTTAATGGAAAACTTACCAAACGATGGAAAGTGCTCAGTCTGAAGCGGGTCAAAACTAATCTATCATAGCCACTTGATATATTAGTTAAATAAGGCTGAATGCCGTGGGTACTTAACAGCATTTGGTTTAAAAGTGCCGTTGGGTGTGTGGCTTCCCCAGCAAATCTGATTGCCTCCAGGTGGGCCATACAAGACTTTTTAAAAGCTTTTCTAGAGATTGAGCCCATAGAAGGGGGGTTACCGAAATAGCCCGGTTGCCCCATATCATTCGTGAAATCTTTAATATAATAAAAGCCAACGTATTTCAAGTGCATGATCTAATTTAATGCTGTCTCTTGAGATTTCACGATTAAATACTGAGTTAGTTGAGGTCGAAGTGCTGCGTGGAACTGCCTACAAGAATCTTAAAAAGGCGTCCTCTGTCTTTTGAATGGAGTTTACATCGCAGTGGCCCCATATCCCCGCGCCACATATGGCTGTGCTAACACATTTCGCGCTATAAATGTGGAGCAGTTCGGCTGGGTTTTTTTTCCCTAATTTCTTGGAGAAGTTTACCAAGGCTGGCATTGCTTGCATAAAATGCAGGTTTCTAATTTTAATGGCTTGGCTCCAAGATTCATTGGAATCAAATACAATTCCTGAATAGGGATATGTAGTGGTCTTAGCTACCTTTTTTGTCAATATAAATGGCTCCACTCTTCGTGTTACCTCTCCCACAGCTCATTATAAAAGTTTTGGAAGTGTTCACTCTCAGGCCCAGATTTTTCATATAGTCATTATCAGTGTCAAGGACCCGTTGTAGGCCCAGTGGGGTATGGGCCATTATCACGGCGGCGTCAGCGTAGAGAAGGGCAGGTAGGGGGCAGCTGGCTATCTGTGGTAAACCAAGGTACTTCCCAAGCATTGTCTACTCTAATCCATTAGTATATAATGTAAATAGAAAAGGAGCCAAGACTCAGCCCTGCCTAACGCCCCCCTCTCCATGCTGAAGGGCTTTGTACACTCACCGTTAGACCCATACCGGACTCTAGCAGTCGCATTGCTGTACAACTGCCCCAAAAATGGAATTAGCGATGGCTCCAACCCCATGCTACCTAGTGTGTTCCATAATTTCTCATGGGTGACACAATCGAAGGCGGACGTAAGGTCTACGAAAGCCAGGTATAGTTGGCCCTTTCTTGATCTCGTGTATATGCCCATCAAGATACTGAGGTTTAGGCCTTGCTCTAATGTGCCCAATCCTTTCCTAAATCCAAATTGCAGATCGGATATAACATTGTTGTCCTCCTCCCATTTTTGCAATCGATTAAGTACTATATGCCCTGTCACCTTAGCAAGAGAGTCAAGCAATGAAATAGGGTGATAGCAAGCTGGATTTTGCCTATCGCATTTTTAAAAAGAAATAATTACCATTATGGATTCTGACCATGTTTTAATGAAGGTCAAAGGGAAATCCCTGGGAATACACTATAGCACTCTAAATTGCTATGTAGGTTCTAAACAGTCATACAATCATACATTCCAGAATATTGATACGGGCAGAATTCTCCCACAGCGGGAAACAATGGGTAAAAAGTTCCACACTAAAAAGTGAACGTTCACAGTCTGTTTATTTATTGTATAAAGTAAAAAAACCTCTGGTTACACAAAAAGTTGCACAGTAATTGATTAAAAATTCAAAGAAGGAACTCTTTGAACGCGTACAGTAAAATTAAAACAATTAAATAACAATTCATTGCACAGGAAAAACAATATTACAATAAAAAAAAAAAAATTTGCAGCAGAGTAGAAGAATAATCATCACAACTACAATACAAAGACAAATAAATCCTATTCACAACCCCCCTAACACTGTGGCCTAAGGATACTTTCGCCACTTTTTGAAATCCCCTGGCCTTTTCTCAGATATTGGAGGGATAGTAGACAGTATTAATGAAAATCGTGTTTATACTTTAACATCTGTTACTCCCTTGGCCTTGTTTGGATTTAGTAACAAATGCGTCGACGCGTTTCGGTGTTATACTACTCGATGTTGTAACACCTTCATCAGAACCTGCCGTTTCTTTGGGGTCACCGGCTTGTGGATATATATTTAAAAGTCTCTATGGGGATACACGGAGAAAGAAACAATATCAATCCTCTGGGGGCATATTACGACATACCTGTTTTTCAACATCTCAGTTGTTATACCCCATTATAACACACACCCCTTTTGCTAACTCTCATGCAAAGTCAGATCTTTTTCAAACAGATTCAATATCCTAGGTACATCTCTTTCTAGCCTTATACAGATATTTTTCCTCAGGTACATAGTTGATCAGCCAGTTGCATTGTCGTTCCATATAAAGTTCATGTAACAATATTATCATTAGCCCTTCATAGTTCACATGACTCTTGTGGTAATCAATTGTGCCCTCCGTTTCTTTCTAGTGTGGAAATACTTAGGGGCTATACTTAGGGGCTAGAGGATATATAATTACCCTTCTAATCATTATAACATTCACACTACTCCCATCGTGTTGGGATATTCATTTATAGTGGTGTCACTCTTACCCCATTCCTTTTGTGGACAAACCCCTGGGGGAAACACAGCCGTCTGTGCACCTTCTCTGGACTATAGCTGTAGATTGTTTTGGTGTACCTGTAGGGTGAGAGTTAAGTTTCATTCATTTTTCCTAACTAATTTATTATGATTTCATGGATCTTTCCTTCTTGCCTCTATTTACCTAAGGGGTAATGCCACTTCCCACAGTGAGTGAGTCTTTCTTTCTCTGTATGATGATAGAATTGATATGGATCCTCTTCATAAGTCGGATTCCTCTTTAAAATTTTAAACAAAATCTGTGTGGGCAAACGAATCTTTGATTAAAAATTAAAATTTTAAAGAGGAATCCGACTTATGAAGAGGATCCAAATCAATTCTATCATCATACAGAGAAAGAAAGACTCACTCACTGTGGGAAGTGGCATTACCCCTTAGGTAAATAGAGGCAAGAAGGAAAGATCCATGAAATGATAATAAATTAGTTAGGAAAAATGAATGAAACTTAACTCTCACCCTACAGGTACACCAAAACAATCTACAGCTATAGTCCAGAGAAGGTGCACGGACGGCTGTGTTTCCCCCAGGGGTTTGTCCACAAAAGGAATGGGGTAAGAGTGACACCACTATAAATGAATATCCCAACACGATGGGAGTAGTGTGAATGTTATAATGATTAGAAGGGTAATTATATATCCTCTAGCCCCTAAGTATTTCCACACTAGAAAGAAACGGAGGGCACAATTGATTACCACAAGAGTCATGTGAACTACGAAGGGCTAATGATAATATTGTTACATGAACTTTATATGGAACGACAATGCAACTGGCTGATCAACTATGTACCTGAGGAAAAATATCTGTATAAGGCTAGAAAGAGATGTACCTAGGATATTGAATCTGTTTGAAAAAGATCTGACTTTGCATGAGAGTTAGCAAAAGGGGTGTGTGTTATAATGGGGTATAACAACTGAGATGTTGAAAAACAGGTATGTCGTAATATGCCCCCAGAGGATTGATATTGTTTCTTTCTCCGTGTATCCCCACAGAGACTTTTAAATATATATCCACAAGCCGGTGACCCCAAAGAAACGGCAGGTTCTGATGAAGGTGTTACAACATCGAGTAGTATAACACCGAAACGCGTCGACGCATTTGTTACTAAATCCAAACAAGGCCAAGGGAGTAACAGATGTTAAAGTATAAACACGATTTTCATTAATACTGTCTACTATCCCTCCAATATCTGAGAAAAGGCCAGGGGATTTCAAAAAGTGGCGAAAGTATCCTTAGGCCACAGTGTAAGGGGGGTTGTGAATAGGATTTATTTGTCTTTGTATTGTAGTTGTGATGATTATTCTTCTACTCTGCTGCAAAAATTTTTTTTTTTTTATTGTAATATTGTTTTTCCTGTGCAATGAATTGTTATTTAATTGTTTTAATTTTACTGTACGCGTTCAAAGAGTTCCTTCTTTGAATTTTTAATCAATTACTGTGCAACTTTTTGTGTAACCAGAGGTTTTTTTACTTTATACAATAAATAAACAGACTGTGAACGTTCACTTTTTAGTGTGGAACTTTTTACCCATTGTTTCCCGCTGTGGGAGAATTCTGCCCGTATCAATATTCTGGAATGTATGATTGTATGACTGTTTAGAACCTACATAGCAATTTAGAGTGCTATAGTGTATTCCCAGGGATTTCCCTTTGACCTTGTTGTCACTGTACCCTGTTCCCTGGTGACAGTGGGGTAGTCTCTCTTTTATTTACATGTTTTAATGAAGCCAGTTGCACAACAAGCTGCTAACACTTGCGTTAAAAGTGGGCCCCATAGGTCGGTGTTAAACTTAAAAAAATCTATGGGTACCCCATCTGGGCCTGGTGCCTTGCCTCCCTTGCTGGCATTGATTGCATGGAGTACCTCCTCTAGAATAAAAGTGAAAGCTATAGGGTAGTTTAATGTTGGCGTAGGAACTTGTGTGTCAGCACTGGAATGTTTGCCATCCATGTCCTCTGCCTCTCTATCCATACTGAAAAATGTTCCACCCAGAGTCCTTTCTCAATGGCAGATTCCCTGCTTGGAATGTCATTGCTTTCAAAGAATGGAGTTTTCACCACCGGCCAGAAGGCTGTGCTGTCCTTATTTTTGCTAGCGTTGTGTAGGTCAGCCCGGGCTTTGTCTTTTAGTTTGGTTTTACGTCGTTTTAGAGCATACTTATAGTCCCTCCTGCGCGCTAATAGTGTCCCTATTAGTTTTATGTAGGGCGTTTTTTAGGTTTGAATATGCTTTTGCGGTACAAAAGGGGGTGGTAATGGACGGAGCATCTGAACCAATCAAACACACACACCCAGTCAAAAGATCTGGGTTTAATCCATCACCGTTCTTTAGCCCACTCTGCCACCCCAGTTCAGACATGGCCATATGCAAATCAGTCTGACCCTGTGCCTCATGGGAACAGTCCAGCCCGAACTGCCAAACCATGCCTTCCCTGGACCGGAAACAAGCTTCCAAGGACCGGTTTCTGGCATTACAGCCGTCTTCAGCCCGGCTAGCTTGAATCCAGTGGCAAAGTGAGCAAGGGACTTACGTCTGAGCATACCCTGCCACACTTATGGCGGCCAAAAGCGGTACAAAAGGGGGTGGTGATGGACGGAGCATCTGAACCAATCAAACACTCACACCCTGTCAAAAGATCTGGGTTTAATCCATCACCGTTCTTTAGCCCACTCTGCCACCCCAGTTCAGACATGGCCATATGCAAATCAGTCTGACCCTGTGCCTCATGGGAACAGTCCAGCCCGAACTGCCAAGCCATGCCTTCCCTGGACCAGAAAAAAGCTTCCGAGGACCGGTTTCTGGCATTACAGCCGTCTTCAGCCCGGCTTGCTTGAATCCAGTGGCAAAGTGAGCAAGGGACTCACGTCTGAGCATACCCTGCCACACTTATGGCGGCCAAAAGCGGTACAAAAGGGGGTGGTGATGGACAGAGCATCTGAACCAATCAAACACTCACACCCAGTCAAAAGATCTGGGTTTAATCCATCACCGTTCTTTAGCCCACTCTGCCACCCCAGTTCAGACATGGCCATATGCAAATCAGTCTGACCCTGTGCCTCATGGGAACAGTCCAGCCCGAACTGCCAAGCCATGCCTTCCCTGGACCGGAAACAAGCTTCCGAGGACCGGTTTCTGGCATTACAGCCGTCTTCAGCCCGGCTTGCTTGAATCCAGTGGCAAAGTGAGCAAGGGAATCACGTCTGAGCATACCCTGCCACACTTATGGCGGCCAAAAGCGGTACAAAAGGGGGTGGTGATGGACGGAGCATCTGAACCAATCAAACACTCACACCCAGTCAAAAGATCTGGGTTTAATCCATCACCGTTCTTTAGCCCACTTTGCCACCCCAGTTCAGACATGGCCATATGCAAATCAGTCTGACCCTGTGCCTCATGGGAACAGTCCAGCCCGAACTGCCAAGCCATGCCTTCCCTGGACCGGAAACAAGCTTCCGAGGACCGGTTTCTGGCATTACAGCCGTCTTCAGCCTGGCTTGCTTGAATCCAGTGGCAAAGTGAGCAAGGGAATCACGTCTGAGCATACCCTGCCACACTTATGGCGGCAAAAAGCGGTACAAAAGGGGGTGGTGATGGATGGAGCATCTGAACCAATCAAACACTCACACCTAGTCAAAAGATCTGGGTTTAATCCATCACCGTTCTTTAGCCCACTCTGCCACCCCAGTTCAGACATGGCCATATGCAAATCAGTCTGACCCTGTGCCTCATGGGAACATTCCAGCCCGAACTGCCAAGCCATGCCTTCCCTGGACCGGAAACAAGCATCCGAGGACCGGTTTCTGGCATTACAGCCGTCTTCAGCCCGGCTTCCTTGAATCCAGTGGCAAAGTGAGCAAGGGACTTACGTCTGAGCATACCCTGCCACACTTATGGTGGCCAAAAGCGGTACAAAAGGGGGTGGTGATAGACGGAGCATCTGAACCAATCAAACACTCACTCCCAGTCAAAAGATCTGGGTTTAATCCATCACCGTTCTTTAGCCCACTCTGCCACCCCAGTTCAGACATGGCCATATGCAAATCAGTCTGACCCTGTGCCTCATAGGAACAGTCCAGCCCGAACTGCCAAGCCATGCCTTCCCTGGACCGGAAAAAAGCTTCCGAGAACCGGTTTCTGGCATTACAGCCGTCTTCAGCCCGGCTTGCTTGAATCCAGTGGCAAAGTGAGCAAAGGACTCACGTCTGAGCCTACCCTGCCACACTTATGGCGGCCAAAAGCAGTACAAAAGGGGGTGGTGATAGACGGAGCATCTGAACCAATCAAACACTCACAACCAGTCAAAAGATCTAGGTTTAATCCATCACCGTTCTTTAGCCCACTCTGCCACCCCAGTTCAGAAATGGCCATATGCAAATCAGCCTGACCCTGTGCCTCATGGGAACAGTCCAGCCCGAACTGCCAAGCCATGCCTTCCCTGGACCGGAAACAAGCTTCTGAGGACCAGTTTCTGGCATTACAGCCGTCTTCAGCCTGGCTTACTTGAATCCAGTGGCAAAGTGAGCAAGGGACTCACGTCTGAGCATACCCTGCCACACTTATGGCGGCCAAAAGCGGTACAAAAGGGGGTGGTGATGGACGGAGCGTCTGAACCAATCAAACACTCACACCCAGTCAAAAGATCTGGGTTTAATCCATCACCGTTCTTTAGCCCACTCTACCACCCCAGTTCAGACATGGCCATATGCAAATCAGTCTGACCCTGTGCGTCATGGGAACAGTCCAGCCCGAACTGCCAAGCCATGCCTTCCCTGGCCCGGAAACAAGCTCCCGAGGACCGGTTTCTGGCATTACAGCCGTCTTCAGCCCGGCTTGCTTGAATCCAGTGGCAAAGTGAGCAAGGGACTCACGTCTGAGCATACCCTGCCACACTTATGGCGGTCAAAAGCAGTACAAAAGGGGGAGGTGATGAACGGAGCATCTGAACCAATCAAACACTCACACCCAGTCAAAAGATCTGGGTTTAATCCATCACCGGTCTTTAGCCCACTCTGCCACCCCAGTTCAGACATGGCCATATGCAAATCAGTCTGACCCTGTTCCTCATGGGAACAGTCCAGCCCGAACTGCCACACCATGCCTTCCCTGGACCGGAAATAAGCTTCCGAGGACCGGTTTCTGGCATTACAGCCGTCTTCAGCCCGGCTTGCTTGAATCCAGTGGCAAAGTGAGCAAGGGACTTACGTCTGAGCATACCCTGCCACACTTATGGCGGCCAAAAGCGGTACAAAAGGGGGTGGTGATAGACGGAGCATCTGAACCAATCAAACACTCACACCCAGTCAAAAGATCTGGGTTTAATCCATCACCGTTCTTTAGCCCACTCTGCCACCCCAGTTCAGACATGGCCATATGCAAATCAGCCTGACCCTGTGCCTCATGGGAACAGTCCTGCCCGAACTGCCAAGCCAGGCCTTCCCTGGACTGGAAACAAGCTTCCGAAGACCAGTTTCTGGCATTACAGCAGTCTTCAGCCTGGCTTGCTTGAATCCAGTGGCAAAGTGAGCAAGGGACTCACGTCTGAGCATACCCTGCCACACTTATGGCGGCCAAAAGTGGTACAAAAGGGGGTGGTGATGGACGGAGCATCTGAACCAATCAAACACTCACACCCAGTCAAAAGATCTGGGTTTAATCCATCACCGTTCTTTAGCCCACTCTGCCACCCCAGTTCAGACATGGCCATATGCAAATCAGCCTGACCCTGTGCCTCATGGGAACAGTCCTGCCCGAACTGCCAAGCCAGGCCTTCCCTGGACCGGAAACAAGCTTCGGAAGACCAGTTTCTGGCATTACAGCAGTCTTCAGCCTGGCTTGCTTGAATCCAGTGGCAAAGTGAGCAAGGGACTCACGTCTGAGCATACCCTGCCACACTTATGGCGGCCAAAAGCGGTACAAAAGGGGGTGGTGATGGACGGAGCATCTGAACCAATCAAACACTCACACCCAGTCAAAAGATCTGGGTTTAATCCATCACCGTTCTTTAGCCCACTCTGCCACCCCAGTTCAGACATGGCCATATGCAAATCAGTCTGACCCTGTGCCTCATGGGAACAGTCCAGCCCGAACTGCCAAGCCATGCCTTCCCTGGACCAGAAAAAAGCTTCCGAGGACCGGTTTCTGGCATTACAGCCGTCTTCAGCCCGGCTTGCTTGAATCCAGTGGCAAAGTGAGCAAGGGCCTCACGTCTGAGCATACCCTGCCACACTTATGGCGGCCAAAAGCGGTACAAAAGGGGGTGGTGATGGACAGAGCATCTGAACCAATCAAACACTCACACCCAGTCAAAAGATCTGGGTTTAATCCATCACCGTTCTTTAGCCCACTCTGCCACCCCAGTTCAGACATGGCCATATGCAAATCAGTCTGACCCTGTGCCTCATGGGAACAGTCCAGCCCGAACTGCCAAGCCATGCCTTCCCTGGACCGGAAACAAGCTTCCGAGGACCGGTTTCTGGCATTACAGCCGTCTTCAGCCCGGCTTGCTTGAATCCAGTGGCAAAGTGAGCAAGGGAATCACGTCTGAGCATACCCTGCCACACTTATGGCGGCCAAAAGCGGTACAAAAGGGGGTGGTGATGGACGGAGCATCTGAACCAATCAAACACTCACACCCAGTAAAAAGATCTGGGTTTAATCCATCACCGTTCTTTAGCCCACTCTGCCACCCCAGTTCAGACATGGCCATATGCAAATCAGTCTGACCCTGTGCCTCATGGGAACAGTCCAGCCCGAACTGCCAAGCCATGCCTTCCCTGGACCGGAAACAAGCTTCTGAGGACCGGTTTCTGGCATTACAGCCGTCTTCAGCCCGGCTTGCTTGAATCCAGTGGCAAAGTGAGCAAGGGACTTACGTCTGAGCATACCCTGCCACACTTATGGCGGCCAAAAGTGGTACAAAAGGGGGTGGTGATAGACGGAGCATCTGAACCAATCAAACACTCACACCCAGTCAAAAGATCTGGGTTTAATCCATCACCGTTCTTTAGCCCACTCTGCCACCCCAGTTCAGACATGGCCATATGTAAATCAGTCTGACCCTGTGCCTCATGGGAACATTCCAGCCCGAACTGCCAAGCCATGCCTTCCCTGGACCGGAAACAAGCTTCCGAGGACCGGTTTCTGGCATTACAGCCGTCTTCAGTCCGGCTTCCTCGAATCCAGTGGCAAAGTGAGCAAGGGACTTACGTCTGAGCATACCCTGCCACACTTATGGCAGCCAAAAGCGGTAGAAAAGGGGGTGGTGATAGACGGAGCATCTGAACCAATCAAACACTCACACCCAGTCAAAAGATCTGGGTTTAATCCATCGCTGTTCTTTAGCCCACTCTGCCATCCCAGTTCAGACATGGCCATATGCAAATCAGTCTGACCCTGTGCCTCATAGGAACAGTCCAGCCCGAACTGCCAAGCCATGCCTTCCCTGGACCGGAAAAAAGCTTCCGAGAACCGGTTTCTGGCATTACAGCCGTCTTCAGCCCGGCTTGCTTGAATCCAGTGGCAAAGTGAGCAAGGGACTCACGTCTGAGCCTACCCTGCCACACTTATGGCGTCCAAAAGCGGTACAAAAGGGGGTGGTGATGGACGGAGCATCTGAACCAATCAAACACTCACACCCAGTCAATAGATCTGGGTTTAATCCATCACTGTTCTTTAGCCCACTCTGCCACCCCGGTTCAGACATTGCCATGTGCAAATCAGTCTGACCCTGTTCCTCATGGGAACAGTCCAGCCCGAACTGCCAAACCATGCCTTCCCTGGACCGGAAACAAGCTTCCGAGGACCGGTTTCTGGCATTACACCCATCTTCAGCCCGGCTTGCTTGAATCCAGTGGCAAAGTGAGCAAGGGACTTACGTCTGAGCATACCCTGCCACACTTATGGCGGCCAAAAGCGGTACAAAAGGGGGTGGTGATAGACGGAGCATCTGAACCAATCAAACACTCACACCCAGTCAAAAGATCTGGGTTTAGTCCATCACCATTCTTTAGCCCACTCTGCCACCCCAGTTCAGACATGGCCATATGCAAATCAGCCTGACCCTGTGCCTCATGGGAACAGTCCAGCCCGAACTGCCAAGCCATGCCTTCCCTGGACCGGAAACAAGCTTCTGAGGACCAGTTTCTGGCATTACAGCCGTCTTCAGCCTGGCTTACTTGAATCCAGTGGCAAAGTGAGCAAGGGCCTCACGTCTGAGCATACCCTGCCACACTTATGGCGGCCAAAAGCGGTACAAAAGGGGGTGGTGATGGACAGAGCATCTGAACCAATCAAACACTCACACCCAGTCAAAAGATCTGGGTTTAATCCATCACCGTTCTTTAGCCGACTCTGCCACCCCAGTTCAGACATGGCCATATGCAAATCAGTCTGACCCTGTGCCTCATGGGAACAGTTCAGCCCGAACTGCCAAGCCATGCCTTCCCTGAACCGGAAACAAGCTTCCGAGGACCGGTATCTGGCATTACAGCCGTCTTCAGCCCGGCTTGCTTGAATCCAGTGGCAAAGTGAGCAAGGGAATCACGTCTGAGCATACCCTGCCACACTTATGGCGGCCAAAAGCGGTACAAAAGGGGGTGGTGATGGACGGAGCATCTGAACCAATCAAACACTCACACCCAGTCAAAAGATCTGGGTTTAATCCATCACCGTTCTTTAGCCCACTCTGCCACCCCAGTTCAGACATGGCCATATGCAAATCAGTCTGACCCTGTGCCTCATGGGAACAGTCCAGCCCGAACTGCCAAGCCATGCCTTCCCTGGACCGGAAACAAGCTTCCGAGGACCGGTTTCTGGCATTACAGCCGTCTTCAGCCCGGCTTGCTTGAATCCAGTGGCAAAGTGAGCAAGGGACTTACGTCTGAGCATACCCTGCCACACTTATGGCGGCCAAAAGCAGTACAAAAGGGGGTGGTGATAGACGGAGCATCTGAACCAATCAAACACTCACACCCAGTCAAAAGATCTGGGTTTAATCCATCACCGTTCTTTAGCCCACTCTGCCACCCCAGTTCAGACATGGCCATATGCAAATCAGTCTGACCCTGTTCCTCATGGGAACAGTCCAGCCCGAACTGCCAAGCCATGCCTTCCCTGGACCGGAAACAAGCTTCCTGTGGAAAAGTAAATTCTGCCATGTTCTGTGTCCCTACGCGTCCTCCATCATATGTTATCTGTGCATGATTAATATGCATATGTATTCCCTATGTTCGATTAAAGACGCAATTACAGTTGTGTCCACCTCCAGTATGTCAGTTTCCAGTTCTCGTGAATACTACGAATATCAGGCCTATGTAAAGTTACGTTGCCACGTTTCTCAGTGTGCACGTTATTCCATTGTAAAGTCCCCGTTTCTAGGCCTCAAAAGGGCCTGGACACCAGATTCAGCTCCTGACTCCTGAAGCCTCGCTGAGGAGCGATACAGCCCCCACCTGTGTTCCTGACCCTTCACTTACTTCCTGCCTCGCAGTGCCCGGTTCAGCCTGGCTCTGCCTCTGAGTCTGCCAAGAGTATGTTATGATTCCAGTTATCAGTTCAGTCCTCCTTCTCTGCATTCCTAAAGCTACTGAATCACATCAATAGTTTCCGTCATTGTCTAGCCTTTACGTCTCCATGTTGGAGAAATACTGTATTAATGCTCATTTAATATTCTTCATCACGCACTACATGTAGAATAATGCATGCTCCAGTCTTAGAGTCTGTTCGCCTTTACCCCGATAACTTTTGGATTCTATCAACATGTTCTCTAAACATCAGATACTAGATACTGCTTAGGTACATGTCGCCCTGACTCTCCAGACTTCAGTCTCTGCTCCTAGCACAGAGTTCATAGCCCCCAGCTTCTTCTAGTAACACGTCATTGCCAGTTTGCGCGCACCATTAGGTCAGAGGTCCCGGCTCCTTAGGTAGCCCCCTCCATGTTTCCGCCCCATTTATGACATATTCTGTTACGTTTGCATCACATGTCTATGTATACGCCTCTGTTACACCTACTTTCACCCTTATCTTTCGCGACTGCTATTGACCACACCCACTGCTCCGCCTATCGTATGTATTGTAATGCAACTGTTTTAGTATATATGAGCGTGCACTGTTATTAAAGGTTACGCCGATTCCGACCCTGCCCCCGGCAGCGCTGCCATCCTGTTCCCGTGCAGGTTGTCCTGTTCCTGTCCTTTATGCTGTAATAAACCTGCAAAACTCCTACTACCTCGAATCTTGACTCTTATTTTTTTAGCTATCTGTTATTCATTTATCCATTCAAAAATAGAGGTATTATTTATTTATTTACCACATAATGGCGCCCGAATAGGGACTTGCCCTTTCCCCACGCGTCGGTGAAGCCACGCCGACCCCCTGACCCTCTGCAGTCGTGACGGAACTCTTCTGCGCACCGGCAGATATTTCTGCTTTAAGTATCCCTCAGGCCCACGGAGGAGACGGAGGAGGCGGTCCAGCATCCAGACGAGACGGTGGAGGAACGCGGCGAGTCCCGACCAGAGCCCAAGCCGAGAGTTCAAGGTCCGAGGTATCCGGAGGCCCACCTGTAACAGAAGTCCGAAGTTCGTCTGTCCGGCGTCGAAGCAGTTCAGTCCAGTCCGAGGCCTTCCGTTCTTGCTGCCCGGTGAGTACCGTTGCTGGGGTAGTATCTAGACAGGGTCAATCTAATTGACTCTGGTCCGTGGGTTGGTGGTACACAGACCCACAAACGAAGTGTCCACTTCGGTGGATGCGCTTCCTGACGTGTCTCTGTATGAGACCGGTAAGTTTCGTACTGTTTCAGCAGTGCATCTAGTTTCTGTTCTAAGTCAGTTCTGTTCTCGAGAAAATTCATGTATTCTGTTTCCCGTATTCCAGGTAGTATTCCGTTCGAACTGTTATTCTGAATGTTATTCATGTATTTTAATGTCGTGGTATGAGTGTGAAGTAATTATCGTGTTTATTGTGTATTGTGTTGTGTCCAGATTATAGTTCAGTCATGCCGCTCTTTTCAAAACTGCGTCAGTTAAAAACCAGAAAAGGTCTGCTAGAAGCAGCAGTTCCTGTCCCGCCTAGGGACAGTCCAGGTCATTTTATGTATCAAAAGCATGGCATAAGTGCCATACTATATCTAGATTTATGGGTAGAGTATACCAAACAGTTAGAAGAAAAGTATAGATGGCCCGTATCGGGTACATGGGATGCCGAGTGCATTATGCGAGTAGAGGAAGCATTATGGAAAAAGAAAGCCAGACAGTCACAGAAAGATGCCATCGAGTTATGGCGCAAAGAATCTCATAAAAGAACCGAAAAAGAAATCAGAAAGTCAGAACTAAGTAGAGAATCCTTAGAACGAGCCCAAGAAAGGGAATTAATCGAGATAGGTGAACGAGTTAAAACCGAACAGTCAGACAGACAGAGGCATGCTCTTATTAAGGGTATGTATCCTCTTCTTGCCGAGGGCTTGCCAAAAGCGACCCCAGAGGCATCCAGTAATTTCCCGCCACCATTAGTTCCGACCAAGCTACGTCACAAACCGACCGCAGCTGATATTTTCATTTCGTCCTATTTGGACGACACAGTCCCAGAATATGCAAATCCTGTTCCTGCTCCGCCAGTCCCTGTAAATCAGGCACTTCCCGCTCCTCCAAACACCGGAGTACCTGTTACGGTACCCCCGGTCCAGCCCGCCATACAAGTCCAGCCTACATTTCCATTTCCCACTCTGCCAGGACGAAGAGCATCAGTAGACGACTCTAGTTTAGGGGCCGCAGGGGGAGGTCCTCCTCAAACCCCGCCGCCACACAAGCGTTTAACGTTAGCCGAATTACATGCACAAGCGTCACAGCGTACGCCCAGGTATCAGTCTGTTGCAGAAATAAGAAAAGCCCTTACCGAATGTGGCTATGATCCAGTCCCAGGCGAGGATAGTATGGTTTTATATTCATTACGCGTGAGAAAGGTGACCGAGTATCTAGTCACCCTACCAGATATGAAAGAAGATCTAGACAGAATATATCGTTTCATCCGTACAGGGAATGATCCAGAAAGTATTAGTGAAGTCATGTGCCAAAGAAAAGTTGAGGTCCAGCTCATGATATTAAAGTTTCTGATTAATTGTCTAATAAGGGAACAAGATTATCCGACCAAAGATCGAGCCGAAATGAAAGTCCTGACAAGGTGGAGTGATAATATAGCCGAGGGTAAGCACAAGACTATCAGTAGTATAGAGAGTATGTACAAGAAGATCCGTAAAGAAATAATAAGGGTACACGAACAACGTAAAGAAGCACAAGTAAGCGAGAAAGAAAATGACTCTTCTACAGAAGAGGTAGAGGACGAGAATCCCGACAGAATAGCGTATGTAGGAAAATCTAGATTTCCAGATCGCCATTTGCGCCTAGAACACAAGTCAATTTTTCATCATCCAGCACCAGAACAAGGTTCTCTGGAACAAGTATTTCAAGCTACCGATCACATTCTGAAATCACGAATCGGTTATAGCGAGTTAAGTACTATGCATGAACAAGAACTAGTCCGATCAGCAGTCCGATGGATTACTGATTCTACCACTTTTCCAGACGAAATAGTGGCACAAATGTTTCTGAAATTGCCCCCAGCCGAGCAACGACTGGTGGGTATGTATATGATCCAGCACCTCATTACATTGTATGAGGGTCAACATTCTGATCCAGGTCCGTTACATGATGTCCTGAATGAGTTACTCCAGTATAGATGGAAAGGTTTAGGTACCGATTTAATTAGTGTCATTCTAGAACAGCGCCACAAATATAGTATGTTTTTGAACCCGCATTTTGTTCATGTCTCACCCCCAGAAAGTAAACCTTCTTTTACATAGATAGACAGAATCCGTTACGAGAAGTGCATCCAGTTAAGACAGACGGTGGTGAGATGCAACGAGTGTTTGTTTACACCCCGATTACAAAGATGGAACTCTTAGAGATGAAAAAGTTAATTCCCTGTCATGATAAAGATCCAGCAGGGTTCCACTGAGAATTAAAAGACATGCTCCGTATGGGAGAATACACGTATCCAGATATTATTAAAATGTTAAAGGTCCTGTTGCCCGCAGGGGTATATGAGAAACTCAAAGAAAAAGAATGGGAAGTGGGGGAGAAAAAGATCGATTGGACAGTCCTAGAAGCCGAAGACAAGGCACGAGTACCAGGTACCGGTCTTGGAGATAAATGTAAAGAATTACCAGAATTATTAATACAAGTTTTGCCCAGACTATTAGCAACTAAAAAGGAAGACTGGGATGCAATCTCAGCATGTAAACAGAAACAAGACGAAGACACTAGTGATTTTTACTCTAGATTTGAGAAATGTTTTACCATAAACAGTGGCCTCAAGACAAGTAGCGAATCATACCCTCATCTTTTTGTTACTAAACTAGTCGAGAATTCAAGTCCACAAGTTAAGAATCGAGTTTTGAAAGTCGAAAGTACCTGGCAAGCTAATACCCCGTCCCAGATGTTACAGATGCTTCAATATCACCAGAATAGAATCAGAGAAGAGCAAGAACATGAAAGGAAACGTATGAAAGACACAAAAATGAAAGTACTAGTTGCACAATCTGTTCCTCAAGATAGTCAGAAGAGGGGTCCGAATCAAGCCAGTCATCCTGCAGCTCCCGTTAAAGGGAACTGCAATTATTGTAAACAGCCAGGTCATTTTATAAACGAGTGTGCAGTTCTGAAACACAACATAGCTACCGGTAAGACTAAAGAAAGACCACGTCCGCCGAGACAAGAACAAGTTACACAGACTCCTCAGTCACAGAATGCACCGCAGACAGTTACAGCACCGCAGCCTATCGCTGCAACACAGCATGTTACACAGCAGATGTACCAGTATGCACAGTCTGAGTATCCAGAGTATCAGCCATATTCATGAAACAGCCTAGAGAGGGAGGTAGGCTTGCCTCTCATCGAGATACCTGTAGATCAAGAAGGTCCCTATGTTCATAGTCAAGTACTAGGGAAAGACAGAAAGTTTTTGATTGATACAGGGGCGAGTAGGACCACTATAAGTCACGCCGAAGTTCCAGGGGCTCCGCTCTCAGGCTCTAGAAATGTTTCCCTTGGATTTTCAGGAAAACCTATTGTAAATGAAATATCAAAGCCAGTTACTCTAGAAGTAGGTCCACTGTCCCGCACTACTGATCTGTTACTTACTAAGTCATGTCCAGAAAATCTATTAGGCATTAAAACACTGAAAGAGTTAGGTGCAGTTATATGCTGTTCCCCAGAGGGAATACGATTGTTCCTACGTGACTTCAAGGGTCACTATGTATTACGAGATTTTGATCCCAGATTGTCCAATGTTCCACAGCATCTATGGGCGCAAGGTCCAACTGATGTTGGCTTTATGCAAATCACACCCCATCGTGTGACTCTCAAGCCAGGTGTAGTCCTGCCACGAATAAGACAGTACAGATTGCCACCTGAGGCTGTAGCAGCCTTATCCAAAATTATTGACGAGCTCATGGCTCAAGGAGTAGTTGTAGAAACTGACTCCAATGTATGCAATTCTCCGATCATTCCTGTTATGAAACGTACTGATCCGAATGCACCCCCAGTATATCGTTTAGTGATTGACCTTCGGGAACTTAATAAATGTATCATTCCCCAGTATCCAGTTGTCCCAGATATCTCTTCCCTGTTGACAGCCATTGATTCCGAAGCCTCATTTTTTTCAGTCATAGACCTCAAGAACGCGTTTTTCAGTGTCCCCATTCATCCAGACAGCCAGTTTCTTTTCGGATTTTGTTTAAATGGAAGGAGCTATATGTTCACACGCGCTCCTCAAGGTTTCACAGAAAGTCCTAGTATTTATAGTCAAGCACTCAAGAGACAACTAGACAACATTCACATGCCAACTGACACTGCCCTGCTCCAGTATGTCGATGATCTCCTGATCACAGCCCGTTCTGAACGTGCTTGCGAGCGAGCATCCCTTACAGTCTTGTATTTCCTAGCCGAGATGGGACACAAGGTGTCCCCTTCGAAGCTTCAATTCTGTGTCCAGCAAGTGGTCTACTTAGGACACTTACTGTCCAAGAGGGGTAGGCAGTTGACACCAGACCGTATTCAGTTAATAGCGAGTCTTCCTCAGCCCAAGACCCAGAAGGAGGTACGTGCTTTTATTGGCCTCACTTCTTACTGCAGACAATGGATTCCTCAGTATGCATTTCTAGCTAAACCACTGATACAGTTAACGACACAGGAGGCAGCCGTATCGACTGTTCTCCCTTGGACATCTGAACATACATTTAGCTTCAATGAGTTAAAGAAAGCCCTATGTCAAGCTCCAGTTCTAGCAACACCGAACTACAGTAAGCCTTTTACACTTTTCGTCACAGAACGCGAAGGTACAGCGTTATCTGTTCTCACACAAGATCAAGCAGGACAATACAAGCCTTGTGCTTATTTTTCGAGCACATTAGATCCTGTAGCCCAGGCTCTGCCTGCGTGCCTCAAGTCAGTTGCAGCCACAGCACTAGCTATCAGACAAAGTGATTCCATAGTCTTAGGACACTCCCTGACAGTACAAGTTCCACACTCCGTGGAAGTTCTTTGAAACCGAACACAAACTCAGCACTTGACAATTGCACGTTTAACAGGTTATGAATTGACACTGTTCCAGCCACACATAGAAATCAGACGCTGCAACGTTCTAAATCCTGCTACATTGTTACCATCAGTTACTTCGAATTCTGCCACACATGACTGTGTGGAAGTAGTTAACATCATGACAAAGCCAAGACAAGATCTGACAGATATTCCATTACCAGATCCAGACCTGACACTTTATGTGGATGGTTCATGCATGAGAACTACTACAGGAGAACTAGTAGCCGCGTATGCAGTGACTACTGACACTGAAGTTATTGAAACACACCGTATTGACACCCTGTCTGCTCAAGCAGCAGAGCTAGTTGCTCTGACTCAAGCCTGCATACACGCCAAGAACCTGAAAGTTAATGTTTACACCGATTCACGTTACGCATTTGGAGTTGTACACGACTTTGGAGTGCTCTGGCAAGAGAGAGGTTTTATGACTTCTCATGGAACCAAGATTCAGCATGGTCTCCTCATTCAAGCTCTGTTAGATGCAATACACTTACCGACATCCATTGCTATCATGAAGTGCAAAGCACATACGAAAGTTACTGACACTATTTCTCAAGGTAATGATCTAGCAGATCGCACAGCCAAGCTTACAGCACAGACACCAGACGTTCCAGTAAATAAGACACCGACATACACTCCAGATCCAACTACCTGTATGACAGTTAAAGACCCTACTCAAGATGTCATAGATATCCAGTTACATGCTACTCCCGAGGAAATCAAGAAATGGTCCGAACAAGGAGGGGTCCAGACAGATCAAGGATGGTTAACAAAGGGTAGAACCACATGGTTTCTCCCCGACTCCATGGTTCAAGTCATTATCAATACCGCACATAGTCCAGCACATTTAGGAGAAAAAGCCATGTTAGACAGTATCCAGAACATTTGGTTCAACAAGCATTTACGAGCTGCAGCCAAGCAGAAGGTCCGTACCTGTATGATATGTTGTCAGTTTAATCCAGGTAAAAGTGTCCCGGTGGAACAAGGTGGATTCCAGCCCCCTGACCACCCTTTTGAAGTCCTCCAGATGGATTATATTCAGATGGAGCGATGTCGAGGTTTCAAGTATGTCCTTGTAGTTGTATGCGCTTTGTCCAGGTGGACGGAGGCATATCCAGTCCCAGATTACACAGCCGCGACCACTGCCAAGCAGTTGGTTCGTGAGTTCTTCCCCCGTTATGGACTCCCTAGGGTCGTATATTCTGACAACGGCCAGCCATTCTCATCTGAACTCATGAAACACGTGTCCCTTTTGTTAGGGTACCAGTGGAAGTTCCATTGTGTACGCCATCCTGAAGCAGCCGGTCTCGTAGAGAGACATAATCAGACCCTGAAAATCCGAATTGCAAAAGTTTGTCAAGAGAAAGGTGTGGACTGGCTCACAGCTCTGCCAGTCGCCCTGTTCTATATGCGCATGGTCGCACATTCCAGATCAGGTCTGTCCCCGTATGAGGTCGTTTTCGGCCGCCCCCCTAACATGTGGGGTACTCCTAGACCCCGAAGTATTACCGATGTTTCAAGTAATATGCTGACAGATTACCTAGCTTCCTTGATGTCTGCCCTCAACTCTTGTCGTTCACAGGTTGCTGCCGCATTTCCAGACAATACCGAGGTGGCACCGCATGAAATCGTTCCCGGATCCATGGTCCTAGTGCGAAATTTCGATCGCTCAAGTCCGCTGGAGCCTCGCTGGAAGGAGCCCCGACAGGTCCTCCTGGCCACCCGTACAGCCGTGAAGTTGGAGGGACGCAAAGGCTGGGTGCATCTTTCGCATATTAAAAATTTTTATGGATTGAAACCAATTTCAAAGAACATTTCCGAGGACTCAAAGGACTGCCAAAGTACTATTCTTAAGGACTGTCCCGCAAAAGACACTGATACTGCACCCTCCCTGTTAGAGACAACTCCGCAACAGGAGTATAAGCAAAAGCTAAGGTCTAGTAAAATAAGTCAGCCAGTTTAATTGTCTAAGTCCTCCCCTAGGTGAAACGGTTAGACCGGTTTCTGACATGTGTAAAATAGACCCCCATAGTGAGAGAGTTAGTCAAAACTCAATCCGATGTATCGTTTTTCTATGTTTCATATTATTTCTCAGTGTTATGATTTCCTGCACCAGTTATGCATTTTATCTGTATTTTCCAGTTTCTCATGTAAATAAGTCTTCTAATGTTACAGTAGAGCACACGTTTAGTGATCTGCCTCCTCATGAACTCTCTTACCGCCTCGCTATGCGTAACAATTCTTTTATCCGCATGTTACATTATTCACACCAGACCAGCAATGCCACTAATTGTTGGGTGTGTGGTCGACTCCCCCCTTTCCAGACACCGAAGGGAGTTCTGCCACTCTTTCCTTATCCGTTTTCACATAATGGTTCGTGTGGAGCATGGTCCACGTTAACATCATCCTCAACAGATATGTCTTTTCTTAACAGTACATGTTTCCCAGACAAGCAAGGTCTTCCCCACAGAACAGGGTTGGATCTAGAAAACGAAGTTTACAACTTAGGTAATTATTCTTCGAATTTCATGGTCCTGAATGTTCAGTCTGATTCCACTCCAGACTTACCTGCTATTTCAGTACTCCCAGTCAAAGGCGAATTATGTGTCCGAAATAATGGTTCCGTACATGTAGGACATAGCGATTGTGCTACTATTGTCAAATATAGTGACAGTGGGAAATCTATTTTCAAAGCTTCACGCCATTCTTATTTTATTTGTGGTCAGACCGCATATGTTCGTCTGCCCCTCGATTGGGAGGGAACCTGTTACATTGCCTTCCTACTGCCACCTGTTTTCCTAGCCCCATCTGATTATCATAGAAACACACATCTAGTACACCTTAGACATAGAAGGGAGTCCCCCATTGTCGATTATACTGAAACTGCTCTAGAACAGTATACAGATTTCAATAGATGTTTCTTCTTCTTTATAGGACCTATCCAGAATAGTAAGCTAATTCGTAGGTTAACCAGAACCCTTGAAGCAGTAGTCAATGAGACTGCCTCTGCTCTAGGTAACTTAACCGAAGAGCAATCTGCTATGAGATTTGTCGTTTTACAGAATCGTCTCGTCCTTGACGTCATATTGGCCGATAGGGGCGGGGCCTGTAGAGTCATCGGATCTAGTTGCTGCATTTTCATTCCTAATAACGCGCCGTCTGTTTATTCAGCTATAACCAGACTCCATAAAATTGCCCATCTGTTACACCAAGATCCAGGCACCTGGACATGGTCCGGTTGGTTCTGGAATATAATTTCCGCTTGGGGATGGAAAGTCTTGTCCTTTCTAGGTATTGCCGTAGCGATCATATTCAGCTGCTGCCTCTGTATACAATGTGGCCCTGCGATTTGCGGCATTTGTGCTACCTCTTGTATTCCTAGTCCCAAGCCCCGTTCTAAATCCCGTTCCAAGAAAATTCGAGACGAGCAAATGATACTGTATGAAATGATAGATGGTATCATGAATATTGATGTTTCCTGAAGGAAACGTAGTGACAAGGAGGGAATGTGGAAAAGTAAATTCTGCCATGTTCTGTGTCCCTACGCGTCCTCCATCATATGTTATCTGTGCATGATTAATATGCATATGTATTCCCTATGTTCGATTAAAGACGCAATTACAGTTGTGTCCACCTCCAGTATGTCAGTTTCCAGTTCTCGTGAATACTACGAATATCAGGCCTATGTAAAGTTACGTTGCCACGTTTCTCAGTGTGCACGTTATTCCATTGTAAAGTCCCCGTTTCTAGGCCTCAAAAGGGCCTGGACACCAGATTCAGCTCCTGACTCCTGAAGCCTCGCTGAGGAGCGATACAGCCCCCACCTGTGTTCCTGACCCTTCACTTACTTCCTGCCTCGCAGTGCCCGGTTCAGCCTGGCTCTGCCTCTGAGTCTGCCAAGAGTATGTTATGATTCCAGTTATCAGTTCAGTCCTCCTTCTCTGCATTCCTAAAGCTACTGAATCACATCAATAGTTTCCGTCATTGTCTAGCCTTTACGTCTCCATGTTGGAGAAATACTGTATTAATGCTCATTTAATATTCTTCATCACGCACTACATGTAGAATAATGCATGCTCCAGTCTTAGAGTCTGTTCGCCTTTACCCCGATAACTTTTGGATTCTATCAACATGTTCTCTAAACATCAGATACTAGATACTGCTTAGGTACATGTCGCCCTGACTCTCCAGACTTCAGTCTCTGCTCCTAGCACAGAGTTCATAGCCCCCAGCTTCTTCTAGTAACACGTCATTGCCAGTTTGCGCGCACCATTAGGTCAGAGGTCCCGGCTCCTTAGGTAGCCCCCTCCATGTTTCCGCCCCATTTATGACATATTCTGTTACGTTTGCATCACATGTCTATGTATACGCCTCTGTTACACCTACTTTCACCCTTATCTTTCGCGACTGCTATTGACCACACCCACTGCTCCGCCTATCGTATGTATTGTAATGCAACTGTTTTAGTATATATGAGCGTGCACTGTTATTAAAGGTTACGCCGATTCCGACCCTGCCCCCGGCAGCGCTGCCATCCTGTTCCCGTGCAGGTTGTCCTGTTCCTGTCCTTTATGCTGTAATAAACCTGCAAAACTCCTACTACCTCGAATCTTGACTCTTATTTTTTGAGCTATCTGTTATTCATTTATCCATTCAAAAATAGAGGTATTATTTATTTATTTACCACATTCCGAGGACCGGTTTCTGGCATTACAGCCGTCTTCAGCCCGGCTTGCTTGAATTCAGTGGCAAAGTGAGCAAGGGAATCACGTCTGAGCATACCCTGCCACACTTATGGCGGCCAAAAGTGGTACAAAAGGGGGTGGTGATGGACGGAGCACCTGAACCAATCAAACACTCACACCCAGTCAAAAGATCTGGGTTTAATCCATCACCGTTCTTTAGCCCACTCTGCCACCCCAGTTCAGACATGGCCATATGTAAATCAGTCTGACCCTGTGCCTCATGGGAACATTCCAGCCCGAACTGCCAAGCCATGCCTTCCCTGGACCGGAAACAAGCTTCCGAGGACCGGTTTCTGGCATTACAGCCGTCTTCAGCCCGGCTTCCTTGAATCCAGTAGCAAAGTGAGCAAGGGACTTACGTCTGAGCATACCCTGCCACACTTATGGCGGCCAAAAGCGGTACAAAAGGGGGTGGTGATAGACGGAGCATCTGAACCAATCAAACACTCACTCCCAGTCAAAAGATCTGGGTTTAATCCATCACCGTTCTTTAGCCCACTCTGCCACCCCAGTTCAGACATGGCCATATGCAAATCAGTCTGACCCTGTGCCTCATAGGAACAGTCCAGCCCGAACTGCCAAGCCATGCCTTCCCTGGACCGGAAAAAAGCTTCCGAGAACCGGTTTCTGGCATTACAGCCGTCTTCAGCACGGCTTGCTTGAATCCAGTGGCAAAGTGAGCAAAGGACTCACGTCTGAGCCTACCCTGCCACACTTATGGCGGCCAAAAGCGGTACAAAAGGGGGTGGTGATAGACGGAGCATCTGAACCAATCAAACACTCACAACCAGTCAAAAGATCTAGGTTTAATCCATCACCGTTCTTTAGCCCACTCTGCCACCCCAGTTCAGACATGGCCATATGCAAATCAGCCTGACCCTGTGCCTCATGGGAACAGTCCAGCCCGAACTGCCAAGCCATGCCTTCCCTGGACCGGAAACAAGCTTCCGAGGACCAGTTTCTGGCATTACAGCCGTCTTCAGCCTGGCTTACTTGAATCCAGTGGCAAAGTGAGCAAGGGACTCACGTCTGAGCATACCCTGCCACACTTATGGCGGCCAAAAGTGGTACAAAAGGGGGTGGTGATGGACGGAGCGTCTGAACCAATCAAACACTCACACCCAGTCAAAAGATCTGGGTTTAATCCATCACCGTTCTTTAGCCCACTCTGCCACCCCAGTTCAGACATGGCCATATGCAAATCAGTCTGACCCTGTGCGCCATGGGAACAGTCCAGCCCGAACGGCCAAGCCATGCCTTCCCTGGCCCGGAAACAAGCTCCCGAGGACCGGTTTCTGGCATTACAGCCGTCTTCAGCCCGGCTTGCTTGAATCCAGTGGCAAAGTGAGCAAGGGACTCACGTCTGAGCATACCCTGCCACACTTATGGCGGTCAAAAGCAGTACAAAAGGGGGTGGTGATGAACGGAGCATCTGAACCAATCAAACACTCACACCCAGTCAAAAGATCTGGGTTTAATCCATCACCGGTCTTTAGCCCACTCTGCCACCCCAGTTCAGACATGGCCATATGCAAATCAGTCTGACCCTGTTCCTCATGGGAACAGTCCAGCCCGAACTGCCACACCATGCCTTCCCTGGACCGGAAATAAGCTTCCGAGGACCGGTTTCTGGCATTACAGCCGTCTTCAGCCCGGCTTGCTTGAATCCAGTGGCAAAGTGAGCATGGGACTTACGTCTGAGCATACCCTGCCACACTTATGGCGGCCAAAAGCGGTACAAAAGGGGGTGGTGATAGACGGAGCATCTGAACCAATCAAACACTCACACCCAGTCAAAAGATCTGGGTTTAATCCATCACCGTTCTTTAGCCCACTCTGCCACCCCAGTTCAGACATGGCCATATGCAAATCAGCCTAACCCTGTGCCTCATGGGAACAGTCCTGCCCGAACTGCCAAGCCAGGCCTTCCCTGGACTGGAAACAAGCTTCCGAAGACCAGTTTCTGGCATTACAGCAGTCTTCAGCCTGGCTTGCTTGAATCCAGTGGCAAAGTGAGCAAGGGACTCACGTCTGAGCATACCCTGCCACACTTATGGCGGCCAAAAGCGGTACAAAAGGGGGTGGTGATGGACGGAGCATCTGAACCAATCAAACACTCACACCCAGTCAAAAGATCTGGGTTTAATCCATCACCGTTCTTTAGCCCACTCTGCCACCCCAGTTCAGACATGGCCATATGCAAATCAGTCTGACCCTGTGCCTCATGGGAACAGTCCAGCCCGAACTGCCAAGCCATGCCTTCCCTGGACCGGAAACAAGCTTCTGAGGACCGGTTTCTGGCATTACAGCCGTCTTCAGCCCGGCTTGCTTGAATCCAGTGGCAAAGTGAGCAAGGGACTTACGTCTGAGCATACCCTGCCACACTTATGGCGGCCAAAAGTGGTACAAAAGGGGGTGGTGATAGACGGAGCATCTGAACTAATCAAACACTCACACCCAGTCAAAAGATCTGGGTTTAATCCATCACCGGTCTTTAGCCCACTCTGCCACCCCAGTTCAGACATGGCCATATGCAAATCAGTCTGACCCTGTTCCTCATGGGAACAGTCCAGCCCGAACTGCCACACCATGCCTTCCCTGGACCGGAAATAAGCTTCCGAGGACCGGTTTCTGGCATTACAGCCGTCTTCAGCCCGGCTTGCTTGAATCCAGTGGCAAAGTGAGCATGGGACTTACGTCTGAGCATACCCTGCCACACTTATGGCGGCCAAAAGCGGTACAAAAGGGGGTGGTGATAGACGGAGCATCTGAACCAATCAAACACTCACACCCAGTCAAAAGATCTGGGTTTAATCCATCACCGTTCTTTAGCCCACTCTGCCACCCCAGTTCAGACATGGCCATATGCAAATCAGCCTAACCCTGTGCCTCATGGGAACAGTCCTGCCCGAACTGCCAAGCCAGGCCTTCCCTGGACTGGAAACAAGCTTCCGAAGACCAGTTTCTGGCATTACAGCAGTCTTCAGCCTGGCTTGCTTGAATCCAGTGGCAAAGTGAGCAAGGGACTCACGTCTGAGCATACCCTGCCACACTTATGGCGGCCAAAAGCGGTACAAAAGGGGGTGGTGATGGACGGAGCATCTGAACCAATCAAACACTCACACCCAGTCAAAAGATCTGGGTTTAATCCATCACCGTTCTTTAGCCCACTCTGCCACCCCAGTTCAGACATGGCCATATGCAAATCAGTCTGACCCTGTGCCTCATGGGAACAGTCCAGCCCGAACTGCCAAGCCATGCCTTCCCTGGACCGGAAACAAGCTTCTGAGGACCGGTTTCTGGCATTACAGCCGTCTTCAGCCCGGCTTGCTTGAATCCAGTGGCAAAGTGAGCAAGGGACTTACGTCTGAGCATACCCTGCCACACTTATGGCGGCCAAAAGTGGTACAAAAGGGGGTGGTGATAGACGGAGCATCTGAACTAATCAAACACTCACACCCAGTCAAAAGATCTGGGTTTAATCCATCACCGTTCTTTAGCCCACTCTGCCACCCCAGTTCAGACATGGCCATATGTAAATCAGTCTGACCCTGTGCCTCATGGGAACATTCCAGCCCGAACTGCCAAGCCATGCCTTCCCTGGACCGGAAACAAGCTTCCGAGGACCGGTTTCTGGCATTACAGCCGTCTTCAGCCTGGCTTCCTTGAATCCAGTGGCAAAGTGAGCAAGGGACTTACGTCTGAGCATACCCTGCCACACTTATGGCAGCCAAAAGCGGTAGAAAAGGGGGTGGTGATAGACGGAGCATCTGAACCAATCAAACACTCACACCCAGTCAATAGATCTGGGTTTAATCCATCACTGTTCTTTAGCCCACTCTGCCACCCCAGTTCAGACATGGCCATATGCAAATCAGTCTGACCCTGTGCCTCATAGGAACAGTCCAGCCCGAACTGCCAAGCCATGCCTTCCCTGGACCGGAAAAAAGCTTCCGAGAACCGGTTTCTGGCATTACAGCCGTCTTCAGCCCGGCTTGCTTGAATCCAGTGGCAAAGTGAGCAAGGGACTCACGTCTGAGCCTACCCTGCCACACTTATGGCGTCCAAAAGCGGTACAAAAGGCGGTGGTGATGGACGGAGCATCTGAACCAATCAAACACTCACACCCAGTCAATAGATCTGGGTTTAATCCATCACTGTTCTTTAGCCCACTCTGCCACCCCAGTTCAGACATTGCCATGTGCAAATCAGTCTGACCCTGTTCCTCATGGGAACAGTCCAGCCCGAACTGCCAAACCATGCCTTCCCTGGACCGGAAACAAGCTTCCGAGGACTGGTTTCTGGCATTACAGCCATCTTCAGCCCGGCTTGCTTGAATCCAGTGTTAAAGTGAGCAAGGGACTTACGTCTGAGCATACCCTGCCACACTTATGGCGGCCAAAAGCGGTACAAAAGGGGGTGGTGATAGACGGAGCATCTGAACCAATCAAACACTCACACCCAGTCAAAAGATCTGGGTTTAGTCCATCACCGTTCTTTAGCCCACTCTGCCACCCCAATTCAGACATGGCCATATGCAAATCAGCCTGACCCTGTGCCTCATGGGAACAGTCCAGCCCGAACTGCCAAGCCATGCCTTCCCTGGACCGGAAACAAGCTTCTGAGGACCAGTTTCTGGCATTACAGCCGTCTTCAGCCTGGCTTACTTGAATCCAGTGGCAAAGTGAGCAAGGGCCTCACGTCTGAGCATACCCTGCCACACTTATGGCGGCCAAAAGCGGTACAAAAGGGGGTGGTGATGGACAGAGCATCTGAACCAATCAAACACTCACACCCAGTCAAAAGATCTGGGTTTAATCCATCACCGTTCTTTAGCCGACTCTGCCACCCCAGTTCAGACATGGCCATATGCAAATCAGTCTGACCCTGTGCCTCATGGGAACAGTCCAGCCCGAACTGCCAAGCCATGCCTTCCCTGGACCGGAAACAAGCTTCCGAGGACCGGTTTCTGGCATTACAGCCGTCTTCAGCCCGGCTTGCTTGAATCCAGTGGCAAAGTGAGCAAGGGAATCACGTCTGAGCATACCCTGCCACACTTATGGCGGCCAAAAGCGGTACAAAAGGGGGTGGTGATGGACGGAGCATCTGAACCAATCAAACACTCACACCCAGTCAAAAGATCTGGGTTTAATCCATCACCGTTCTTTAGCCCACTCTGCCACCCCAGTTCAGACATGGCCATATGCAAATCAGTCTGACCCTGTGCCTCATGGGAACAGTCCAGCCCGAACTGCCAAGCCATGCCTTCCCTTGACCGGAAACAAGCTTCCGAGGACCGGTTTCTGGCATTACAGCCGTCTTCAGCCCGGCTTGCTTGAATCCAGTGGCAAAGTGAGCAAGGGACTTACGTCTGAGCATACCCTGCCACACTTATGGCGGCCAAAAGCAGTACAAAAGGGGGTGGTGATAGACGGAGCATCTGAACCAATCAAACACTCACACCCAGTCAAATGATCTGGGTTTAATCCATCACCGTTCTTTAGCCCACTCTGCCACCCCAGTTCAGACATGGCCATATGCAAATCAGTCTGACCCTGTTCCTCATGGGAACAGTCCAGCCCGAACTGCCAAGCCATGCCTTCCCTGGACCGGAAACAAGCTTCCGAGGACCGGTTTCTGGCATTACAGCCGTCTTCAGCCCGGCTTGCTTGAATTCAGTGGCAAAGTGAGCAAGGGAATCACGTCTGAGCATACCCTGCCACACTTATGGCGGCCAAAAGTGGTACAAAAGGGGGTGGTGATGGACGGAGCATCTGAACCAATCAAACACTCACACCCAGTCAAAAGATCTGGGTTTAATCCATCACCGTTCTTTAGCCCACTCTGCCACCCCAGTTCAGACATGGCCATATGTAAATCAGTCTGACCCTGTGCCTCATGGGAACATTCCAGCCCGAACTGCCAAGCCATGCCTTCCCTGGACCGGAAACAAGCTTCCGAGGACCGGTTTCTGGCATTACAGCCGTCTTCAGCCCGGCTTCCTTGAATCCAGTGGCAAAGTGAGCAAGGGACTTACGTCTGAGCATACCCTGCCACACTTATGGCGGCCAAAAGCGGTACAAAAGGGGGTGGTGATAGACGGAGCATCTGAACCAATCAAACACTCACTCCCAGTCAAAGGATCTGGGTTTAATCCATCACCGTTCTTTAGCCCACTCTGCCACCCCAGTTCAGACATGGCCATATGCAAATCAGTCTGACCCTGTGCCTCATAGGAACAGTCCAGCCCAAACTGCCAAGCCATGCCTTCCCTGGACCAGAAAAAAGCTTCCGAGAACCGGTTTCTGGCATTACAGCCGTCTTCAGCACGGCTTGCTTGAATCCAGTGGCAAAGTGAGCAAAGGACTCACGTCTGAGCCTACCCTGCCACACTTATGGCGGCCAAAAGCGGTACAAAAGGGGGTGGTGATAGACGGAGCATCTGAACCAATCAAACACTCACAACCAGTCAAAAGATCTAGGTTTAATCCATCACCGTTCTTTAGCCCACTCTGCCACCCCAGTTCAGACATGGCCATATGCAAATCAGCCTGACCCTGTGCCTCATGGGAACAGTCCAGCCCGAACTGCCAAGCCATGCCTTCCCTGGACCGGAAACAAGCTTCCGAGGACCAGTTTCTGGCATTACAGCCGTCTTCAGCCTGGCTTACTTGAATCCAGTGGCAAAGTGAGCAAGGGACTCACGTCTGAGCATACCCTGCCACACTTATGGCGGCCAAAAGCGGTACAAAAGGGGGTGGTGATGGACGGAGCGTCTGAACCAATCAAACACTCACACCCAGTCAAAAGATCTGGGTTTAATCCATCACCGTTCTTTAGCCCACTCTGCCACCCCAGTTCAGACATGGCCATATGCAAATCAGTCTGACCCTGTGCGTCATGGAAACAGTCCAGCCCGAACGGCCAAGCCATGCCTTCCCTGGCCCGGAAACAAGCTCCCGAGGACCGGTTTCTGGCATTACAGCCGTCTTAAGCCCGGCTTGCTTGAATCCAGTGGCAAAGTGAGCAAGGGACTCACGTCTGAGCATACCCTACCACACTTATGGCGGTCAAAAGCAGTACAAAAGGGGGTGGTGATGAACGGAGCATCTGAACCAATCAAACACTCACATCCAGTCAAAAGATCTGGGTTTAATCCATCACCGGTCTTTAGCCCACTCTGCCACCCTAGTTCAGACATGGCCATATGCAAATCAGTCTGACCCTGTTCCTCATGGGAACAGTCCAGCCCGAACTGCCACACCATGCCTTCCCTGGACCGGAAATAAGCTTCCGAGGACCGGTTTCTGGCATTACAGCCGTCTTCAGCCCGGCTTGCTTGAATCCAGTGGCAAAGTGAGCATGGGACTTACGTCTGAGCATACCCTGCCACACTTATGGCGGCCAAAAGCGGTACAAAAGGGGGTGGTGATAGACGGAGCATCTGAACCAATCAAACACTCACACCCAGTCAAAAGATCTGGGTTTAATCCATCACCGTTCTTTAGCCCACTCTGCCACCCCAGTTCAGACATGGCCATATGCAAATCAGTCTGACCCTGTGCGTCATGGAAACAGTCCAGCCCGAACGGCCAAGCCATGCCTTCCCTGGCCCGGAAACAAGCTCCCGAGGACCGGTTTCTGGCATTACAGCCGTCTTAAGCCCGGCTTGCTTGAATCCAGTGGCAAAGTGAGCAAGGGACTCACGTCTGAGCATACCCTACCACACTTATGGCGGTCAAAAGCAGTACAAAAGGGGGTGGTGATGAACGGAGCATCTGAACCAATCAAACACTCACACCCAGTCAAAAGATCTGGGTTTAATCCATCACCGGTCTTTAGCCCACTCTGCCACCCTAGTTCAGACATGGCCATATGCAAATCAGTCTGACCCTGTTCCTCATGGGAACAGTCCAGCCCGAACTGCCACACCATGCCTTCCCTGGACCGGAAATAAGCTTCCGAGGACCGGTTTCTGGCATTACAGCCGTCTTCAGCCCGGCTTGCTTGAATCCAGTGGCAAAGTGAGCATGGGACTTACGTCTGAGCATACCCTGCCACACTTATGGCGGCCAAAAGCGGTACAAAAGGGGGTGGTGATAGACGGAGCATCTGAACCAATCAAACACTCACACCCAGTCAAAAGATCTGGGTTTAATCCATCACCGTTCTTTAGCCCACTCTGCCACCCCAGTTCAGACATGGCCATATGCAAATCAGCCTGACCCTGTGCCTCATGGGAACAGTCCTGCCCGAACTGCCAAGCCAGGCCTTCCCTGGACTGGAAACAAGCTTCCGAAGACCAGTTTCTGGCATTACAGCAGTCTTCAGCCTGGCTTGCTTGAATCCAGTGGCAAAGTGAGCAAGGGACTCACATCTGAGCATACCCTGCCACACTTATGGCGGCCAAAAGCGGTACAAAAGGGGGTGGTGATGGACGGAGCATCTGAACCAATCAAACACTCACACCCAGTCAAAAGATCTGGGTTTAATCCATCACCGTTCTTTAGCCCACTCTGCCACCCCAGTTCAGACATGGCCATATGCAAATCAGCCTGACCCTGTGCCTCATGGGAACAGTCCTGCCCGAACTGCCAAGCCAGGCCTTCCCTGGACCGGAAACAAGCTTCCGAAGACCAGTTTCTGGCATTACAGCAGTCTTCAGCCTGGCTTGCTTGAATCCAGTGGCAAAGTGAGCAAGGGACTCACGTCTGAGCATACCCTGCCACACTTATGGCGGCCAAAAGCGGTACAAAAGGGGGTGGTGATGGACGGAGCATCTGAACCAATCAAACACTCACACCCAGTCAAAAGATCTGGGTTTAATCCATCACCGTTCTTTAGCCCACTCTGCCACCCCAGTTCAGACATGGCCATATGCAAATCAGTCTGACCCTGTGCCTCATGGGAACAGTCCAGCCCGAACTGCCAAGCCATGCCTTCCCTGGACCAGAAAAAAGCTTCCGAGGACCGGTTTCTGGCATTACAGCCGTCTTCAGCCCGGCTTGCTTGAATCCAGTGGCAAAGTGAGTAAGGGCCTCACGTCTGAGCATACCCTGCCACACTTATGGCGGCCAAAAGCGGTACAAAAGGGGGTGGTGATGGACAGAGCATCTGAACCAATCAAACACTCACACCCAGTCAAAAGATCTGGGTTTAATCCATCACCGTTCTTTAGCCCACTCTGCCACCCCAGTTCAGACATGGCCATATGCAAATCAGTCTGACCCTGTGCCTCATGGGAACAGTCCAGCCCGAACTGCCAAGCCATGCCTTCCCTGGACCGGAAACAAGCTTCCGAGGACCGGTTTCTGGCATTACAGCCGTCTTCAGCCCGGCTTGCTTGAATCCAGTGGCAAAGTGAGCAAGGGACTCACGTCTGAGCCTACCCTGCCACACTTATGGCGGCCAAAAGCGGTACAAAAGGGGGTGGTGATGGACGGAGCATCTGAACCAATCAAACACTCACACCCAGTCAAAAGATCTGGGTTTAATCCATCACTGTTCTTTAGCCCACTCTGCCACCCCAGTTCAGACATGGCCATATGCAAATCAGTCTGACCCTGTGCCTCATGGGAACAGTCCAGCCCGAACTGCCAAGCCATGCCTTCCCTGGCCCGGAAACAAGCTTCCGAGGACCGGTTTCTGGCATTACAGCCGTCTTCAGCCCGGCTTGCTTGAATCCAGTGGCAAAGTGAGCAAGGGACTCACGTCTGAGCATACCCTGCCACACTTATGGCGGTCAAAAGCAGTACAAAAGGGGGTGGTGATGAACGGAGCATCTGAACCAATCAAACACTCACACCCAGTCAAAAGATCTGGGTTTAATCCATCACCGTTCTTTAGCCCACTCTGCCACCCCAGTTCAGACATGGCCATATGCAAATCAGTCTGACCCTGTGCCTCATGGGACCAGTCCAGCCCGAACTGCCAAGCCATGCCTTCCCTGGACCGGAAAAAAGCTTCCGAGGACCGGTTTCTGGAATTACAGCCGTCTTCAGCCCGACTTGCTTGAATCCAGTGGCAAAGTGAGCAAGGGACTCACGTCTGAGCATACCCTGCCACACTTATGGCGGCCAAAAGCGGTACAAAAGGGGGTGGTGATGGACGGAGCATCTGAACCAATCAAACACTAACACCCAGTCAAAAGATCTGGGTTTAATCCATCACCGTTCTTTAGCCCACTCTGCCACCCCAGTTCAGACATGGCCATATGCAAATCAGTCTGACCCTGTGCCTCATGGGAACAGTCCAGCCCGAACTGCCAAGCCATGCCTTCCCTGGACCGGAAACAAGCTTCAGAGGACAGGTTTCTGGCATTACAGCCGTCTTCAGCCCGGCTTGCTTGAATCCAGTGGCAAAGTGAGCAAGGGAATAACGTCTGAGCATACCCTGCCACACTTATGGCGGCCAAAAGCGGTACAAAAGGGGGTGGTGATGGACGTAGCATCTGAACCAATCAAACACTCACACCCAGTCAAAAGATCTGGGTTTAATCCATCACCGTTCTTTAGCCCACTCTGCCACCCAGTTCAGACATGGCCATATGCAAATCAGTCTGACCCTGTGCCTCATGGGAACAGTCCAGCCCGAACTGCAAAGCCATGCCTTCCCTGGACCGGAAACAAGCTTCCGAAGACCGGTTTCTGGCATTACAGCCGTCTTCAGCCCGGCTTGCTTAAATCCAGTGGCAAAGTGAGCAAGGGACTCACGTCTGAGCCTACCCTGCCACACTTATGGCGGCCAAAAGCGGTACAAAAGATGGTGGTGATGGACGGAGCATCTGAACCAATCAAACACTCACACCCAGTCAAAAGATCTGGGTTTAATCCATCACCGGTCTTTAGCCCACTCTGCCACCCCAGTTCAGACATGGCCATATGCAAATCAGTCTGACCCTGTTCCTCATGGGAACAGTCCAGCCCGAACTGCCACACCATGCCTTCCCTGGACCGGAAACAAGCTTCCGAGGACCGGTTTCTGGCATTACAGCCGTCTTCAGACCGGCTTGCTTGAATCCAGTGGCAAAGTGAGCAAGGGACTTACGTCTGAGCATACCCTGCCACAGTTATGGCGGCCAAAAGCGGTACAAAAGGGGGTGGTGATAGACGGAGCATCTGAACCAATCAAACACTCACACCCAGTCAAAAGATCTGGGTTTAATCCATCACCGTTCTTTAGCCCACTCTGCCACCCCAGTTCAGACATGGCCATATGCAAATCAGCCTGACCCTGTGCCTCATGGGAACAGTCCTGCCCGAACTGCTAAGCCAGGCCTTCCCTGGACCGGAAACAAGCTTCCGAAGACCAGTTTCTGGCATTACAGCAGTCTTCAGCCTGGCTTGCTTGAATCCAGTGGCAAAGTGAGCAAGGGACTCACGTCTGAGCATACCCTGCCACACTTATGGCGGCCAAAAGCGGTACAAAAGGGGGTGGTGATGGACGGAGCATCTGAACCAATCAAACACTCACACCCAGTCAAAAGATCTGGGTTTAATCCATCACTGTTCTTTAGCCCACTCTGCCACCCCAGTTCAGACATGGCGATGTGCAAATCAGTCTGACCCTGTTCGTCATGGGAACAGTCCAGCCCGAACTGCCAAACCATGCCTTCCCTGGACCGGAAACAAGCTTCCGAGGACCGGTTTCTGGCGTTACAGCCGTCTTCAGCCCGGCTTGCTTGAATCCAGTGGCAAAGTGAGCAAGGGACTTACGTCTGAGCATACCCTGCCACACTTATGGCGGCCAAAAGCGGTACAAAAGGGGGTGGTGATGGACGGAGCGTCTGAACCAATCAAACACTCACACCCAGTCAAAAGATCTGGGTTTAATCCATCACCGTTCTTTAGCCCACTCTGCCACCCCAGTTCAGACATGGCCATATGCAAATCAGTCTGACCCTGTGCCTCATGGGAACAGTCCAGCCCGAACTGCCAAGCCATGCCTTCCCTGGCCCGGAAACAAGCTTCCGAGGACCCGTTTCTGGCATTACAGCCGTCTTCAGCCCGGCTTGCTTGAATCCAGTGGCAAAGTGAGCAAGGGACTCACGTCTGAGCATACCCTGCCACACTTATGGCGGTCAAAAGCAGTACAAAAGGGGGTGGTGATGAACGGAGCATCTGAACCAATCAAACACTCACACCCAGTCAAAAGATCTGGGTTTAATCCATCACCGTTCTTTAGCCCACTCTGCCACCCCAGTTCAGACATGGCCATATGCAAATCAGTCTGACCCTGTGCCTCATGGGAACAGTCCAGCCCGAACTGCCACACCATGCCTTCCCTAGACCGGAAAAAAGCTTCCGAGGACCGGTTTCTGGAATTACAGCCGTCTTCAGCCCGGCTTGCTTGAATCCAGTGGCAAAGTGAGCAAGGGACTCACGTCTGAGCATACCCTGCCACACTTATGGCGGCCAAAAGCGGTACAAAAGGGGGTGGTGATGGATGGAGCATCTGAACCAATCAAACACTCACACCCAGTCAAAAGATCTGGGTTTAATCCATCACCGTTCTTTAGCCCACTCTGCCACCCAGTTCAGACATGGCCATATGCAAATCAGTCTGACCCTGTGCCTCATGGGAACAGTCCAGCCCGAACTTCAAAGCCATGCCTTCCCTGGACCGGAAACAAGCTTCCGAAGACCGGTTTCTGGCATTACAGCCGTCTTCAGCCCGGCTTGCTTAAATCCAGTGGCAAAGTGAGCAAGGGACTCACGTCTGAGCCTACCCTGCCACACTTATGGCGGCCAAAAGCGGTACAAAAGGGGGTGGTGACGGACGGAGCATCTGAACCAATCAAACACTCACACCCAGTCAAAAGATCTGGGTTTAATCCATCACCGGTCTTTAGCCCACTCTGCCACCCCAGTTCAGACATGGCCATATGCAAATCAGTCTGACCCTGTTCCTCATGGGAACAGTCCAGCCCGAACTGCCACACCATGCCTTCCCTGGACCGGAAACAAGCTTCCGAGGACCGGTTTCTGACATTACAGCCGTCTTCAGCCCGGCTTGCTTGAATCCAGTGGCAAAGTGAGCAAGGGACTTACGTCTGAGCATACCCTGCCACACTTATGGCGGCCAAAAGCGGTACAAAAGGGGGTGGTGATAGACGGAGCATCTGAACCAATCAAACACTCACACCAAGTCAAAAGATCTGGGTTTCATCCATCACCGTTCTTTAGCCCACTCTGCCACCCCAGTTTAGACATGGCCATATGCAAATCAGCCTGACCCTGTGCCTCATGGGAACAGTCCTGCCCGAACTGCCAAGCCAGGCCTTCCATGGACCGGAAACAAGCTTCCGAAGACCAGTTTCTGACATTACAGCAGTCTTCAGCCTGGCTTGCTTGAATCCAGTGGCAAAGTGAGCAAGGGACTCACGTCTGAGCATACCCTGCCACACTTATGGCGGCCAAAAGCGGTACAAAAGGGGGTGGTGATAGACGGAGCATCTGAACCAATCAAACACTCACACCCAGTCAAAAGATCTGGGTTTAATCCATCACCGTTCTTTAGCCCACTCTGCCACCCCAGTTCAGACATGGCCATATGCAAATCAGCCTGACCCTGTGCCTCATGGGAACAGTCCAGCCCGAACTGCCAAGCCATGCCTTCCCTGGACCGGAAACAAGCTTCCGAGGACCAGTTTCTGGCATAACAGCCGTCTTCAGCCTGGCTTACTTGAATCCAGTGGCAAAGTGAGCAAGGGAATCACGTCTGAGCATACCCTGCCACACTTATGGCGGCCAAAAGCGGTACAAAAGGGGGTGGTGATGGACGGAGCATCTGAACCAATCAAACACTCACACCCAGTCAAAAGATCTGGGTTTAATCCATCACCGTTCTTTAGCCCACTCTGCCACCCCAGTTCAGACATGGCCATATGCAAATCAGTCTGACCCTGTGCCTCATGGGAACAGTCCAGCCCGAACTGCCAAGCCATGCCTTCCCTGGACCGGAAACAAGCTTCCGAGGACCGGTTTCTGGCATTACAGCCGTCTTCAGCCCGCTTGCTTGAATCCAGTGGCAAAGTGAGCAAGGGAATCACGTCTGAGCATACCCTGCCACACTTATGGCGGCCAAAAGCGGTACAAAAGGGGGTGGTGATGGACGGAGCATCTGAACCAATCAAACACTCACACCCAGTCAAAAGATCTGGGTTTAATCCATCACCGTTCTTTAGCCCACTCTGCCACCCCAGTTCAGACATGGCCATATGCAAATCAGTCTGACCATGTGCCTCATGGGAACAGTCCAGCCCGAACTGCCAAGCCATGCCTACCCTGGACCGAAAACAAGCTTCCGAGGACCGGTTTCTGGCATTACAGCCGTCTTCAGCCCGGCTTGCTTGAATCCAGTGGCAAAGTGAGCAAGGGACTTACGTCTGAGCATACCCTGCCACACTTATGGCGGCCAAAAGCGGTACAAAAGGGGGTGGTGATAGACGGAGCATCTGAACCAATCAAACACTCACACCCAGTCAAAAGATCTGGGTTTAATCCATCACCGTTCTTTAGCCCACTCTGCCACCCCAGTTCAGACATGGCCATATGCAAATCAGTCTGACCCTGTGCCTCATAGGAACAGTCCAGCCCGAACTGCCAAGCCATGCCTTCCCTGGACCGGAAAAAAGCTTCCGAGGACCGGTTTCTGGCATTACATCCGTCTTCAGCCTGGCTTGCTTGAATCCAGTGGCAAAGTGAGCAAGGGACTCACGTCTGAGCCTACCCTGCCACACTTATGGCGGCCAAAAGCGGTACAAAAGGGGGTGGTGATGGACGGAGCATCTGAACCAATCAAACACTCACACCCAGTCAAAAGATCTGGGTTTAATCCATCACTGTTCTTTAGCCCACTCTGCCACCCCAGTTCAGACATGGCCATATGCAAATCAGTCTGACCCTGTTCCTCATGGGAACAGTCCAGCCGAACTGCCAAACCATGCCTTCCCTGGACCGGAAACAAGCTTCCGAGGACCGGTTTCTGGCATTACAGCCGTCTTCAGCCCGGCTTGCTTGAATCCAGTGGCAAAGTGAGCAAGGGACTTACGTCTGAGCATACCCTGCCACACTTATGGCGGCCAAAAGCGGTACAAAAGGGGGTGGTGATAGACGGAGCATCTGAACCAATCAAACACTCACACCCAGTCAAAAGATCTGGGTTTAATCCATCACTGTTCTTTAGCCCACTCTCCCACCCCAGTTCAGACATGGCCATATGCAAATCAGCCTGACCCTGTGCCTCATGGGAACAGTCCAGCCCGAACTGCCAAGCCATGCCTTCCCTGGACCGGAAACAAGCTTCCGAGGACCAGTTTCTGGCATTACAGCCGTCTTCAGCCTGGCTTACTTGAATCCAGTGGCAAAGTGAGCAAGGGACTCACGTCTGAGCATACCCTGCCACACTTATGGCGGCCAAAAGCGGTACAAAAGGGGGTGGGGATGGACGGAGCATCTGAACCAATCAAACACTCACACCCAGTCAAAAGATCTGGGTTTAATCCATCACCGTTCTTTAGCCCACTCTGCCACCCCAGTTCAGACATGGCCATGTGCAAATCAGTATGACCCTGTGCCTCATGGGAACAGTCCAGCCCGAACTGCCAAGCCATGCATTCCCTGGACCAGAAACAAGCTTCCGAGGAACGGTTTCTGGCATTACAGCCGTCTTCAGCCCGGCTTGCTTGAATCCAGTGGCAAAGTGAGCAAGGGACTCACGTCTGAGCATACCCTGCCACACTTATGGCGGTCAAAAGCAGTACAAAAGGGGGTGGTGATGGACGGAGCATCTGAACCAATCAAACACTCACACCCAGTCAAAAGATCTGGGTTTAATCCATCACCGTTCTTTAGCCCACTCTGCCACCCCAGTTCAGACATGGCCATATGCAAATCAGCCTGACCCTGTGCCTCATGGGAACAGTCCAGCCCGAACTGCCAAGCCATGCCTTCCCTGGACCGGAAACAAGCTTCCGAGGACCAGTTTCTGGCATTACAGCCGTCTTCAGCCTGGCTTACTTGAATCCAGTGGCAAAGTGAGCAAGGGACTCACGTCTGAGCATACCCTGCCACACTTATGGCGGCCAAAAGTGGTACAAAAGGGGGTGGGGATGGACGGAGCATCTGAACCAATCAAACACTCACACCCAGTCAAAAGATCTGGGTTTAATCCATCACCGTTCTTTAGCCCACTCTGCCACCCCAGTTCAGACATGGCCCTGTGCAAATCAGTATGACCCTGTGCCTCATGGGAACAGTCCAGCCCGAACTGCCAAGCCATGCCTTCCCTGGACCGGAAACAAGCTTCCGAGGACCGGTTTCTGGCATTACAGCCGTCTTCAGCCCGGCTTGCTTGAATCCAGTGGCAAAGTGAGCAAGGGAATAACGTCTGAGCATACCCTGCCACACTTATGGTGGCCAAAAGCGGTACAAAAGGGGGTGGTGATGGACGTAGCATCTGAACCAATCAAACACTCACACCCAGTCAAAAGATCTGGGTTTAATCCATCACTGTTCTTTAGCCCACTCTGCCACCCAGTTCAGACATGGCCATATGCAAATCAGTCTGACCCTGTGCCTCATGGGAACAGTCCAGCCCGAACTTCAAAGCCATGCCTTCCCTGGACCGGAAACAAGCTTCCGAAGACCGGTTTCTGGCATTACAGCCGTCTTCAGCCCGGCTTGCTTAAATCCAGTGGCAAAGTGAGCAAGGGACTCACGTCTGAGCCTACCCTGCCACACTTATGGCGGCCAAAAGCGGTACAAAAGGGGGTGGTGACGGACGGAGCATCTGAACTAATCAAACACTCACACCCAGTCAAAAGATCTGGGTTTAATCCATCACCGGTCTTTAGCCCACTCTGCCACCCCAGTTCAGACATGGCCATATGCAAATCAGTCTGACCCTGTTCCTCATGGGAACAGTCCAGCCCGAACTGCCACACCATGCCTTCCCTGGACCGGAAACAAGCTTCCGAGGACCGGTTTCTGACATTACAGCCGTCTTCAGCCCGGCTTGCTTGAATCCAGTGGCAAAGTGAGCAAGGGACTTACGTCTGAGCATACCCTGCCACACTTATGGCGGCCAAAAGCGGTACAAAAGGGGGTGGTGATAGACGGAGCATCTGAACCAATCAAACACTCACACCCAGTCAAAAGATCTGGGTTTCATCCATCACCGTTCTTTAGCCCACTCTGCCACCCCAGTTTAGACATGGCCATATGCAAATCAGCCTGACCCTGTGCCTCATGGGAACAGTCCTGCCCGAACTGCCAAGCCAGGCCTTCCATGGACCGGAAACAAGCTTCCGAAGACCAGTTTCTGACATTACAGCAGTCTTCAGCCTGGCTTGCTTGAATCCAGTGGCAAAGTGAGCAAGGGACTCACGTCTGAGCATACCCTGCCACACTTATGGCGGCCAAAAGCGGTACAAAAGGGGGTGGTGATAGACGGAGCATCTGAACCAATCAAACACTCACACCCAGTCAAAAGATCTGGGTTTAATCCATCACCGTTCTTTAGCCCACTCTGCCACCCCAGTTCAGACATGGCCATATGCAAATCAGCCTGACCCTGTGCCTCATGGGAACAGTCCAGCCCGAACTGCCAAGCCATGCCTTCCCTGGACCGGAAACAAGCTTCCGAGGACCAGTTTCTGGCATTACAGCCGTCTTCAGCCTGGCTTACTTGAATCCAGTGGCAAAGTGAGCAAGGGAATCACGTCTGAGCATACCCTGCCACACTTATGGCGGCCAAAAGCGGTACAAAAGGGGGTGGTGATGGACGGAGCATCTGAACCAATCAAACACTCACACCCAGTCAAAAGATCTGGGTTTAATCCATCACCGTTCTTTAGCCCACTCTGCCACCCCAGTTCAGACATGGCCATATGCAAATCAGTCTGACCCTGTGCCTCATGGGAACAGTCCAGCCCGAACTGCCAAGCCATGCCTTCCCTGGACCGGAAACAAGCTTCCGAGGACCGGTTTCTGGCATTACAGCCGTCTTCAGCCCGCTTGCTTGAATCCAGTGGCAAAGTGAGCAAGGGAATCACGTCTGAGCATACCCTGCCACACTTATGGCGGCCAAAAGCGGTACAAAAGGGGGTGGTGATGGACGGAGCATCTGAACCAATCAAACACTCACACCCAGTCAAAAGATCTGGGTTTAATCCATCACCGTTCTTTAGCCCACTCTGCCACCCCAGTTCAGACATGGCCATATGCAAATCAGTCTGACCATGTGCCTCATGGGAACAGTCCAGCCCGAACTGCCAAGCCATGCCTACCCTGGACCGAAAACAAGCTTCCGAGGACCGGTTTCTGGCATTACAGCCGTCTTCAGCCCGGCTTGCTTGAATCCAGTGGCAAAGTGAGCAAGGGACTTACGTCTGAGCATACCCTGCCACACTTATGGCGGCCAAAAGCGGTACAAAAGGGGGTGGTGATAGACGGAGCATCTGAACCAATCAAACACTCACACCCAGTCAAAAGATCTGGGTTTAATCCATCACCGTTCTTTAGCCCACTCTGCCACCCCAGTTCAGACATGGCCATATGCAAATCAGTCTGACCCTGTGCCTCATAGGAACAGTCCAGCCCGAACTGCCAAGCCATGCCTTCCCTGGACCGGAAAAAAGCTTCCGAGGACCGGTTTCTGGCATTACATCCGTCTTCAGCCCGGCTTGCTTGAATCCAGTGGCAAAGTGAGCAAGGGACTCACGTCTGAGCCTACCCTGCCACACTTATGGCGGCCAAAAGCGGTACAAAAGGGGGTGGTGATGGACGGAGCATCTGAACCAATCAAACACTCACACCCAGTCAAAAGATCTGGGTTTAATCCATCACTGTTCTTTAGCCCACTCTGCCACCCCAGTTCAGACATGGCCATATGCAAATCAGTCTGACCCTGTTCCTCATGGGAACAGTCCAGCCGAACTGCCAAACCATGCCTTCCCTGGACCGGAAACAAGCTTCCGAGGACCGGTTTCTGGCATTACAGCCGTCTTCAGCCCGGCTTGCTTGAATCCAGTGGCAAAGTGAGCAAGGGACTTACGTCTGAGCATACCCTGCCACACTTATGGCGGCCAAAAGCGGTACAAAAGGGGGTGGTGATAGACGGAGCATCTGAACCAATCAAACACTCACACCCAGTCAAAAGATCTGGGTTTAATCCATCACTGTTCTTTAGCCCACTCTCCCACCCCAGTTCAGACATGGCCATATGCAAATCAGCCTGACCCTGTGCCTCATGGGAACAGTCCAGCCCGAACTGCCAAGCCATGCCTTCCCTGGACCGGAAACAAGCTTCCTAGGACCAGTTTCTGGCATTACAGCCGTCTTCAGCCTGGCTTACTTGAATCCAGTGGCAAAGTGAGCAAGGGACTCACGTCTGAGCATACCCTGCCACACTTATGGCGGCCAAAAGCGGTACAAAAGGGGGTGGTGATGGACGGAGCATCTGAACCAATCAAACACTCACACCCAGTCAAAAGATCTGGGTTTAATCCATCACCGTTCTTTAGCCCACTCTGCCACCCCAGTTCAGACATGGCCATATGCAAATCAGTCTGACCCTGTGCCTCATGGGAACAGTCCAGCCCGAACTGCCAAGCCATGCCTTCCCTGGACCGGAAACAAGCTTCCGAGGACCGGTTTCTGGCATTACAGCCGTCTTCAGCCCGCTTGCTTGAATCCAGTGGCAAAGTGAGCAAGGGAATCACGTCTGAGCATACCCTGCCACACTTATGGCGGCCAAAAGCGGTACAAAAGGGGGTGGTGATGGACGGAGCATCTGAACCAATCAAACACTCACACCCAGTCAAAAGATCTGGGTTTAATCCATCACCGTTCTTTAGCCCACTCTGCCACCCCAGTTCAGACATGGCCATATGCAAATCAGTCTGACCATGTGCCTCATGGGAACAGTCCAGCCCGAACTGCCAAGCCATGCCTACCCTGGGCCGAAAACAAGCTTCCGAGGACCGGTTTCTGGCATTACAGCCGTCTTCAGCCCGGCTTGCTTGAATCCAGTGGCAAAGTGAGCAAGGGACTTACGTCTGAGCATACCCTGCCACACTTATGGCGGCCAAAAGCGGTACAAAAGGGGGTGGTGATAGACGGAGCATCTGAACCAATCAAACACTCACACCCAGTCAAAAGATCTGGGTTTAATCCATCACCGTTCTTTAGCCCACTCTGCCACCCCAGTTCAGACATGGCCATATGCAAATCAGTCTGACCCTGTGCCTCATAGGAACAGTCCAGCCCGAACTGCCAAGCCATGCCTTCCCTGGACCGGAAAAAAGCTTCCGAGGACCGGTTTCTGGCATTACATCCGTCTTCAGCCCGGCTTGCTTGAATCCAGTGGCAAAGTGAGCAAGGGACTCACGTCTGAGCCTACCCTGCCACACTTATGGCGGCCAAAAGCGGTACAAAAGGGGGTGGTGATGGACGGAGCATCTGAACCAATCAAACACTCACACCCAGTCAAAAGATCTGGGTTTAATCCATCACTGTTCTTTAGCCCACTCTGCCACCCCAGTTCAGACATGGCCATATGCAAATCAGTCTGACCCTGTTCCTCATGGGAACAGTCCAGCCGAACTGCCAAACCATGCCTTCCCTGGACCGGAAACAAGCTTCCGAGGACCGGTTTCTGGCATTACAGCCGTCTTCAGCCCGGCTTGCTTGAATCCAGTGGCAAAGTGAGCAAGGGACTTACGTCTGAGCATACCCTGCCACACTTATGGCGGCCAAAAGCGGTACAAAAGGGGGTGGTGATAGACGGAGCATCTGAACCAATCAAACACTCACACCCAGTCAAAAGATCTGGGTTTAATCCATCACTGTTCTTTAGCCCACTCTCCCACCCCAGTTCAGACATGGCCATATGCAAATCAGCCTGACCCTGTGCCTCATGGGAACAGTCCAGCCCGAACTGCCAAGCCATGCCTTCCCTGGACCGGAAACAAGCTTCCGAGGACCAGTTTCTGGCATTACAGCCGTCTTCAGCCTGGCTTACTTGAATCCAGTGGCAAAGTGAGCAAGGGACTCACGTCTGAGCATACCCTGCCACACTTATGGCGGCCAAAAGCGGTACAAAAGGGGGTGGGGATGGACGGAGCATCTGAACCAATCAAACACTCACACCCAGTCAAAAGATCTGGGTTTAATCCATCACCGTTCTTTAGCCCACTCTGCCACCCCAGTTCAGACATGGCCATGTGCAAATCAGTATGACCCTGTGCCTCATGGGAACAGTCCAGCCCGAACTGCCAAGCCATGCATTCCCTGGACCAGAAACAAGCTTCCGAGGAACGGTTTCTGGCATTACAGCCGTCTTCAGCCCGGCTTGCTTGAATCCAGTGGCAAAGTGAGCAAGGGACTCACGTCTGAGCATACCCTGCCACACTTATGGCGGTCAAAAGCAGTACAAAAGGGGGTGGTGATGGACGGAGCATCTGAACCAATCAAACACTCACACCCAGTCAAAAGATCTGGGTTTAATCCATCACCGTTCTTTAGCCCACTCTGCCACCCCAGTTCAGACATGGCCATATGCAAATCAGCCTGACCCTGTGCCTCATGGGAACAGTCCAGCCCGAACTGCCAAGCCATGCCTTCCCTGGACCGGAAACAAGCTTCCGAGGACCAGTTTCTGGCATTACAGCCATCTTCAGCCTGGCTTACTTGAATCCAGTGGCAAAGTGAGCAAGGGACTCACGTCTGAGCATACCCTGCCACACTTATGGCGGCCAAAAGTGGTACAAAAGGGGGTGGGGATGGACGGAGCATCTGAACCAATCAAACACTCACACCCAGTCAAAAGATCTGGGTTTAATCCATCACCGTTCTTTAGCCCACTCTGCCACCCCAGTTCAGACATGGCCCTGTGCAAATCAGTATGACCCTGTGCCTCATGGGAACAGTCCAGCCCGAACTGCCAAGCCATGCCTTCCCTGGACCGGAAACAAGCTTCCGAGGACTGGTTTCTGGCATTACAGCCGTCTTCAGCCCGGCTTGCTTGAATCCAGTGGCAAAGTGAGCAAGGGAATAACGTCTGAGCATACCCTGCCACACTTATGGCGGCCAAAAGCGGTACAAAAGGGGGTGGTGATGGACGTAGCATCTGAACCAATCAAACACTCACACCCAGTCAAAAGATCTGGGTTTAATCCATCACTGTTCTTTAGCCCACTCTGCCACCCAGTTCAGACATGGCCATATGCGAATCAGTCTGACCCTGTGCCTCATGGGAACAGTCCAGCCCGAACTGCAAAGCCATGCCTTCCCTGGACCGGAAACAAGCTTCCGAAGACCGGTTTCTGGCATTACAGCTGTCTTCAGCCCGGCTTGCTTAAATCCAGTGCCAAAGTGAGCAAGGAACTCACGTCTGAGCCTACCCTGCCACACTTATGTCGGCCAAAAGCGGTACAAAAGGGGGTGGTGATGGACGGAGCATCTGAACCAATCAAACACTCACACCCAGTCAAAAGATCTGGGTTTAATCCATCACTGTTCTTTAACCCACTCTGCCACCCCAGTTCAGACATGGCCATATCCAAATCAGTCTGACCCTGTTCCTCATGGGAACAGTCCAGCCCGAACTGCCAAACCATGCCTTCCCTGGACCGGAAACAAGCTTCCGAGGACCGGTTTCTGGCATTACAGCCGTCTTCAGCCCGGCTTGCTTGAATCCAGTGGCAAAGTGAGCAAGAGACTTACGTCTGAGCATACCCTGCCACACTTATGGCGGCCAAAAGCGGTACAAAAGGGGGTGGTGATAGACGGAGCATCTGAACCAATCAAACACTCACACCCAGTCAAAAGATCTGGGTTTAATCCATCACCGTTCTTTAGCCCACTCTGCCACCCCAGTTCAGACATGTCCATATGCAAATCAGCCTGACCCTGTGCCTCATGGGAACAGTCCAGCCCGAACTGCCAAGCCATGCCTTCCCTGGACCGGAAACAAGCTTCCTAGGACCAGTTTCTGGCATTACAGCCGTCTTCAGCCTGGCTTACTTGAATCCAGTGGCAAAGTGAGCAAGGGACTCACGTCTGAGCATACCCTGCCACACTTATGGCGGCAAAAAGCGGTACAAAAGGGGGTGGGGATGGACGGAGCATCTGAACCAATCAAACACTCACACCCAGTCAAAAGATCTGGGTTTAATCCATCACCGTTCTTTAGCCCACTCTGCCACCCCAGTTCAGACATGGCCATGTGCAAATCAGTATGACCCTGTGCCTCATGGGAACAGTCCAGCCCGAACTGCCAAGCCATGCATTCCCTGGACCAGAAACAAGCCTCCGAGGACCGGTTTCTGGCACTACAGCCGTCTTCAGCCCGGCTTGCTTGAATCCAGTGGCAAAGTGAGCAAGGGACTCACGTCTGAGCATACCCTGCCACACTTATGGCGGTCAAAAGCAGTACAAAAGGGGGTGGTGATGGACGGAGCATCTGAACCAATCAAACACTCACACCCAGTCAAAAGATCTGGGTTTAATCCATCACCGTTCTTTAGCCCACTCTGCCACCCCAGTTCAGACATGGCCATATGCAAATCAGTCTGACCCTGTGCCTCATAGGAACAGTCCAGCCCGAACTGCCAAGCCATGCCTTCCCTGGACCGGAAACAAGCTTCCGAGGACCGGTTTCTGGCATTACAGCCGTCTTCAGCCCGGCTTGCTTGAATCCAGTGGCAAAGTGAGCAAGGGAATAACGTCTGAGCATACCCTGCCACACTTATGGCGGCCAAAAGCGGTACAAAAGGGGGTGGTGATGGACGTAGCATCTGAACCAATCAAACACTCACACCCAGTCAAAAGATCTGGGCTTAATCCATTACTGTTCTTTAGCCCACTCTGCCACCCAGTTCAGACATGGCCATATGCAAATCAGTCTGACCCTGTGCCTCATGGGAACAGTCCAGCCCGAACTGCAAAGCCATGCCTTCCCTGGACCGGAAACAAGCTTCCGAAGACCGGTTTCTGGCATTACAGCCGTCTTCAGCCCGGCTTGCCTAAATCCAGTGGCAAAGTGAGCAAGGGACTTACGTCTGAGCATACCCTGCCACACTTATGGCGGCCAAAAGCGGTACAAAAGGGGGTGGTGATAGACGGAGCATCTGAACCAATCAAACACTCACACCCAGTCAAAAGATCTGGGTTTAATCCATCACCGTTCTTTAGCCCACTCTGCCACCCCAGTTCAGACATGGCCATATGCAAATCAGCCTGACCCTGTTCCTCATGGGAACAGTCCAGCCCGAACTGCCAAACCATGCCTTCCCTGGACCGGAAACAAGCTTCCGAGGACCGGTTTCTGGCATTACAGCCGTCTTCAGCCCGGCTTGCTTGAATCCAGTGGCAAAGTGAGCAAGGGACTTACGTCTGAGCATACCCTGCCACACTTATGGCGGCCAAAAGCGGTACAAAAGGGGGTGGTGATAGACGGAGCATCTGAACCAATCAAACACTCACACCCAGTCAAAAGATCTGGGTTTAATCCATCACCGTTCTTTAGCCCACTCTGCCACCCCAGTTCAGACATGGCCATATGCAAATCAGCCTGACCCTGTGCCTCATGGGAACAGTCCAGCCCGAACTGCCAAGCCAGGCCTTCCCTGGACCGGAAACAAGCTTCCGAAGACCAGTTTCTGGCATTACAGCAGTCTTCAGGCTGGCTTGCTTGAATCCAGTGGCAAAGTGAGCAAGGGACTCACGTCTGAGCATACCCTGCCACACTTATGGCGGCCAAAAGCAGTACAAAAGGGGGTGGTCATGGACGGAGCATCTGAACCAATCAAACACTCACACCCAGTCAAAAGATCTGGGTTTAATCCATCACCGTTCTTTAGCCCACTCTGCCACCCCAGTTCAGACATGGCCATATGCAAATCAGTCTGACCCTGTGCCTCATGGGAACAGTCCAGCCCGAACTCCCAAGCCATGCCTTCCCTGGACCGGAAACAAGCTTCCGAGGACCGGTTTCTGGCATTACAGCCGTCTTCAGCCCGGCTTGCTTGAATCCAGTGGCAAAGTGAGCAAGGGACTCATGTCTGAGCATACCCTGCCACACTTATGGCGGCCAAAAGCGGTACAAAAGGGGGTGGTCATGGACGGAGCATCTGAACCAATCAAACACTCACACCCAGTCAAAAGATCTGGGTTTAATCCATCACCGGTCTTTAGCCCACTCTGCCACCCCAGTTCAGACATGGCCATATGCAAATCAGTCTGACCCTGTTCCTCATGGGAACAGTCCAGCCCGAACTGCCAAACCATGCCTTCCCTGGACCGGAAACAAGCTTCCGAGGACCGGTTTCTGGCATTACAGCCGTCTTCAGCCCGGCTTGCTTGAATCCAGTGGCAAAGTGAGCAAGGGACTTACGTCTGAGCATACCCTGCCACACTTATGGCGGCCAAAAGCGGTACAAAAGGGGGTGGTGATAGACGGAGCATCTGAACCAATCAAACACTCACACCCAGTCAAAAGATCTGGGTTTAATCCATCACCGTTCTTTAGCCCACTCTGCCACCCCAGTTCAGACATGGCCATATGCAAATCAGCCTGACCCTGTGCCTCATGGGAACAGTCCAGCCCGAACTGCCAAGCCAGGCCTTCCCTGGACCGGAAACAAGCTTCCGAAGACCAGTTTCTGGCATTACAGCAGTCTTCAGCCTGGCTTGCTTGAATCCAATGGCAAAGTGAGCAAGGGACTCACGTCTGAGCATACCCTGCCACACTTATGGCGGCCAAAAGCGGTACAAAAGGGGGTGGTCATGGACAGAGCATCTGAACCAATCAAACACTCACACCCAGTCAAAAGATCTGGGTTTAATCCATCACCGTTCTTTAGCCCACTCTGCCACCCCAGTTCAGACATGGCCATATGCAATTCAGTCTGACCCTGTGCCTCATGGGAACAGTCCAGCCCGAACTCCCAAGCCATGCCTTCCCTGGACCGGAAACAAGCTTCCGAGGACCGGTTTCTGGCATTACAGCCGTCTTCAGCCCGGCTTGCTTGAATCCAGTGGCAAAGTGAGCAAGGGACTCACGTCTGAGCATACCCTGCCACACTTATGGCGGCCAAAAGAGGTACAAAAGGGGGTGGTGATGGACGGATCATCTGAACCAATCAAACACTCACACCCAGTCAAAAGATCTGGGTTTAATCCATCACCGTTCTTTAGCCCACTCTGCCACCCCAGTTCAGACATGGCCATATGCAAATCAGTCTGACCCTGTGCCTCATGGGAACAGTCCAGCCCGAACTGCCAAGCCATGCCTTCCCTGGACCGGAAACAAGCTTCCGAGGACCGGTTTCTGGCATTACAGCCGTCTTCAGCCCGGCTTGCTTGAATCCAGTGGCAAAGTGAGCAAGGGAATAACGTCTGAGCATACCCTGCCACACTTATGGCGGCCAAAAGCAGTACAAAAGGGGGTGGTGATGGACGTAGCATCTGAACCAATCAAACACTCACACCCAGTCAAAAGATCTGGGCTTAATCCATTACTGTTCTTTAGCCCACTCTGCCACCCAGTTCAGACATGGCCATATGCAAATCAGTCTGACCCTGTGCCTCATGGGAACAGTCCAGCCCGAACTGCAAAGCCATGCCTTCCCTGGACCGGAAACAAGCTTCCGAAGACCGGTTTCTGGCATTACAGCCGTCTTCAGCCCGGCTTGCTTAAATCCAGTGGCAAAGTGAGCAAGGGACTTACGTCTGAGCATACCCTGCCACACTTATGGCGGCCAAAAGCGGTACAAAAGGGGGTGGTGATAGACGGAGCATCTGAACCAATCAAACACTCACACCCAGTCAAAAGATCTGGGTTTAATCCATCACCGTTCTTTAGCCCACTCTGCCACCCCAGTTCAGACATGGCCATATGCAAATCAGCCTGACCCTGTTCCTCATGGGAACAGTCCAGCCCGAACTGCCAAACCATGCCTTCCCTGGACCGGAAACAAGCTTCCGAGGACCGGTTTCTGGCATTACAGCCGTCTTCAGCCCGGCTTGCTTGAATCCAGTGGCAAAGTGAGCAAGGGACTTACGTCTGAGCATACCCTGCCACACTTATGGCGGCCAAAAGCGGTACAAAAGGGGGTGGTGATAGACGGAGCATCTGAACCAATCAAACACTCACACCCAGTCAAAAGATCTGGGTTTAATCCATCACCGTTCTTTAGCCCACTCTGCCACCCCAGTTCAGACATGGCCATATGCAAATCAGCCTGACCCTGTGCCTCATGGGAACAGTCCAGCCCGAACTGCCAAGCCAGGCCTTCCCTGGACCGGAAACAAGCTTCCGAAGACCAGTTTCTGGCATTACAGCAGTCTTCAGCCTGGCTTGCTTGAATCCAGTGGCAAAGTGAGCAAGGGACTCACGTCTGAGCATACCCTGCCACACTTATGGCGGCCAAAAGCGGTACAAAAGGGGGTGGTCATGGACGGAGCATCTGAACCAATCAAACACTCACACCCAGTCAAAAGATCTGGGTTTAATCCATCACCGTTCTTTAGCCCACTCTGCCACCCCAGTTCAGACATGGCCATATGCAAATCAGTCTGACCCTGTGCCTCATGGGAACAGTCCAGCCCGAACTCCCAAGCCATGCCTTCCCTGGACCGGAAACAAGCTTCCGAGGACCGGTTTCTGGCATTACAGCCGTCTTCAGCCCGGCTTGCTTGAATCCAGTGGCAAAGTGAGCAAGGGACTCACGTCTGAGCATACCCTGCCACACTTATGGCGGCCAAAAGCGGTACAAAAGGGGGTGGTCATGGACGGAGCATCTGAACCAATCAAACACTCACACCCAGTCAAAAGATCTGGGTTTAATCCATCACCGGTCTTTAGCCCACTCTGCCACCCCAGTTCAGACATGGCCATATGCAAATCAGTCTGACCCTGTTCCTCATGGGAACAGTCCAGCCCGAACTGCCAAACCATGCCTTCCCTGGACCGGAAACAAGCTTCCGAGGACCGGTTTCTGGCATTACAGCCGTCTTCAGCCCGGCTTGCTTGAATCCAGTGGCAAAGTGAGCAAGGGACTTACGTCTGAGCATACCCTGCCACACTTATGGCGGCCAAAAGCGGTACAAAAGGGGGTGGTGATAGACGGAGCATCTGAACCAATCAAACACTCACACCCAGTCAAAAGATCTGGGTTTAATCCATCACCGTTCTTTAGCTCACTCTGCCACCCCAGTTCAGACATGGCCATATGCAAATCAGCCTGACCCTGTGCCTCATGGGAACAGTCCAGCCCGAACTGCCAAGCCAGGCCTTCCCTGGACCGGAAACAAGCTTCCGAAGACCAGTTTCTGGCATTACAGCAGTCTTCAGCCTGGCTTGCTTGAATCCAATGGCAAAGTGAGCAAGGGACTCACGTCTGAGCATACCCTGCCACACTTATGGCGGCCAAAAGCGGTACAAAAGGGGGTGGTCATGGACAGAGCATCTGAACCAATCAAACACTCACACCCAGTCAAAAGATCTGGGTTTAATCCATCACCGTTCTTTAGCCCACTCTGCCACCCCAGTTCAGACATGGCCATATGCAATTCAGTCTGACCCTGTGCCTCATGGGAACAGTCCAGCCCGAACTCCCAAGCCATGCCTTCCCTGGACCGGAAACAAGCTTCCGAGGACCGGTTTCTGGCATTACAGCCGTCTTCAGCCCGGCTTGCTTGAATCCAGTGGCAAAGTGAGCAAGGGACTCACGTCTGAGCATACCCTGCCACACTTATGGCGGCCAAAAGAGGTACAAAAGGGGGTGGTGATGGACGGATCATCTGAACCAATCAAACACTCACACCCAGTCAAAAGATCTGGGTTTAATCCATCACCGTTCTTTAGCCCACTCTGCCACCCCAGTTCAGACATGGCCATATGCAAATCAGTCTGACCCTGTGCCTCATAGGAACAGTCCAGCCCGAACTGCCAAGCCATGCCTTCCCTGGACCGTAAAAAAGCTTCTGAGGACCGGTTTCTGGCATTACAGCCGTCTTCAGCCCGGCTTGCTTGAATCCAGTGGCAAAGTGAGCAAGGGACTCACGTCTGAGCCTACCCTGCCACACTTATGGCGGCCAAAAGCGGTACAAAAGGGGGTGGTGATGGACGGAGCATCTGAACCAATCAAACACTCACACCCAGTCAAAAGATCTGGGTTTAATCCATCACCGTTCTTTAGCCCACTCTGCCACCCCAGTTCAGACATGGCCATATGCAAATCAGTCCGACCCTGTGCCTCATGGGACCAGTCCAGCCCGAACTGGGGTGAATGTATGACATTGTTCTGCATTCTGTCCATCAATTGTTGTTTTTGCATTTGTCACCCTGAGTGGGATGGGTATGCTCAGACGTGAGTCCCATGCTCTCCACACCACTGGAGTCAAGCTATCCAGGCTGATGACGGCTGATAGCCAGAAACCGGTCCTTGGATGTTTGATTCCGGTCCAGGGAAGACATGGCTTGGCAGTTCGGGCTGGACTGTTCCCATGAGGCACAGGGTCAAGGCTGATTTGCATATGGCCATGTCTGACCTGGGGTGGTGTGGAGTGCAACAAACCAATGGATTTAGGCCCAGATCTCTGTACTGGGGTGAATGTATGACATTGTTCTGCATTCTGTCAATCAATTGTTGTTTTTGCATTTGTCACCCCGAGTGGGATGGGTATGCTCAGACGTGAGTCCCATGCTCTCCACACCACTGGAGTCAAGCTATCCAGGCTGATGACGGCTGATAGCCCGAAACCGGTCCTTGGATGCTTGATTCCGGTCCAGGAAAGACATGGCTTGACAGTTTGGGCTGGACTGTTCCCATGAGGCACAGGGTCAAGGCTGATTTGCATATGGCCATGTCTGACCTGGGGTGGTGTGGAGTGCAAAAAAACGATGGATTTAGGCCCAGATCTCTGTACTGGGGTGAATGTATGACATTGTTCTGCATTCTGTCCATCAATTGTTGTTTTTGTATTTGTCACCCCGAGTGGGATGGGTATGCTCAGACGTGAGTCCCATGCTTTCCACACCACTGGAGTCAAGCTATCCAGGCTGATGACGGCTGATAGCCAGAAACCGGTCCTTGGATGCTTGATTCCGGTCCAGGAAAGACATGGCTTGGCAGTTCTGGCTGGACTGTTCCCATGAGGCACAGGGTCAAGGCTGATTTGCATATGGCCATGTCTGACCTGGGGTGGTGTGGAGTGCAAAAAACCGATGGATTTAGGCCCAGATCTCTGTACTGGGGTGAATGTATGACATTGTTCTGCATTCTGTCCATCAATTGTTGTTTTTGCATTTGTCACCCCGAGTGGGATGGGTATGCTCAGACGTGAGTCCCATGCTCTCCACACCACTGGAGTCAAGCTATCCAGGCTGATGACGGCTGATAGCCAGAAACCGGCCCTTGGATGCTTGATTCCGGTCCAGGAAAGACATGGCTTGGCAGTTCGGGCTGGACTGTTCCCATGAGGCACAGGGTCAAGGCTGATTTGCATATGGCCATGTCTGACCTGGGGTGGTGTGGAGTGCAAAAAAAACGATGGATTTAGGCCCAGATCTCTGTACTGGGGTGAATGTATGACATTGTTCTGCATTCTGTCCATCAATTTTTGTTTTTGCATTTGAATATGCTTTTGAGCATTTATGGTCGAACCACCCTAGATTCCTACCATCGCTTTTAACCTCAACCCTTAGGGTATTTCTTATTGCCTCCGTCATCTGGGAATAGGACTCCTTGATTCCTTTATGTGGCATAGACTCATCTAAGCAAGTTTCAAAAAATTCATAATTGCTCTTTACAATTTTCTCAGTGAAATCAATAAGCTCTATGTTCTTCCATCTTAAGAAGTAGCCATTGTGTTTGGCCAAAATTATGTCCTGGGCCGCGCATGTATAGTTTTTCTCTGAGAAAATCGCAACTTGGTAAGTATAGATATAGTCACCCTCAAGGGAAAGTGGTCTCGCTTAAATGAAGGGGTAACCAAGAGGTTAAGATGAGATTATTGAGCGTTCTAAATGGGTCTTGCTGCATCTCAGTTTTTATTTCCTCCCATTTCTTGTAATTAGTTTTGATTATTTGTGGTGGCTACACCTGGGAGTTTCCTGATGGAGTAAGTTGGTTATCCAGTTGAGATATAATAGTATTGCTATCACTAGGACACCATTGGTAAACAACAGTGCACACGCAGGATATAGTAAAGCAGCAGTTTCCTTTTGCAGGATCTCAGGAGATAACCTCACATTCATCAAAACGTTTTCTAATTTGGCATTTAATACCCATTCAGATCATTAGAACATCTGGAACACCTCCTATGAATGGCATTTCCCACCCACCTACAGGTTGCTCATTAATGCTTTCATTCAAGTTGACCCTAAAACCCACTTCCGGTGTCTAAAATGATGCAACTGCTTCTAACCCTTTCTCCCAACCAACGATGACTAACGTCTATACTCGAGTACGAGCCCTAACAGGCCCACGCACCTTACTCAAATTATGTAAACCATGTAAATGTTTCCTATACATATTGTGCGAGTGAGAGAAAAATAATTGCGCGTGTTTGACATTGTTTACGTGTCACTGCACATCAACTATCTATCATTACCCTTGACAATGTTCTCATTTATCATCATGTTTGACTGTACGGTAAATCTATATCTGCCAACTTACAAATGAATGCCACATTGTGAGGATGGGGCTGGGCCTTGGAGGGTACAGGGCCTCGTGACAAGAGTTAAGAGGCACTCTGCCCCTCACCAAGCTCCCCACAAACCTTCCCAAAAAATAAAAATTAAAAAAGAAAGAGTCATTGATGCTGTTGCCAATGTCCTGGGGTGGTTTTCAAACCTCTTAATAATTGCTTAAAGCCTCTGAAAACTAGCTGGAAATCCACTGTTTATCAGTGATAAGAGGAGAGGCAAAGGGGGGAGGAATGGTAACGTAAAAAAACAAAAACGAAAAATACTTACCTTGTGCCGCATCCTGCGTCTCTGCTCTGTCTCTCCTCCATGGGACTCAGGCCGAACAGCAACCAGGAAGCACACCCAGTCTCCGCTGGCCAATCACAACACTGCAATGTTGCGATTGGCAAGCACCCAGGCTGCCTAAACTGTGTTGTGATTGGTCTGAGCACAGTAGTTAGGCACTCAGACGAAGACTGGGGTCCTGGGCATGTCCTCCATGCAGGCTGTGCAGCCTGCAAGGAGAACATGCAAAGTGCACATTAATGTTTGGCTGGCCCCAGAGGGCCTGCAAAGAATTAATGTGCGCTTGAAGAGGGCAAACCACTCCTCCCCTGTCCTGCTCTGAGAGCAGAGCAGCCCTGCTGGCCCGAAAACAGCTGGAAACAATAAAATGATAATAACAAGGTATTATCATTTTATTTCTCCTTTCGTCACACTGCTTAAAACCAGAGTGGCGACACTCCTCCACCTTAGCGGAGGAGCTCCTACTGGTTTACAGTGATTTTCAGGTCGTTTTTTCCTACCACTGTGTGATTTCAGCTCCTCCCCGAGTGACCGTGTGAATGGAGCCAAAACCATGTGATACATGGCAGCAGTGTATGAGTTGGCAAGTCTGTAAATCACATTAATCTTATTTTCTATGTCAGTAAATACAAATGTTCTCCTTTAATGCAACCATGACATCCTCTCTGAAATACCACTTAGTCCAGGAATGTTACTGCTTTCATTGTAACACCTAATTTTCATTTCTTCAGTTCTTAAAAGCAGTTTGTGTGTATTCTATTTAGCTGTAAACTGAAGGTAATTCATTCAGTGAGATAAAGTTAGCAAGCAGGGAAGCTCTTGTTAATTGATTCACGGTTTTCAAAACAGCCACAACTGTGTCTTTTTTGCAGCGAATATATGTGCCACAACACAAGCAGAGGATGCTACTGAAATTAATTTGTATTCCTTTGACACCAGTTGTGAACAAGTCAAGGGCTCTACAGCTTATGGTAGAAACACACTTGTGTAAACATGGTTGAGTTCTGTGTGGCTACTCCTATTGTGCAGAGAGAATTTTATAAGATATCAACACAGGCAAAAAATATTCAATTTAAGTTTATCAACTGTAATTCAAATGAAGTTCTAAATATATTTTGTATCTTTTGCATTTGTTGCAGTGGGGATGCAATTTGCACCGTGCAGATTGTTGGTGTAAACTCAAATACAAGCTGCACTCAATTAGATTGCCCTTTAGTCCAAAGCTGAGTTTTAACATCAACAAATCAGCTACATCATTTACAGTGAAGCACATTTGGCCCCACAAGGATGACAGAAATATGTAGATTTGTAAACCATGAACATTTATCAGCAGATTAGCTAAATTACAGACTCAAATAATTCAATTAATCATTAATTAATAATCATCATATACGTACATTGGTCAGTATAATACAACACAATTCAAAATCGCAAATTCAAAGACAAGTTTTTTAAGGTTTCATAAGTAATTGGAACAAATTCAATTTACTGTGAAGCGAAGTTTCCTACTCTACTAAACTACTAAGAGCCGCTGGAATTGGGGAAAAAGAGCAAAAGGTGTCAGCAAATAAAGCCGTAAAAAGGTGCATCAAGAGGCGTGGCCAAGATGGCGGCGGAGTGAGACATGCTTCTGAGTCCCTCCGGCGCCACGAGATACATAGCCTTGTTTAGCACCCTCTTGGGGTTCCAGCTCTCCGTGCCTCGTTCCGCCTGTGATCTCGGGACTGCCTGGGAGTGCCGGGAGGTCTCATTCGGCCCACCGGGTCGGTGATCGGCGGATGTCAGCGGTGCGGCCTGTTTTGGCAGCGATTGAAGGTGCGGCCTGTACTGCGGCGGAGCCCGGAGGTGGATCAGGCCAACAGACGTGCGTCTACAGAGGTGAACTGCTATGAAGGGATGATATCGGGTGGCCTGTAGTGCAGCAGACGTGGTGTAGCGGACGCCCTGAGCGAGTGGGGCTGACAACATTGCACTGATCCTGGGTCGCCCCCCCGTCGCGGTAGACGATTGGAGAGTACTGCGACGCGACTACAGTGAGCCCCTATTAACTTACCCTCACGCTCTAGGGGGCACCTCAAGAGGAACTGTGCGGAGCCGCAGGAGCGGCCAGAGGGGCCCTGTTTGCGGCCAATCTGGTGGATCGCCACGTGGTCTCATCCTAGCACTGCTTCTCACGGGTGCTTACAGTTCGGGGAGCGCAGAAGTGGTGGACCTGACGCATGGTGGAGTTTGGCCTGGACTCTGGTGCGCGAGCCAGGGTGGAGAGCACGGAGCACCCCTGTTCAGTGGTGACGACACCCCCCGGACCAGCTTCGAGGCCCCAAGTAAGGAGTGGAGGGGAACAGGGGAGTGCAAATAGCAGGTCGCATTGTCGGCGGTCGGTACAGGGCCGCCCCTGGAGAGAGGGGGCGTTGGACGGGCGTGGAAACACCCCTCACGATCTAGCTTTGGGGTGCTTGCCGGTAGTAATGGCGTCCACTAGACCGAAAAAGGACAAACCTGGGAAAGATGGGATCCCGAAGGAAGCGGCGCAGTCCACCTCGCCTACCCCTGAAAAATCCCCAAAAAGGGGAGAGAATGAAGAACCCGCGACCAAGGCCTTCATGATTGAGCTTTTCGCGGCCATTAAAGAAGACATATCGGAGCTGCGCTCCCAACTGGCCTCGGACCTGCGTGAAGTGAGGAGAGATGTGTATGGAGTGGGGGAACGGGTCGCTAAATTAGAAGAGCACGACGTGGGAACAGCGGAGGACATTCCCCGACTTCAACAAGATGTCATCCGCCTGACGGAGCAGAACCTTGACCTACAAGCCCATACCGAGGACTTGGAGAATAGGTCACGTCGCAACAATATCCGGATCCGTTCAGTGCCTTGGAAAGGGGAAGGGGCAGACTTACGGGAGTACGTGGAGGCACTGTTCAAGCATATCCTGGGCGAGGAGGACATACAGGCCATACGAATGGACCGAGTGCACCGTGTTGGTTTGCCGCGGGGACCCCAGGCACCCCCCCCAGACATTTTGGTGTGCGTGCATGACTTTCAGATGAAGAAACGGATCCTCCGATAGGCAAGCGACTTAGCCCCCCTCCAGTTCCGGGATTACCGCTGTATCAGGACCTGGCGGCCTCTACTCTGCTAAATCGGTGGGAATTCAAGCCTGTTACTTCATATCTACAGGAGCAAAAAGTGCCCTACTCCTGGGGGCACCCGTTTCGTCTCATCTTCCGATGGCAGAACAAGTTGGTCCAGGTGCGCTCTCTGGAGGTGGCGTTGGATCTTCTGGGCCTGGAACGACAGGACTCGTCGCCAAGGGACAACGGCTCGACTGGCAGGCGACGACGGCGCTCTGCAGAGTGGCAGAGAGTGGAAAAACCTGTGTCGGTAGGAAGGCCCGACTTGTCGGCAAGGATGCAGGAGAGGGGTGCAGCAGTCGCTTCTGTGGCCCAGGTCACTGACGCGGCACTGGACTGCGGTGAGGCGGCTTCATGAGACCAAGACGGCCATCTGCAGGCGCCGGAGGGGGCTACTACTCCGAGGTAGCACTTGTGCTTTCTCTCCATGTTCGTAAGGGTGGTCAATGACATGAACTGGAGGAGCCTTGACTGGTGCCATATCCCCCTGTCCTTGAGACTTGTTCTCTTCTGTTATGAGTGGTGTGTTTTTCTTTGGGGGTGTTGGGGGTGTGAGAGGGGAGGGTTAGGTGGGGTAGTGGTGGTAGCAGGGGGTTGTTCAGAGGTATGGTTCTGGGGTACTTACAGGCGAGGTGGGCCAGTAGTGTACAAGGCGGGGAGGTCCCGCGAGGCGGGTTAGTCTTGGCGCAAGCGGGTGGTGGCATGCTGCGCTCGGTTCCTGGCGGGGGATGGGGGTGGGGTGAGCCATCCACTCGCTTACTCAACATGGGAGGCTTGGGTGGGCGGCCTTTGAGAAGCTGTATCGAAGGAACTCCCAATGTTGCCAATAACCTTAGGGACATGGAATGTTAAAGGGCTGAATTCCCCCCAGAAGCGCCAAAAGATTTGGAAATATGTCATTGATCATCAGTTAGACATAGTGGGCCTGCAGGAGACCAACCTCACCAAATTGGAGGACTCACGCCTTAAGCACAAATTGTTCCCGCTAATATACAGATCCTCCGCCGCCACGAAGCAGAGAGGGGTGGTCCTTATGTTCCGCTCGACCCTACAATTCCAACCTCTGGGTGTACAGAATGACAAGGAGGGGCGCTGGGTCATGGTTAAGGGCCTCCTGCGGGGTAGGGTCTGCACCTTCCTCGTGCTGTATGCACCTAACACTGGCCAAAATGTCTTTCTACATACCCTGCTGAGGAAAGTCGCTGATTTTGCTGACCGGCCGCTGATTGTCGTGGGGGACTTCAATCTAGTGTGGCAGAAGGACCTAGATAGCACTCATTCACAAAGGTCAGACATGGGCAGGTTCTCCGCCAACACGCAACAACAACTTTCTGACATGGGTCTTTTTGATGCCTGGCGCTTCCTATACACCCAATCCAGAGACTACACTTTCTTCTCCCACGTCCACCGCTCTTATTCTCGAATTCACCACTTCTTCCTGAGTCAGTCTCTTCGTGGGGATCTCCGGGAGACCAAGATCTTCCCGCTGTCTGTTTCTGATCATAGCCTGCTTGCGGTGGGTCTCTAGTGGGGCGCGGGGAGTAAGGACAGCCCTAGGTGGTACTTCCCAGCTCCCCTGGTCCGGGATAAACTCTCCTGTAACAAGTTGCGAGGACTTATTAATGAGTTTTTCGCGCTCAATGACCCAGGAGACACCTCGGTCTTCACCACATGGGATGCCTTTAAGGCGTGTTTTCGCGGGCACTGTATGGCATTGAATACTGCTCTTAATCGACAACGCGGTCGGGAAAGAGAGCAACTGGAGGAGGAACTGTCTACCTTAGAGAGAGCGCACAAAGAGAACCCCTCCAGATTAGGGTTACGGCAGCTGACAGCTGTCAGAGGTAAACTCCGGGCCCACTATAATAATAGGGCCAAATACACCTTGCTTAAACTACGGCGTCTCTCATACTCCCAGGGCAATAAGGTGGGAAGACACCTGGCCAGGCATCTTCGAGACAAGAGGGAAAGGGAGTACGTTGGGGAAATCCGTGACACTCGCTGGGGGGACTGACACATCTGGACGAGATAAAGGCTGAACTGTTTGGGGCCTTCTACAAGACTCTTTATGCAGGGGATGACCTTGACGCTACAGCACAAAGCGACTGTCTACAGAGGTTAGCATTGCCCCAGGTCTCAGCGGATTGGAATGAGGCGTTCTCAGCCCCCCTCACCAGGGAAGAAGTATTAGCTGCCATTAAGGCTTTCAAACCTCACAAGGCCCCGGGGGCGGATGGATATACTGCCATTTTTTATAAGTCTTTCGCCTCTGAACTCTGCCCATACCTCGTGCGGCTGTTTAACTGCATGGCGGAAGGGGGCGAGACCTCTCGCACTATGGCCGAGGCCCTTATATCTATCATTCCCAAACCCGGTAAAGACCCTAGTAAATGCGCTTCTTATAGGCCGATTGCCCTCCTACATTTAGATGCAAAACTCTAGTCCTCTATTATTGCCCGGCGGCTTTACGACCTGATGCCGGTGCTCATAGACTCGGACCAGTCAGGGTTTATCAAGTGACGCCAGATCCATGATAACACTCGTCGAGTACTACACCTGATTGAGAAGGCCAATAGGTTTAGAATCCCGGCAGTCTTGGTGGTCGACGCCGAGAAGGCATTTGACAGGGTAGACTGGGGTTTCCTGTTTCGTACGCTGGCCGCCTTCGGCTTCTTCAAAATTTTTGACAATGATTCGAGCGAACTACTCCTCCCCCGATCCCGAGTGGCAGTGAATGGCCACCTGTCTCCCTTCTTTGAGCACTCTCGGGGCACGAGACAGGGGTGCCCGCTGTCGCCGCTGCTTTTTGCCCTTAGCATAGAGCCGCTGGCGATAGCGATGAGAGCCAACCCAGACATTCGCGGACTGCCCTTCACTGGGGAATCCCATAAGATTACTCTCTTTGCGGACGATGTCCTCCTCTCCATCTATGACCCGGCCCACTCTCTGCCACACGTGCACGCCGCACTGGAACGCTTTGAAGCGGTGGCGGGGTTCAAAATTACCTATGACAAGTCCTACGTCCATAACCTCACGATCCCCCAGTCTGAAGTCCCCCTTCTAAAGTCGCTTACGCCTCTCCCGTGGACTGATACCTCTATTCACTATCTGGGGATCCACTTGACCCCTACGCTGGGTAAACTTTACTCTGCTAACTTCCCTCCGCTCCTAGCTAAGATCCAATCTGACCTGGCCCTGTGGAAACCCATGTTCATCTCCTGGTTGGGGAGGATACACGCAATTAAAATGTTCCTTCTCCCCAAGCTCTTGTACCTATTCCAGGCCCTTCCTATAGACCTCGATGGGGAATTCTTCAGACGAGTGAAGTCTATGATGCTGCGCTTTATCTGGTAGGGAGGTAGGGCGCGCTTCTCCTTCGCCGTTCTCCGCAGGCCGAGAAAGGAGGGAGGAGTGGGACTGCCTGACATCCACTTGTACTATAAAGCTGCACAACTCCGTATCCTGGTAGAGTGGTCTCAACAAGAATCAGAAAAACATTGGCTACATATGGACAGGAGCGTTGCAGGGAGAACAATCTGGGATTTGGTCTGGAGGCCCAAGTGTGACAGACCCAAGAACGCCTATGTCAGTACCCCCACTAGCACCACCCTGAAGGTTTGGGACTCAGTCTCCAGAGATGACAGGTGGACCACCTTTCCTTCCCCCTTCACGCCCATACATTTTAACCCCGCCTTCCCTCCAGCGTTAACTGAGGGGCCCTTCGAGGCTTGGAAGGAGGGCGGGTGCCTAGCGCTCACACACCTATTTCACAACTTTGACCACTCACCTTTGAAAGCTGTCGGAGGGACTACGGGGTCCAGGAGAGTGAACTATACCACGGCGCGCAACTACTACTCTGGGCGCTCTCCTCCGAGGTGAGGGAAGCGGCCACTCGGCCTCTCACAAAGTTTGAAGCCTTCCTGACCAAAACTTCCTCCATGAAAGGGGTCATCACTTTCATATATGGGTACCTACTTTCCACTGCAGTTACCCCTAGGCCTCGCTATACGACCATGTGGGAAGGGATCCTTCAACGGGACATTTTGGATGCAGAGTGGGCTCATCTGTGGTCCGACATACACAAGTTTAATCACTCAGTGGAGCTTAGAGAGGCACACATGAAAACCATGATGGACTGATATCTACACCCCGACAAGTTGAAATTGATCTTCCCAGGCACTTCCGACAGATGTTGGCGGGGGTGTGGGCTCTTAGGGGATTTTCAGCACATTTGGTGGGACTGGGCCAGTATCCGGCCATTCTGGGAGGAAATTCTAGCCCAAATTAAAGATATGTTGGGCTACCCCATTCCCACCTCAATGGCTTCTACCCTGTTGGGCCTCCGTGATCCTTCTCTCGAACACCAGACTAGGGCGGACAAGAGGATCATGTGGCTCAGTATCGGAGCTGCCAAAATTACTCTGGCCGCAGCGTGGAAGAAGAAAGAAGCACCGGCCATCTCTCTCTGGCACTCGAGACTGTGGAAATTGTTAAGTATGGAGAGGATGGCGGATATTTTTCTAGACGACTTTAAGAACTTTGAGTTTCGCTGTGGCCCACTGGTCGCTTTCCTCTTCAGGGGCCTACCATCCGCAGTGTGCCCACCCAGCGTCCAAACTCTCCACTTGTTTTCACTCTGAACCTCTGCCGCTGCAGGTTTAGTACCCTGTCCTTTGCATGTTGCTACCACCACAGGGGAGGGGGGAGGGAGGGGAGGGAAAGGGGGGGGAGGGGGGGTTGTGCTTGTCTTCTTTGTTCGATTATGACATCTCCCAAATTGTTTGCCCATGTTAATGCATGCAGAGTCACGTGGCTGCGGAAGGTTTTGATAGTGTCCTTATAGGCCGACTGTGGTCTAGTCGCCGGGGGGCTGGGCGAGAAACCGCACTGATATGACTTTACATGGCCGGGACTATCCGCTAGCCTCTATCTAAATTGCATGCCAGATGGTGTCTCTCGTAATTCCGAAGAGCATCCCCTAGGATTCCATTCTCTAAACTAGAGGCTTGACCGCAGGGCTCTTTCTACAGCTCCTTATGCTATACTTGGGCTGCTGCTCATGCTGCCCCCTGCTTGGGATGTTGTGCGGGATTGTCACATATTCTCTATTTTGAAATGTCAATAAAAATACCTTAAAAAAAAAAAAGGTGCATCAAATGAAGATTCAGCTAAGTAAATGAGAGAGGATTTTTCCAGGAGTCTTACTCTTTGAGCGGCAACAATGTAGAAAATCTATTCACTAAAGGCTGGAAAGGGGCACCTGAACCTAATTAGCGCAGCAATGCTTAATTAAAACATAAAAAAATTTTTTCGACAAGATGCAACATTCCCCACAGTTCTAAGGGAGAGGGAACCTATCAGAATCACAAAAATTACAATAAGGCATTTGCAGTCTTTTTCCCAGGCATCGCCCACTGTAAGTTTTTAGCTGCAAGACCTTCAAAAGATATCTCATACCAAGATGATATATCACAGTCATCTTGTCCCAATCACAGGTGTGGAAATTCACTATTCACTATCTATGAAACCACAAACTGACAACAATTCTCACAGAAACCAAAACATTTGCAACATTTAATTATCTCAAACTACTCTAGCTCAGCTCCTCAAACAAGAGAAAGAGAGAGAGACCGAATACAGCATCCAAAATGCATTTTCAATGTTAGCGAGAGTCATTTAAACTGAGACCTACATTAACTATGGCTAATTTAACATGAACACATATTAATTATAGTCTGTGTTATCATGAAAATCCAACTTTGAGTATATGATGTGCTTATTGCGTTATCTAATATGCAACCTATAAAATAGTGGGTGAGCATTACCAATTGATGACTCAGAGAGTCATCACACAATACTTTCATAAATCCCCTTGTGACTGTTTTTCAAAAGCCAGTTGGTGACTTCTGTTGTTGCCATCTAGACTTCTCTAATTCCCTTAGGATACAGATAGCTCTGCATCTCATCCAGCTACACTGCTTCTCTTTTGCTTTCTCCCATTTGCCTTTGTCACCAAGTATTCCCCCTTACTTTAAACCATTCCTTCCAGTCATCCCTCTAAACCACCTTATACATAGTAATGCACATGTAGCTCAGAAAGCAAAGATTAATATGAGGGGTCAAAATAGTCCCTAATAGTTAATTCTCAATACCCGAAGTCAGTTACCAACTGCAGAAAACCATTTTCCAGTTGTTTTCCAGGCACCTGTTGCTTCCAGATCCTTGAAATCTTTAGAAACATCTGACATATTAGATATAAACGTATTAACCTCACTACTCCTGCTATGGAACATAAGCGCAGCACTGCTGGATGTGTAATTTATGGCAGACTCCATATTCCTTTGCAAGTAAGTTATCTAAAGCAAGCCTGTTCTGTAGAACCATGGCTGTTATTGCTACAAGATCTGTATTGATAGCAGATAACTCACTGGCAGTGTTGGTGACGGTCAACCAAAGTAGATTGTGTTCTAATCTTCAAGTGATTAAAACATAATCTTCTAGAAGGAATCATACCACCAAAGATGTCACCAACTATTGTGAAGCACTAGCCTTGCATTTCCCATGAAGTACTACTCCCTTATCTATGTTATCTACATGATAAACCTTAGGAAAAAGTAAAGGTAAGCAACAGTTACTTATCCAATTTTCAGGAAAATAAGCATTCTTTCCACCCACATAAACTCCAGGAACAACAAGATACTTTCTACTGATTAATAGCATCGCCAATAATCTCTTTAGAATACAAAGGGTGGATATTGTAGTGTTCATAAATTTCTTCTGATCTGGATTGATCCACCTTTTCAATCTTGATGGCAATGTGCCACCCTCCATATGTGTTGAATCTTAAAGAGCATCTATATTTTCATAATAAATATTATTTTGTACCAGATATAATGTTGTTTACTTTACAAACATCCTCTAACTCCTGCCACATTTCTTTATTCTTAGTAGGGACACCATTGACTAGAATAATAAGTGCTTCTTCAAAATCATCTCTCTGCACCCCGACAGTTTCAATATTCTGCTTAAAATATAATGGCAAGTACACAACTCTACCTTCAAGACCTTTCTGTAACTCTGTTCGAGGTAACTTCCCTGTCTTTGGCGCCATACGAACTATAGCATGGAATGGATGTATATACTGTATTAGAATTGATTCAATTCAATTCAAACAAACTTTATTCGGCTTTTGTTTGTAAAACCATAAAAGTAACACAGATGCAAATACAGTAAGACAGTTAAGAAATGATATATAATTAAAAAAAATATTCTGTACCGCGGTAAATCAGCTGAATTAAAAAATATGCCAAGTTAAACCGACTTTACACATCCATACAGGTCCTGGACTTCACAGAAGTTTTAAAAAACCCTACTATAAAAAAGATACAGTCTTCTTTCAATAGTTGAAGATACAGGAGGGCCGGACGAGCCTGTCTAAAATTCATTCTTTTTAAATGGGGAACCAGGAAATGCTTATGGGGAAATTCATACAGTTTGCATAAAAACAAAAAGTGCAGCAAATCCTGTGGAGACTGTCCATCACAGCCGCAGGGAGCTAGCACTTGACCTCTACTAAAACCCTTAGGTCTGGCTAACAAGAGGTGGAAAAGGTTCTTCCGGAACCTAGTTAGCAGGAACTTCTCATATGTTGACAGGGACCCCATAAGATAGGATTCCGTCATCTGGGTTGTTTTAAGCATTAAATACAGCCAGACACTAGGTTTCAGCACCTCCTCAGCTTCCTTTAAAGTCAGGAAGGCTATCTTGGCTAATTCCGCATCCTTCTTGACGATAGCGTCAGGGTTGGCGAATAGATCACCCCGTCTTATCCCTTCAAAACTTCTTTTGATATACATATGCCAGGTAATAAGGGCCGAGTTATCAAGAGACATACACTCTCTTAGTATTAAATGATTGAGAGTTAACTCTTTATTCAGCCAGCACTTTAGCCAAAAGATCAGGGGTCGTAGAGCAATAGCATCACTTAGGTAGGGGACCCCCAGTTCCTCATGGAGCGCTAAATTAGAGGTTCCACGCGGGACACATAGTAAGCGTTTCAAAAAGTCATTCTCTACTATCTGAAGGGAATCTACGGCAGTGTATCCCCAAATATCACTACCATAGGTGGCTATGGCCAGGCTTTTAGCTTGATAAACTCTCAACATAGCTTCTGTGGGTGTCTTCCCTATTTTAGAGGCAAAATTAAAAATTGCTGTGTTTACCCGTGCCAGATACCCTTTTTTCCTCAAAATTAGGGGACCCCATTTAAGTTGGTTGTCAAATAGAACCCCTAAATAGGACAATACATTTGTGCGGGGGATCTTGGCGGGGCCCAACACTAAAATGAAAGCTCTTTTTCGATTGTTGCCCCACTTTCATGATGTAGGACTTGGAATTGTTAATTGCCAAGTCCCGGTCAGACATGAATCTAGAGAATGTGGTTAAAAGGGATTGCAAACCCATTTCGGTCCTGGATATGAGGACGGCGTCGTCCGCATAAAGCAGGACGGAGATGCCACGCCGTCCGACTTAGGGGTAATCCACTCAAGTAACCCTTAATGCACTATCCAGTTTGCTTATATAAAAGTTAAATAAAAAAGGTGCCAGTATGCATCCTTGCCGGACTCCCCTCTTAATCTCAAAGTCCCTGGAGACCTGCAAGTCCTGAGAAAACCTGACATTAGCTTTAGTTGATAAGTGCAGGTCCTCGAGAAAATTAACTATACTGTTCCCCACCCCCATTGCCCTCATGGACTGCCACAGCTTGTCCCTGCTTACACAGTCAAACGCAGATGACAAGTCCATGAAGGCAAGGTGGATGGTTCTGGGGCGAGCAACAGTATATTTGCTCAATATCATAGATAAGTTAAGACACTGAGCAACTGTGGAGCGTCCCGGCTGGAATCCATATTAGACATCCGACATAATCTTATGTTCCTCTGCCCAAGTTGATAACCTCTGTAAAAGAATCCGTCCTACTACTTTAACCACCGAATTGATAAGCGAAATAGGTCTGTAACAGTGGGTACTATTTTTATTGCGTCTGGGACTATAGTGGAGGATGGCCAAGACTGGGGGCAGCCATTCCTTGCCCCAGCATTAAATACGGACTCCAGTATCGGACCCAGAACAAGGGGTCTTACTTAAATAGGTCTGGGGGATCCCATCTGGGCCTGGTGCTTTGTTAATGGATAGTCCTGTGATACCGTCCAGGATCTCACCCCTTTCAAAAGTTATTACATGGTCCTTTGTAACCTGTCTTTCTTGGGGGTTAGGCTCAAGAGGGCAATCAAACATGGATTTAAAATGAAGTACCCACTCCTCCTCTGTGATATGTGAGTTTAGGGTCCCCCTCCTTCCTGATCAAAGAGGGGTTGGTTCACAACACTCCAGAACATTTAACTGTGCTTCAGTCAATCAGCTCCCTCCAAGCTTCCTCCTTCAAGGCACCCTTCAGTATGGCCAAGCCTAACTTGTATTCCTGTCGGCAAACACATACCTCTGGTTGAATTCTTGGTTTGGCTGCCAGAGCCTCCCTCAACCTCTTTGCTGCTTTAGAGCAGTGGCAATCAAACCATTCTGGACCCTGTGTGGTATTTCTACTAGCTGGAACCCTTAAAATGTTGCCCACTTTTTGCGCTATTGCCTCATATGCTCCAAGAATCACATTTGGGGAGAAACCCTGAGTTGTACATATTGTTAATTCATGTGAACAGGATATTTTTACTTCATTATAGAATTTATCTGGGGACACCTGGGACCATTTTAATCTGCGCTTACCATCCGTCAGTCTCAGTACACCCCTGGTTGGAGCAGCCTCAGACTTATCTGATAATGGGTCCGACATATAAACAGTTAGTGGATTATGATCACTAAACTCACTCTCCACAATAATAAAACAATGAAAAGAAGATTGCATCGAAGAGGAAATTAAAATGTAATCAATAACCCTACCGTGCCCATTAAAAGTTGGCACATGAAACTTACTATACGGATCGGTTAAAGACATCAAAGCCACCAGATCCAGTTCATGTATCATGTTGTTCAACAGTTCCCCCTGGGCATGATGTTCGAAGTGAAAACCCCACCTGCGGGGGAAGCCCAATTCAGAGATACAAGATGTTGATGGGTTACCACAGGGGTGTATATTGAAATCTCCAGAAACCACAAAATTATGTAGGCTGTGACCCAAGAATTCTCTTATAAAAGCTCCCAGAGTAGTGATGTTACAGTCTTCATGCAGACAAGCAACCGAATTGTAAAAATTACCAAGACCCCATCTGATATCCCCCCTTTTGGAGGACAACGCCAGGATTCCACGGTGTGTAGTTGGCATCACCTGGATCTGACAATCGACAGCCACAGAAATGTATACAGCTAGACCACCCTTTGGTCTTCCACTCACCGAAGGGGTAGCCGGGACAAAAAAAGCCTTATAACCTTCCAGAATAGATCACAATCTACTGACCATGTTTCTTGGAGGCTAATCACCATGAATTGCTTCACATATTGCACCCACCGTGGATTTTGAAGCTTATTGGCCAACCCTGCAATATTCCAGGATAGATAATTATTAGATCTCACATCTGGGGGCCTTACTGCTTCCTTCACTGGGGGCTGATCAGGATATCATGTTCCAGCTCAGGGGGTGGATGCTCCCTTAGTCAATCACAGTCCTCCAGACCAGTTAGGGCAGCAAATCTGTTGTTTAGCGGTAATGAAGGGTCAGTACCAAACTGTCTATCTAGTTTCAAAGGGGAGTAGACCATAGAAATAGGCTATTGACTAGGTGCTAGTCTATTTAACCACCCACGTCAAGGAGGGACCCTAGGGACATTTTCAGTCATGTCCCTGTAAGGGACTGCCTTGTAGAAGTACCCCAGGGGTAAGGCCCATATAACAGATCCCAATAGGGGAGTAAGGCTGATGTCCCTAGATAAAATACGGCCCACAGTGCGGGGATTATAAAAATTTACGATAATACAGTCACCAGAGCCCATTTTGTGTGAGCTCCCTATCCAACTGACCCTGCGTGCCATAGGATGTTTCTTACCACACAGGCACCCAAGATGGTATTTTGTGTGAACCAATGAGTTTGTTTATTCATCAGCTGCCTGTGGTCTTCGTTAGCCCCTTTGGGAAGGGAGGGAACATTCCCCAGAACCACTACGTATGGGGTGGATTCGGGTGGGAGGTCAATAATTGGGAGACTTGATAGCTGTAAGTCCCTTCCTTCTGGTCTCTTTGTCCTATGGGGCACAGAAGGCCCAGCTGTTGTAGGAGTCTGACGTGCGATTGCTGGCATGTCTACACTGCTGGGCCTAATGCTATTAGAGCTAATCTTATCTAGTGCACCAGTATTTACTGTAGGTCCCACATATGAACTTACTTGTGCACCTTTACCCCCAGTGGCTGCTTGGTCTTTACTAGTAATAGTCCTAGCTGTCGGTATAGCCGGCGGATTACAGCTATCCCGCCCTGCTAGTTTTATTAACCTTGCTTCTACTGTACACAATTTTTGAAAAATTGGGTCCAGTAGGGTGGACATCATAGTTTCGAGCCTGCCCCAGAATTTCCCCTCCTGGGTGCTGTCCGCGGGCTGCCCTAACATTGTCTGATTCATGAGAGTAGGGGGACCCTCTTTACAACCATTTGTGGTAGGGACAGCTAGTAAATTATTTCCAGATGTGCCGTGACCAGATTTATTTGATTTCGCTAGTCCCCGCCTTTTCCTTTTTATAACAGGGGATTGCTAGTATAAGTTTGCTTCAGTTGTGCTTTCTGCCCTCTAGTTGTAGCTTTAGATTTAACAGGGCAAGATTCTTGTTCCATAGATGAACAGGAAACTGAGTTTATCACTGTATCTGGGACAACAAGTGAGGACTGACTCAGCCTGGATGGACATACATCATGGTTGCGAACTGTCAAAGAATCAGAAATTGCTGGGGTTAGAGAGAGCCTACCTTGTGAAGGGTGGGACTCAAGAGATAGTCTGCTTTCAGTAAGTTTTATTTAATTAATGAGAGCTGATTCTGCTCTCAAAATGAAGGCATCTAGAGTTCCAGCCACACTCTTCCCAAGGTTTGGCTTCCGCTTATTCATATTGGCTATTTCTGAACACACTGAACTGTTTGTGTTGAATTCCCACTCAGCCCGCACACTGCAGGAACGAGGTATGTTCCAATCCACTTTCCCAGCTCAACAGCCACTCACGAGGTATTACCAATGAGTGTACCAATGACCCAGAAAAGGGGGTGGATTGTGGGGAGACACCAAGTCTACCACCCCTCTAGAGCGAAGAACGAACCGCTCCCTCCTCCATACTTCTGCACCTGTGTGAACAGGAAAAATACACTTCACAATGCAAACCTTTCCTAGGAACCCAACTCCAATGGCCATATCCTGTTAAAACAATCGTATTGCACTTACCAGTTGAGAGTACAGGTTTGGTATCGTGGAGACTTCAATCAACCAATTATACTCCTCCAAGATAACTTCTCTTGGATCCAAATGGCTGACTGTTAGGACAAGGTGTCTCTCTTAAGTTTACTTTATCAGGGGAAAAACATGTCTTATCCTTGACATGGACAAAAAAACCTTCACGCTACAACCACGCGTGAATACCGGCACTGAATGTCAACACAGAGAGTGTTACGATAGCAGCCTGGCTATCCACACACACGGGATTGGACAGGGCTCGCGGAATGACCTAAAACGTCATTTCCTGCACCCAACGATGTGGAGCGGTGCTTTAAGGAGCCGCGTAAAAGTAAAGAAAGCACGTCTCAATCACCGCGTTATCCTCACAAAGAAAAGGGACAAGGGTGCCAGTTAGAAGGGAAACAAAAAACCCCCAAGGTTTGCATAAAATGGGATACTGCACAATAATCAACGGGACGAAGACAGGGAAAAGGGTCTCTAACTCACTAAACTCACTACACAGGGACGGCAAGGGAAGGGCAAAAAAGATCGTCAGTGCTCCAAGGAAGGGGAAGGGAAGGGTAACGATTCTCACGAGCCCGTGTGAAACAGCTAAACGAATCCAGGAACACAGGAACCAGCATACAGGAACCCACAGGTTAGCAATAACAAGCACTGAGAGGAAGGTAGGACTGACCTATATCCCAAACTGGCAGGTCATGTGATACAGTACATGGTCACAAAGAGAGGACTGAAACCTGATTCCTAACAGTACCCCCCCCCAATAATCCTCCCCACCGGCCGAGGCTTCAAGGGATGCTGTCTATGAAACAATCTGACTAAACGAGGTGCATGCACCCCCCCAGCTGGCTCCCATGTCCTATCCTCCGGGGAATATCCTTTCCATTCGACCAGGTAATATAGATGACCTCTCCTATGCCTGGAATCAATAATGGCATGAACCTCAAACTCTTCCTGTCCATCAACAACCAAAGGAGCAGGAGGGGGCAACACCCTATCCGAGGGAACATAGGGCTTCAACAACGATGTGTGGAATACAGGATGGATCTTATAGTCCTGTGGCAACTGAAGCTTCATAGCCACCGGATTAACTACCTGAACCACGGAAAAAGGGCCCACAAACCGCGGTTGCAACTTGCGAGACCCCAGCAATCTCAAATTGCGAGAAGCCGACAAAACTTGGTCACCCACCTGATAACAGGGGGCAGGGGCCCGATGCCAGTCTGCCTGCTGTTTCATAGCAGCCTTAGCTTCGTGCAGCCGCACTCTTGCCACCTCCCAGATGTCACTCAACCTCTTACACACGTCATCAATGGCTGGCACATGCCCAGTGGGTTGGATAGCTAACGCTCTTGGATGATACCCTGATGAACAAAACAAAGGAGTCATGCCCAAGGCGGCATGCAAACTGTTATTGTACGCGAATTCGGCTATGGGAAGAGCAGTCACCCAGTCACATGACAAAGACGAAATCAAGCACCACAGGTACTGTTCCATGGTCTGGTTGGTGCGCTCAGTCTGACCATCGGACTGCGGATGATATGCCGACGACAACCGTATTTCCATCTTGAGCACCAAACAAAGCTCCGTCCAGAAATGGGACACAAACTGAGCCCCCCTGTCAGATATTACCACAGACGGTAAGCCATGTATCCTCACAACTGAGGTCATAAACACCAAGGCCATCTCCTTCGCTGTAGGGATCTTAGATAGCGGTATGAAATGCGCCATCTTCGTAAACAAATCCACCACCACAAAAATGGCGGTGAACCCAGACACAGATGGAAGGTCAGTTACGAAATCCATACTGATGGTATGCCAAGGAGAAGAAGGGACCTCTAGGGGCTGCAAAAGACCAGAGTGCTTACAGTGTGAAGGCTTGCTAACGGCACAAACAGGACAAGCAGTCACATAACTCTGGATGTCTCGCGCCAATGTTTCCCACCAGAACCATCTCAAACATAATTCCTTCGTCTTACACATCCCAGGATGTGCCACCAATGCAGATGAATGACACCACTCCAAAACCATTTCTCTCAAGTCAGGGGGGACAAACAACCGATTCTCACAATACAATAACCCATCCTGGGACACCACCTGGGGTAAGGCTAACCAAGGAGTGAGATCCTTATGACGTAACCGTTCCTTCACCATAGCGGGGAAGTCATCAGCTGTTACAACCCCAATGATCCTCTCGCCATCGATCATCGGTCTGTCTTCCTTCAAGGGACTCGCTTCACCTGGATCAACATGAATTCGGGAAAGGGCGTCAGATTTAATCTGCTGGGCTGCAGGCCTGTATGTTATGACAAAGTCATATTCATTAAAGAATAGGACCCACCGCATCTGTCGCGGAGTCAAAGCCCGGGCAGACCGGAAAAACTCCAGATTTTTATGGTCGGTGTAGATCGTAATGGTATGCCGGGCACCCCATAAATAATGACGCCATTCCTCGAAGGACAGCTTCACAGCCAATAACTCCCTCTCCGGCACTGTATAGTTGCGTTCTGCTGGCAACAAGGTTTTAGAGAAAAATGCGATAGGGTGCATATGGCCCGAACCCTCTTCCCGTTGTGATAACACCCCACCCACAGCACACAATGAGGCATCCGTTTCAACAAAAAACGGCAGGGCAGGGTCAGGATGCGCCAACACAGGTGCCGACGTAAACTTCCTTAATAACAACTGGAAGGCGTCCTGAGTCTCAATAGACCAAACGAAGGGAACCCCCTTCCCCAGCAGGCGGGTCATGGGTGCCACAATATCGGAAAAATGGGATACAAAATGCCGATAGAAGTTGGCAAACCCTAAAAGCACCTGAATGTGCTTCACTGCAGATGGTATAGGCCAGGTCACAATCACCTGTATCTTTTTTTGGTCCATTCGAATACCTTCCGCTGAGATAAGAAAACCCAAAAACTCCACCTCAGGGGTACTGAACTGACATTTTTCCAGTTTGGCATAAAGCTGATGTTCCCGCAGCTTCTGTAGGACTTGTATCACATGTTCCTGATGTTCTGTCCCATTCTCTGAAAAGATAAGAATGTCATCCAGATAGACTATGACAGTCCTATCCAGATACTCACTAAGGACTTTATTGATGAAGAATTGGAACGCCGCTGGCGCATTACATAAGCCAAACGGCATTACACAATATTCAAACAAACCATGTTTGGTCTTAAAAGCCGTCTTCCATTCATACCCGGGCTGAACACGAATAAGATGGTATGCGCCCCGCAAATCCAGTTTGGTAAACACCGTGGCTTTGCGGAGCTGGTCCAACAACACGGGGATGAGTGGAAGAGGGTATTTGTTCTTCACCGTGGCCTTGTTTAAAGTCCTATAGTCTACACAGGCCCTCAACGTCCCCTCCTTCTTTGGTATGAAGAATATCGCAGATGACACAGGCGAGGAGGAGGGACGGATGAAACCCAACCGCAGAATCTCATCGAGATGTTCCTTGAGATGCAACTCTTCGGGTTCGGACAGTGCATATATGCGACTGCATGGCAAAGGAATACCGGGCACCAAATCAATCCTACAATCAAATGATCGGTGCGGGGGAAGACCCTGAGCATGTCCCTTATCAAAGACATCTTTATAAGCGGAATACTGCGGTGGAACAGAGCCCACCTCCATCGCCGCACAAGACAGAGGGGGAACCCTGTCACTGGCCTCACGGTAGCAATGCCTCAAACAGAAAGCAGAATCCAGCCTCACCAAACGCTGCACCCAATCGATCTTAGGATTGTGTTCCTGCAGCCATGGAACCCCCAACACCAAACCGAAGGAAGGAGCATCGATTAAGTCAAACACTACCATCTCCGAGTGCCCATTCTCGCACAATAAGCGTAAAGGAACGGTTTGACGGGTAATACACCCTGACGTCAATTCCGTCCCATCAATGGCTCTCACAGGCTCCGGTTGTTGTTTATAGTGGCAGGAAATCCCCAATTCGTCCGCCAAAGATATATCTATAAAACTACCGGTGGCACCGGAATCCAACAACACAGACACCGGTATTTTTTTGTGCACCGAAAGCAAACGATGGGCTGTTATGATGAAATGCCTAGGAGCCAGATCTACTGCCCCCAATACTTCGTACTGTCCCCCGTCCACATCCTCCCGTTGGGGGCAACAGTCCACCTGAACAAAAGCTACCTTCTTTCCATACCCAACTCCAGACGGTTTGACTGGACATTCCCTAGCGAAATGGCCACCCTGTCCGCAGTACAGGCATAGATTCAACTCTCTTCTGCTTTTCTTTTCCTCAGGGGTCAAGGGCCCTCTTATTCCCCCTATCTCCATGGGTTCGGGTGCCGTCTTATGCTCTCCAAGCGGCTTATCGTCTGGTTTTATATAACTGCCCCGGGATACCTGGAAACGGTTGCGATCACCTCGCCTCTCTGATAACCGATGGTTCAGTTTCACAACAAGATCTATGAACGCAGTGCAGTCATCTGGTGGATCCACCACCTGCGATACTTAAGTTCCTCACACAGGCCCTGATAAAACAAGGAGGTTCGCTTCTCCGCCGGCCAATGAGTCTCGGACACCAACCGGTTGAATGTGGCTGTATACGTTAGGAGATCCTGTCTGCCGTGCCGTAGCTTTAGTAGTTCCGTATCGCTTGCTTGCATAAAAGCATGCTTAGCGAATAATCCCCGCATCAACTCCTTAAAAGCCGCGTAATTATACAGTACTCGATCATCGCTTTCCACCAAGGGAATAGACCACTGAGCAGCGGTGCCCGCCAAATATGAAATAGTGAAAGTGACTTTGGCAGAGTCATCGGGAAAGGCACCAGGCTTGCACATAAAATGTAACTGGTACTGATTCATGAATGTCCCAAACTTATCACTGTCCCCAGTAAACCTCTCCGGGGGAGCCAAGGGAACAGGAACAGGGGATGTCACGGTAACTGCAATAGGGACCCCACTTCCACTGGTACTCTGTCCCACCCCTCCGTACTGGAATGTTGCAGGCTGTATAACCGGTCCAAGCCCTCTTGTTTGTGACTGTTCTCTAGCCCTCACCGCCCCCAGTTCCTGCCTTAAGCCCACATTCTCCTGACGTAAGTCCTGTACCTGGGCCTGCAAGGCTGCTAGAGCCCCCATCACATCTTGCATGGTAGGGGCATCAGCGCCCCCACCCGTTGGGATTCCCACATCCACATCCATACCCGTCCAGGCAGTGTGATTATTCGTGGGCTTGTTATTCTGTTGAATTCCCACTCAGCCCGCACACTGCAGGAACGAGGTATGTTCCAATACACTTTCCCAGCTCAACAGCCACTCACGAGGTATTACCAATGAGTGTACCAATGACCCAGAAAAGGGGGTGGATTGTGGGGAGACACCAAGTCTACCACCCCTGTAGAGCGAAGAACGAACCGCTCCCTCCTCCACACTTCTGCACCTGTGTAAACAGGAAAAATACACTTCACAATGCAAACCTTTCCTAGAAACTCAACTCCAATGACCATATCCTGTTAAAACAATCATATTGCACTTACCAGTTGAGAGTACAGGTTTGGTATCGTGGAGACTTCAATCAACCAATTATACTCCTCCAAGATAACTTCTCTTGGATCCAAATGGCTGACTGTTAGGACAAGGTGTCTCTCTTAAGTTTACTTTATCAGGGGAAAAACATGTCTTATCCTTGACATGGACAAAAAAAACCTTCACGCTACAACCACGCGTGAATACCGGCACTGAATGTCAACACAGAGAGTGTTACAATAGCAGCCTGGCTATCCACACACACGGGATTGGACAGCGCTCGCGGAGTGACCTAAAACGTCATTTCCTGCACCCAACGATGTGGAGCGGTGCTTTAAGGAGCCGCGTGAAAGTAAAGAAAGCACGTCTCAATCACCGCGTTATCCTCACAAAGAAAAGGGACAAGGGTGCCGGTTAGAAGGGAAATAAAAAACCCCCAAGGTTTGCATAAAATGGGATAGTGCACAATAATCAACGGGACGAACACAGGGAAAAGGGTCTCTAACTCACTAAACTCACTACACAGGGACGGCAAGGGAAGGGCAAAAAAGATCGTCAGTGCTCCAAGGAAGGGGAAGGGAAGGGTAACGATTCTCACAAGCCCGTGAGAAACAGCTAAACGAATCCAGGAACACAGGAACCAGCATACAGGAACCCACAGGTTAGCAATAACAAGCACTGAGAGGAAGGTAGGACTGACCTATATCCCAAACTGGCAGGTCATGTGATAACAGTACATGGTCACAAAGAGAGGACTGAAACCTGATTCCTAACAGTTTGCACAAATCCCTGTATAAAGTGCCTAGTGCAATATACAAAGAGGGAAAAGCAGTACAGTACTATGACACAAACCAATAAAAATGTTGAATGTAAAACTCATCAAGACCTCGTATTTACATTAAAAGTGCAAAGTGCATGTATGTTGTTTAGCAGCAAAAATACTGGTACATATAGACAGTTTAGAAACACTAAAATGCAATAAGCGTTACAGAGCCCAGGGTCTATGAGTAAAGTCTAGGTCCATGTGTCTAATTGGGCAGAGTTCAATATAAGGAATTAGTCACTCCTGAACCGTTAGGGCATAGTACGTGAGGAATATACTGCAAACAATGGGGCACCAGTTCTACCAGTAAGCTCAAATGACTGTGGCAACAGGAAGTGAACAGTACCTGCAAGCAATCTTCAAGTACTGAACAAGAATCCACGACCTCGGATGGAAGGGGGGTGGCCCTGCCTCTACCTGGCAAGGACGGGCCCGCCCTTGGCCTGGGCTTTGCCCGGTCACTGCCCGCGCTCGTCTCACGGTGGGGGAGGCAGCGCTATAAGCGCAATGGCCACGCCTCCCTTTCACCGGCGGCACCTGGTGTGGAGCAGAGAATGTTGGGACACGCAGTACTTTGTGGCTCGGTGCAGCGCTATGTGTGGCAAAAAGCGTTGTCTCAGCAGCGAGGTCCGCAGGAGCTCCAGTCCCCCTGCTCAGCTCGGCAAAAGAATAGATTAGCTCTGAACACCTGGTGACAAGGGCAGCAACAGGAATGCAGCAATTAACGGTCCCGGAATTGATTCAAAAACTTTGTAACTCTTGTAGTTATTGAGGGATTGGAACTAATTTTAACTTGTTGTTGACTGCTCTAGCTGGACATTTGTTGTCCTCCAACTTATTTTAACAGCACTTACATACAATGTGTTGTGAGGCACCTTCAAAGCGTTTCTCTACATATATATAAGCTGCAACTTCTCACCACTTATCTCTGTTAACTTCTTCAGTTTTCAAAGATATAAGAACATTATGAGTTTACTTCGTCAACATATACAAACACAGTTCAGTTTCTCTAAATGCACTGTTTTCAACTTTCTAATCTCTTCTTGAAAGTTATCAACAGTAATACCTGTGTCATGTTCTGCTACACCTGGAGATACTAGGTACCCATTTTCCCTACAATCCTCTTGAAGATCAAAGAAACCAAACTGAACATCATCACAAACTTTTTGTACCTCTGCTACTGTACCATGCAAAAGAGCTCTATTCATTTCACCGGGGAAAGGTTTAAACATAGTAAAGCCTTCTAACTAGTTTTCGCATTTCAGACTGGTGAACATCCAACATTCTAAAGTGATGAAAGGTCCTTCTGCACACTTTCTTCGACAGACATGCTAGTGAATATCCCTGTAAATAATTATATTTCCATTCTTTGCATGGATCTAATCCTTGCAAAATATACATTTTCAGTTTCATACCTTTTCAGAGAAACTAAAGTATGAAAGCTCTCAGTATATCAACTGATTCCTGTCGAATACTATAAACACTGCTAAGTTGCGTTTATGTACAGGAACCTGCCTACGCCTTCCCTGTACCTCTTCAGCCAAGATTTCCTCTACATTTCTAGGTACTATCACCTCTTTTGGAATAGGAGAACAGTCTTTCATACATAACATTTTTCACATTGGTCAACTGCATGCACTTATGTGTTCTCTTTGAAGTAGCTTTCTCCATTAAAGAAAGGCTCAGTACTAGAAGTATGTATCCATTCACTGCTGGAAATTTTGCAAAAGTTAGTTCTATTCACAAGTCTTTTTTGGGGGGATTTGTCTCTTCATAAACAATACTATTTTATCCAGCGTCTTCATTCTCTTTAGAATCAAAATAAATAGCTTGCTTTTGAGAGCAAAGGTCTTATTGACAATAACCTCAACATGTTCCTTTTGTCTGACTGCTTCTCTTCTGTTTTCATACTTCTTATTTGCTGTTAGATTCTGAATTACTCTAAAATGGAACATTCTAACTCTAATTCCCTTAAAGTGTTTCTATCTTCTGCTCAAACTGTGCTTTTTTGTACGTTTCTTTACTTTAGATATAATGGAATTTTTCTCCTTTCTTAGTTTATCTAAAATGTTGTTTTTTGTTTACTTGATTATGCTGATTTTCCAAGTGTTCACAAACCTTTTAAAGAAAGGTCTTTGTTCTCCTACCAGCAGTTCTTTTCTCTTTCACCAATTTCTCTGCATTTTGGCCCTTTTGTTTCTCAGTTGTAAGGAGATAGTATCCTTACTTCTATTTCATTGTTCTCTCATCTTTTGATGGTATTGTTACCACCTGTATTTAACTAGGAATTGATACCTGAAAAGGAAAATATAAGTACATTTACCTTTTTATTATGTACAATCACATTTCATATTTTAAGCAGATAACTACCAACGTAATTGATTCTTATACTATAATATAGGTAACATTACTAGTTTATTAGTTTTAATGCTTCTGTCTCTGTGTCTTTCTATGTGACACTGTATGCATTACTCTGTCACTGGGTATACTACCACATCCATTACTCAGTTCCTGAATATCTCTACATGTTTAAAGGACTACATGTCTGGAAGGATGACTAGGTTCTATCTGCACTTGCCTGCATGTGTAAGTGACTGTAATAGTCCACCTCTAGCAGTGCTATAAGATTAAACATCTGTGTTGGGATACAACTGTCTGTTTTACTACCTGTATGTTTCTCTAAATGTGGATGTAAGTGAACTGACTTATACCTCAGTGCCTGTCTTAGAGATTAGAGGGGTATGTAGGTTGTCTGTGCAGCTGTCTTTCATACTGGTACATACAAAGCAGTTTCTGAGTATGTGAGTCAATGTATAAGTCCCTCTGTCACTGTGTGACTAGGTGACAGAGAGGCTCTATGCTTCGGAAACATGTATGTCAGTTGCATTATGGGTGGTGTACTCTATGTAGTGCTTGGCAAAGGGGTGTGTAAGTGCATGTGTAACTTACTAAGTGAAAAATACATCTCTGATTCTTTTAGGCACAAAGCCCCATGCTTTATGGCATACCTACAGTATCTCATAGGTGAGTTTTGCGTACTAAAACATGGATTTATGACTTGACAAATGGCTTTTACATGTCAAGTGAAGCTGGCAGAGAGAATGCTCAGACATGCTCTGCACTAGTAGGCCTGGTCAATGTTTAAAGGACTATTTGACTGGATGGATGAGGAAGTTGTGTCACTACTTGCCTACATATCCCAGTGGGTGATTGAGTCTGTCTATAGCACTCCCACCAGTTGTTTAAGTACATGTGCCGGTATGGGACTTCCTGTTTTAGTACCTCAATGGTCCTCGAAATGTGTATGTAAGTGGCCTGATGAGTACCTTTGTTAGAGAATAGGGGAGTATGTAGGTGTCTGTGCAACTGCCTTTGATACTGGTGCATACATAAGTAGTTTCTTAGTATGTGACTAAATGTATATGTCCCTCTGTCCCTGTGTGATTGGGTGAGAGAGGCTCTATGCTTTGGAAATATGTATGTAAGTTGCATTATGGGTGGTATGGGTGGCGCTAGAGAGCGCCCAAGTGGAATGGCCGCACCAATGTTATAAATCAAGTCATGTCTCACTTAGGCATCAGAGGGGTTCTTCCACAGGAAAGGTTTCTCCATTTTATTCTTAAAATAAAAACTGCGGCATAATTCCATTACAATCCCTAAAATATTAATTTTCCATGAATAATATTTCTCATTTCATTCTGAAATTGCAAAGGCGACACTCCCTTTTACGGTTGTGCTGGAGCAATGCTAGACATGTATTTGCAGTGTTTTTATCGTTCGTTCTGTGGGATTGTGTAACGAAGGTGTTTGTTAAAACCCAGTGGCTGCAACATGAGGGGGTTGCAGGCGATTGGCAGCTAGCCTGGCTGATGAAGGGTGACATACCCCAAAACCGGTCCTAGGATGCTTTGTTTCCAGTCCAGGGAGGACCTGGCCTGGCAGTTCCGGCTGGACTGTTCCCATTGGGTGCAGGGTCAAGACTTATTTGCATATGGCTGGAATTGAATGGTGAGCAAAAAAACAATGGATTTAGGCCCAGATCTCCATACTGGGGTGAATGTATGACATTGTTCTGCATTCTGGCCATCAACTGTTGTTTTTGCAATTTTACTCAATGGCACAGCAGTCGGAGACCTGCAGTTTCACTCTCGTTCAACACCTTTGAGCGATGTCTGTAATTTTGAGGACAAGGTTATGATGAAAATAGACTCTATTTTGCTCTGGAGCAAAAATATGTTTCTAATGTGGCCTGCAACAAAACCTGAGTCCAAAATATCCATAATACTTTAGGCCTCCAATTCCTCTCCTGAAAGTCATTACATTGAAGTTTCTTTTTCTAATGTGTAAGTTTAATATGTTTAATAAATAAATCTGTACAGGTTTTCAAGCCAGAACATAGATGTTACGTATCCCTTGTAAATGCTTACCTGGTAGTAGCTACAACGCACAGCTATTGCAGGAAACTCAGGGAAGAATGCCTGGCAGCACAAGCAGCTCTGGGATAGGCTCAGGCCAGCTTGCAGTTTCACTCTTCCCATTAAACAGAGGCCTACATGCTGCCTGCAAAGTGTCCTTGGCCCAAGGCATGGGTCTGCTTTTTGGATATGGGTAAGCATGAATTTTCCCCATTTCGAGTGAGGCCAGCTCATCTCGCCAGTCCCTTCCTCAGATTGCCTTAAGTTAAAGTACCAAGCCCAGGAGATACCGAACATACCGGATGCGATGGCAGGAGTCAGACCCTTCTACACAATCTGTCTTCCTCTCAGGACTCGCTTTGAAGCAGCAATGGCAGTGAATGCGGATTCCGTCAGCGCACTTACTCTGTCCATCTACTTTTCTCTTTCCACACGGCTTTGTTCTCCTTAATGGTGAGAGTAAGCAGTTCATGGAGAACAGAGCCCCAGGTTTCCGAGTAGAACCTGAAGTAAATTAATTATTCAGGCTGCGCTCCACTCTCTCACCAATGTCACTTGCAGCATGACTCTAGCTGCGCTGCAATGCCGGTCATTCCAGTCAGTCTAACCAGTCCCTCCCTCTGCAATGGAGGCTGCGGCAGCCACCCTGATACTTTCTGCAAAGTAGCCCAGTGCTTGCCAGCCTCCCACAAGTTTACTCCAGCAGCAGGACGTAACGTTCCGTCCCCGCGGCACCTCATGGTACAACATTGTAGCATTAAGCATTACAGCCTGTCAGCAAAGCCAGTGCAGGAGCAACGACCGCAACTCACGGCGCATGCTGCCAGCTGCCACTTTACAGTTTTATTTAGGTAGCACTATAAACAGCTTGTCTTGACAGCTGAGGTGCTATGCATTATGCGTGACAATGCATTTCTGTGCAGTGATGCGGAGCACCACACTGAAATGCGTTAGTCTAATGCCTAATGCATGGTACTTGGCAGAACTGGAAATGTATTCTCTGCCACCTGTATGGGGCGACAGGATTTGTACCCCCTGATCTCTGCTCCATAAGCTATAGTTGGAATGCATTTCACGTTATAAAGATGCATTAAGTATTTTATATGGCTATGACCTAGCCGCTTAGTAAAGGCATCAATACAGTGAGCAACCAGAGTAAAAGATTGAACATGTGCTCTCTTGCCATTTTTGGCCCTAATAACCTCGTATAAGATTTAGTCAAATTGATTTTCAAGCCCAGATTCTCCATAAAATCATCAAAGCGATCCAATAATATTTGTTGACCACTAATTCTACACGCATTAAGGAAGGAATCGCTCACGTACAACATAGCTGGCACCATTTTGCTTCCTACCTTTGGTACATCCCTGCAATTTTCACCTAAATATAGATCTAAACCGTAAATATAGAGAATAAAAACCATAGGGGCCAATATACAGCCCGGATGGATCCCCTTCCCAGCTGAAGGTGCGTAGTACATTCCCTTGATGGTGCATATCTTACAGAGCTCTTTTGAATAATTTGCACATGGGACTCGAGTCCCATGTGCAAATATGCAAAAAAGCTACAAGAGCTTCATCCACGCAGTATCCCTCAGCACAGTCCACAGTTTAGATCTTATCACTGTGATAAATGCTGTTCTGATATTCATCAAGGCCAGATGTACACTTTAACAACAGTATATTGATTGACAAAAATGTACAAATTCAAGTTTTGCTCTATAGTTCCTCAGCCTTGTCTGAACCCATTTTGGATTTCAGACAAGATTTAATTACTATTTGCCCAGCCCATAAGCCGCTTCAGCAAAATCCTTCCCAATACGTTTGCTTTTGCGTCCAGCAGAGAAATGGAGCAATAGACACTGGATCTTCTCAATTCCCTTTTTGAAGATTGTCATAATCACTGATTGCTTCCATGATAAAGGGATATCACAGCGTGCCACAGCATTCAGATGTTGGGTGATTAGATGGGCCCAAAGATCTATTCAAGATTTAACTCCGGGCACCCCATGAGTTCCACAATGCCTTCTTTCACCTCCTCCAGTTCAAAATGTAACATAATTCTACAGCAGAAGGTGCAATGGGATTCTTGTATATATTCTTTTGATGTGGGATACCTATTTCTGCTCTGGTATAGTATGGCTCATATCCGGAGCTGCTACTTCATTAAATATTGAGTTGTTCACCACTCTTGAAAAAGCTGAACTATCTCCAAAGCTACAGACCTTCTTAAGTTCCTTTCCAGGCTTCATCTTTTAAGGCACACATTCGCTTCCTGCATGCATGGGCATAATTCCTCCTTCTCACTTTTACTACTAATAACGATCTAGGCTGTTGTTAAAGGGATGCCTTTAGTTCTTTGTGAAACCTTGTACAGGGCCTATCAAATCATTTGGGAACTATGCTATATGTCTTAAGGCTTTTCCTGGTAAGGGCTAACTGCCTTTTAACAGATATTAAAGAATGAGGCCAGATTAACTTGATCTGATGAATCGGTGTTCAAACACACCTCAAAGTCCTGGCTCCACTCTTGTACCAGTCTCCTCAGGAAATCCTCAGGAATCATCTTGCCCAACCTAATATGTCTATCTTGCTGCTTAGTTATAAGAACCTGTTTATGCATATTACTTGACTTAACCGTAAAATCATACCAACCAAGCTATGCCATGTTTGGGATACGGTCGCTATATTTACTCCATGCTGTTCTAAACCACACCAAAAATTAGATCAAGCAAGCAGACACAAAAATATAATCAATGGTAGTGTTAGAGCCTCTGCCCCTAACAGTAGGTACTGACAATAGACTCGTACTCTTCTTTAGTTAAAAGGTTAGTAAGATTGTATTCAGACATCAACAAGTTGAAGGTGTTTCCTTGACTTGTAAGGCCAAAGTGTACCGACAACTCGTACTGTCCTTGTTCCCTCTTGATTGCTACACATGCAACACAGGGATGTGTATTAAAATCCTACATCAACATAATAGTTGGAGAAAAAGATCTCCCTGATAGCGTCTTTTCCCAAAATCTTCTTAATTTAACTTCTAATACTATCTTTAAAGAAGGGGAATTATACACATTAATGATCAAAACCCTAATCTTGTGGGAAAAGATAGAAGGACACCCAGTATGATTCCAGAGTGAACGACTATCTGTTCCATAATGCACTGGAGCCTTAAACTGACAAATGTCACCTGGCCCCCGTTTGCTCTACTATGTAGAGAAGCCACATAGTCACTTTTTACAACCTCACATACTCATATACCTTTACAACCATTTTTTCTCAAAATTTAATGTCATTCATATATCTGAAAATTAAGTTCATTGGTGAAATAGTATTTTTTGCTCTTTTTATTTAGATTCAATTTTATCAGGAAATATGAAAACTGTGCATAAAAATGGCACACCACTCTCATACCAAGCAACCATAAATGGCAACCTTTTCAACTTTCATTGTCTGATACGGCAGAAGGCAGCAAATAAACATATATCTTTTATATTTTATTCTTGTAACTCCACTTCTGAATGGTTACTATACGTTAACTCTTTCATGAATTTTATAAAGAAGCCCAATATGGTTGGGTATTTTTGCATTTTTGGGTCTCATTCACAAGCAGCTCGACGAAATCTAAAAAAAGCGAGCCCAAAAACCAATTTACCTTGCCTCTTTTATGATTATAAAACTATACTACACTTTATTAGTAAACCCTCATTAGGACATTAAACCCTTATTATGCAACAATCTGTTTAATCTCCTATAATTTGTTTAAACCAACAACTCCCTGCTTAACACCCTTTCCCCATACACTCTTAGCACAGTCTCCATAACAACCCACTAGAACCAGTAGGTCACAAATTCACAGCACATTTTAAAAGGACCATACCAGTTACCACACCTGCTGCAGTAGGTGTGGTTAACTATGTTAATATTAATGCCATTTCTAAAGCGCAAACTGCTACCTGAAGGTGTCCTGGCGCTGATTGAAATCCTACCTGGGCCCCACAAGGGAAGACAGGGGGGATAGCACAGAGAATGAGTTTAGTCCGCAAACAGCCATGTCTTCAAAGCCTTCCTGAATGTTAGCAGCCCCCACCACAAAGCTTTTTCCCCCCCAAGTTAGCTTTTTTTGCATAAGGTACCGCAGCCTATTTAGCATCTAAAGAGCGTAGATTTCTAGTTGGTGTGTACCCCTGAAATTGCTTTTTAAGATGGTTAGGTCCAGTACACAGAGCCTTAAACTGTACCTGTTTTCGCACTGGCAACTAGTGGAGCCTTCTGATTTCTGCTGAAATAGAGGCAGGTTTGGGAGTGCCTGACAGCAGTCTGGCTGCTGCTTTCTGCAGGAGTTGCAATTTGTTCATTAGTCCTTCCTGGATGTTTGACATATAAACTGTTGCAGTAATCCAGTCTGGACATTACTAACGCCATGATGATTAACTGATTACTTTCTTTGGGCAGGATTTTCCTAGAGGCTTTTAGGATGTAGGAGGTGGAAGAGACCACTGCCTTCCTCTGATCCTTGAGGCTTAGTTTGTAGTCTATCCAGACTCCTCAAGTCTTTTGCCTTTTGACAGGAGTAGGAAGGGGAGCTAGTGTGTCTGGCCACCATTAAGGGGTCCAGAAGTTGATATCATTATTGAATAAGACTACCTCCATCTTACTAGAATTCAGCTTCAGGCAGTTTTGGGCCATCCAGCTACCCACTGCTATCATGCAATCATGGAATCTGGATGCCATTCCCTGCAATTCTCCTGGCCTTAATGAAAGAAAGCAAATGCATGTTAGCACGGCACCTTTTTACCGCTTCCAATCATAGATCTAGTTACTTAAGCTTTCAAGACACTGCCTAATTATGTTCACCTCTATATTCACAGCATCCAGTCAACTAAGTTTTTTTAAACCAGGAGCACACCTCCATGTCAACTGCCTTTCATTTTCCAAACTGTCTCATTCAGATCCAGCCTTCTCCTGTCTACTACTGCTTTTATCATTTCAAAATGGTTAGAGTGAGGATTGTGGTCCACAGCTATGTGTTTAGGGCTAGAGAGGCTGCTAGGAAAAGTGTTATTGACAGGGACTTGGGATTGGCTAATGTGGACACTACTTGGATTGGCCAGAGAGGGTTGAAGTGGCATCATTTGATGCCTTTGTGGATTCTCAACCCCCTGACCTCATGATTGTGCACTGGGGTGAAAATGACCTAGGTACACTGACATGGGTAGGATTGGAAATGCAAATGAAGGATAACTTTGCACAATTAATTACACTGTTTCCTTACACTCTCTTGGTGTACTCCAACATATGCCAAAGGCAGAAATTGAAGTGGTCTAATCAATTCTGACAACAGATTGACAAAGCTTGGAAATCTGTTAATAAAACTGTTTCTGCATTCCTCAGAGACCATAACATGAGCTCTATCTACAACAACAACCTTCGTTTTGACATGCATGGAATCTATAGAAGTGATAGAGTTCAATTCACAGGCAACAAGGTGTCTCCCCGTAACCTGAAACTCTGCATCCACTCTTATGTGTAGCTGTCATGTACAAGCAAATGAATATAAAGGCTATTCTCAGAGCTACCCTACTCCCCAAAATGTGATTAATTGTTCTTAAATATATCTTTTTTTTCTTATTGAAATATTTGCGACAATGTCATGATGTTCAGGAATATGTGGTAAACTCATGAACAAAAGCAGCACATTCAAACTTTATAAGTATATAATTGATTCTGAGCATCACACTAGATACATCACTATCTAAATAACTATAGAAAAACATGTCTGAGTCTCTGAGTATTTCTGTGAGTGTGTGTATGTGAGTTTGAGTGAGTCTGTTAGTGAGTGTATAACTTTCTCAGAAGCTCTGTCAGAGGGTAAGTGAGATTTTGACTGGATCTATGAGAGCACGTATAGTGACCGACTATGTGCATGTGGGTGTATGAGCCTCTGAGTGATTCCATCAGTGGGTACATAAGTGTATGAGTAGGTCTGTGAGTAGGTACATGACTCTCTGAGTGGGTGCATCTGTGTCTGGAAGGGTCTCTGAGTGGGTGCATCAGTGTCTGAGCGTGTCTGTGAGTGGGTGCATGAGTGTCAGGGTGGGTCTGTCAGTGGGTGAGTGAGTTGCTAAGTGGGTCTGTGAGTGGGTGTGTGAGTCTCTGGGAAGTTCTGTGAAGGGTGCATTAGTCTCTGAGTGGGTGCATCAATGTCTGAGTGGGTCAGTGAGTGGGCGTGTGAGTGTCTGAGTGGGTTTGTAAGTGGGTGTATGCGTGCTGGAGTTGGCCTGTGAGTAGGTTCATGAATGTCTGAGTGCATCTGCGAGTGGTAGTGTCAGTCCCAGAGTGGGTCTGTGACTATCTAAGTGAGACTGAGGGTAAGTGTATAAACATATATTATTTTATTTTTTCAATGATAAGCGTAAAGTCACCAGAATGTATTCGGATGTATATTCACAAATTCGCTGCGATGTCACATGGGGGCCCACACTGAGGGTTGTTTTATGTTCGTGAATAAAATAAGTTTATCAACATATTAAGTTCCTAAGGGGTTCTTCAAAGACCCCTATATTCCTCCCATGGAGTCAGGGACATCCAACCTGACCACTTATGCCACTTTCTGCAATTTGTTTGAGCCTGGGAGATTTTTTCAATGAGGTAAAATGGCAGCTGCAATTCTCTGCTCAGGTTGCGGTGTTCCTGTTGGCGCGTGCATTCGCGATTCATCACAAATTATCTGCTATCGCAAATAAACAGATTTGAATTTCCTTAACCCTTTTGCTGCTAGGCCTTCCCCCTTGTGCTAAGACATTTTCGACTATTTGGGGTAGTTTGTGATTAGGCCCTGTCATTTTTTGTCCTCATTAGGTATCCACAACAAATTTGCGTCCTTTACTTGCAACATCATGGGGATTTTAAAAGTTCCCAGGGTTGGTGGATTCCCCTGGAGGAGACCCAGATATTAGCCAAAATACAGCCACATTTTGGGTTTCTTGGAAAAAAGGGGGAAAAGTGCTGCAGAAGAAAGTGTCTGTTTTTTTCATTGCAAATGGTATCAACTAAGGGCTTGTGGTGCTGAAATCACCATCTTTCCACCTTTCAGGGTCAGGCAGACGTTTGTCAGAAAAACAAAATTTTCTACGCACATAGTGCCCATGACAGGAAAAGTGCCTAGCTGTGGATTTTTACCCTAGCTCAGCCGGCACCTATACATTTTTTTACATTAGACATCCAGGGGAATCCAGTATGGATGAAACAGGGTCTAGTTTTACCATATAGTGCCCAAAGCCCATTCTTCCCACATCTGAAGCATGAGAGTCCCAAATGTCCCTGCCAGCCCATAGACAGGGTTATGATCAAATTGTCCACACTGTCTGGAGCGTCTACAGAGGCAGTAGGCCTCTCACCTTCCTGTAACCTCAGATGTATCTCTCCAATGAAGGCCAATAACCTCAGGTCACTGTTTTTCTGGTGCGCAAACTCTCCGAGCCTCTGTCCACTACGTGTATATCTTTCTAAACTTCATGAAGATGTAGCAATAACAGGATGCATCTGTCATCTAGAAGATGACAGGATTGGGGGCCAACTGAGACTTTCCACATCTTTGGAAACTAAAATAGCAACAGGGCTTAAAGTAAACAATAGTCTTGTTCAAATATATCAAAGGGCTGCTTACTCTTAAGGTCCTTGACCACTGAGTACAGTGAACCTTTGAGTCACAACGCAATGGTGCTCCTGGTTAATCGTTTTATTTAGCATCTTCAATTGAGGTTGTTATGCTTCATTGTAGTTTGATGTTCATTTTCTCTCTCTCTCTCTCTCTCTCTCTTTACATTTGGATTGCCCTGATTTTAAACTTCCTAGATTGCATGCTTTTGCTCATGATCTGCGATGTGTCTTTGACACTTGTTACTTACTAGATTGCATGTAGTTAGTTTTGAAAAATGATGTCTTTGACATTTATTGTCTAAATTGTTTGAATAAATGGTGCCACTCTTGACTCAGTTCCTGCATACCACACGTCTTGTTATTTTAGATAGCACATCTTTGAGCTAAATTATGTGGTAAAAACCACCCTCCAACAGGTGACTTATGTGGCTCTCACCAAGATCTGTTAACCTTAATCCCTTGCAAAAATCAAACTTTGTACAAGAAAAAAACACATTTTCCTCACATTTCTGTGATGGTAAGTTCTAGAATATGCATGGACCCTCTACATTCCACACACCCCACATTCTCCAAAGTCTTCCAATAAAAATGGTACCTCATTTGTGTGGGTAGAGCTAAAATGCAACGTCGACACACCACATTTACATTTTTATAGTGAAGACTGGCCCTTATTTTGCAAAGTACCTAGCTGTGGATTTTGAACCCTAGCTCTGCCAACACCTAGGAAAACCTAGCAAGCCTATACATTTTTTGAAAACTAGACACCCAGGGGAATCAAGAATGGGATGATTTGTTTGGCTTTCCCCAGGTTCTGTTACCCAGAAGCTGCCACCTAAGGTAACTTAGCAAACGTACGCATTTTCAAAAACTAGAGACCGAGGGGAATTCAGGATGGGATGACTTGTGTGGATCTCACCAGGTTCCTTTACCCAGAATCCCTTGTACATCTCAAACTGTAAAAAAGAAAATCACATTTTCCTCATATTTCTGCGACAGAAAGTTCTGGAATCTGTATGAATCCAGAAAAGTCTACCCACCCCACATTTCCCAATGTCTCTCGATTAAATTGGTACCTCACTTGTCTGGGTAACCCTAGTGCCCATGACGTGCAAAAACACAATGTGGACACACCATAAGTTTACTTTGAAAACTGACCCTTTTTTTGCACAATGCCTAGCTGTGGATTTTAAACCCTAGCTCAACCGTCACATATGGAAAATTAGCAAATGTAATAATTTTTGAAAAATAGCCACCCAGGGTAATCCAGGATGGGGTACCTTGAGTGGCTCTCACCAGGTTCTGCTACCCAGAATCCCTTGCACATCTCAAACCTTGTAAAACAAATTCTGTGATGGAAAGTTCTGGAATCTGCCTGGATCCACAAACTTCCACCAACCCACATTTCCTAGAGTCTCCTGAAAAAATGGTACCTCACTTGTGTGGGTAGGACTAGTGCCCATGACAGGAAACAGGCCAAAATGCAACGTGGACACACCACATTTTACAGTGAAAACTGACCCTTTTTTTTGCAAAGTGCCTAGCTGTGGAATTTGAACCCTAGCTCTGCCGGCACCTAGGGAAACCAAGCATACATATACATTTTTAAAGACTAAACACCCGGGAATATCCAGGATGGGGTGACTGATGTGGCTCTCACTAGGTTCTGTTACTGAGAATCCCTTGCACATCTTAAACTTTATTTCCTCACATTTCTGTTATGGAATGTTCTGGAATCTGTGTGGATCCACAAAAGTCCACCCATCCCGCATTCCTCAAAGTCTCCTGATAACAATGGTACCTCACTTGTGTGAGTAGGCCTAGTGCCCGCGACAGGAAACGGGCCAAAACGCAATGTAGACACACCACATTTTTACTGTAAAAAATTGACCCTTTTTTGCAAAGTGCCTATCTGTAGACATTGAACCCTAGGTCAGCCGGCACCTAAGGAAACTTAGCAAACGTGTACATTTCTGAAAACTAGACACCCAGGGGAATTCAGGATGGGATGACTTGTGTGGCTCTCACCAGGTTCTGTTACCCAGATTCCCTTGCAACTTTGTAAAAACAAAAAACATTTTCCTCATATTTCTGTTCCGGAAAGTTGTGGAGTCTGCGTGGATCCACAAAATTCCACCCACCCCGCATTCCCCAAAGTCAATTGATAAAAAAAATGGTACCTCAATTGTGTGGGTAAGCCTAGTGCCAGTGACAGGAAATGGGCCAAAATGCAATGTGGAAACACCACATTTTGACAGTGAAAACTGCCCCCTTCTTTTTTTTGCAAAGTGCTAGCTGTGGATTTTGAATCCTGGCTCTGCCTGTACCTAGGGAAACTAGCACACTTATACATTTTTGAAGATAAGACATCCAGGGGGAATCCAGGATGGGGTAACTTGTGTGGCTCTCACCAGGTTCTGTTAAATGCAATGTGGAAACACCACATTTTTACTGTGACAGCTGACCCTTTTTTTGCAAAGTGCCTAGCTGTGGATTTTGAACTCTAGCTCAGCCGGCACCTAACGAAACTTAGAATACTTATGCATTTTGTAAAACTAGCCACCCAGGGTAATCCAGGACGGGGTAACTTGTGTGGCTCTCACCAGGTTCTGTTACTCAGAATCCCTTGCACATCTCAAACTTTGTAAAAAGAAAACACATTTTCCTCACATTTCAGTGATGGAAAGTTCTGGCATCTGCGTGGATCCAGAAAATTCCACCCACCCCGCATTCCCGAAAGTCTTTTGATAAAATTGGTACCTCACTTGTGTGGGTAGGCCTAGTGCCCGCGACAGGAAACAGACCAAAACGCAACACAGAAACACCACGTTTTTACTGTGTAAACTGATCCTTTTTTTGCAAAATGCCTAGCTGTGGATTTTGAACCCTAGCTCAGCCGGCACCTAAGGAAACTTAACAAACTTATATATTTTTGAAACTAGACTTCCAGGGGAATCCAGGATGGGGTGGCTTGTGTGGCTCGCACCAGGTTCTGCTACCCAGAATTCCTTGCACATCTCAAACTTTGTAAAACAAAAAACACATTTTCCTCATATTTCTGTGACTGAAAGTTCTGGAATCTGCGTAGATCCACAAAATTCCACCCACCTCACATTCCCCAAAGTCCCTTGATAAAAATGGTACCTCACTTTGTGGATAGGCCTAGACCTCGTGACAGGAAACAGGCCAAAATGCAACATGGACACACCACATTTTTACAGGGAAAACTGACCCTATTTTTGCAAAGTGTCTAGCTGTGGACTTTGAACCCTGCTCTGCTGGCAACAAGGGAAACCTAGCAATCCTATACATTTATCAAGACTAGACACCAAGAGGAATCCAGGATGGGGGTACTTGTGTGGCGCACACCAGGTTCTGTTACCCAAAATGCCTTGAACATCTCAAACTTTATTAAAAACAAATGATTTTCCTCATATTTCTGTGATGGAAAGTTCTGGAATCTGTGTGGATCCACAAACTTCCACCCACCACACATTTCCCAGAGTCTCCTGATAAAAAAATACCTTACTTGTGGGGGTAGGCCTAGTGCCCATGACAGAAAATGGGCGAAATTGCAACGTGGACAGACCACATTTTTATAGTGAAAACTGACACTTTTTCAAAGTGCTCAGCTGTGGATTTTGAACCCTAGCTCTGCCAGCACTTAGGGAAACCTAGCAAACTTATACATTTTTTAAAACTAGACATCCAGGGAAATCCAGGATGGGTAACTTGTGTGGCTCTCACCAGGTCAGGTTACCCAGAATCCCTTGCACATCTCAAACCTTATAAAAATCTGATTTTCCTCACATTTCTGTGATGGAAATTTCTGGAATCTGCGTGGATCCACAATCATCCACCCACCCCACATTTCCCAGAGTCTCCAGATAAAAAATGTACCTCACTTGGGGGGTTAGGCCTAGTACTCATGACAGGAAATGGGCAAAATATCAATGTGGACACAAGTTATATTTTCACAGTGAAAACTGACCCTTTTTTGCAAAGTGCCTAGCTGTGGATTTTGAACACCTAGCTCTGTCGACACCCTGGGAAAAGGAGAAATCCTATCATTTTTTTTAAACTAGACATCCAAGGGAATCCAGGGTGGGTAACTTGTGTGGCTCTCACTAGGTTCTGTTACCCAGAATCCCTTGCACATCTCAAACTTTATAAAACAGTTCACATTTTCCTCACATTTCTGTAATAGAAGTTCTGGAATCTGCGTGGATCCACAAAATTGCACCCACTCTGCATCCCCCAATGTCTCTGATAAAAATGGTACCTCACTTGTATGGGTAGGCCTAGTGCCCGAGACAGGAAACGGGCAAAAATGCAACGTGGACACACCATATTTTTACAGTGAAATCTGAAACGTTCTTTGCAAAGTGCCTACCTGTGGTTTGTGAACCCTACTCTGCCGTCACCTAGGGAAACTTAGCAAATCAATACATCATTGAAGACTACTCACTCAGGGTAATCTAGGATGGGGTGACTTGTGTGTCTCTCAGCAGGTTCTGTTATCCAGAATCCCTTGTAAACCTTAATCTTTGTAAAAAAAAAAAAACATTTTTTCTCACATTTCTGTGATGGAAAGTTCTGGAATCTGCATGAATCCACATAAATTCCACCCACCCGGCATTCCCCAAAGTCTCATGATACAAATGGTACCTAACGTTTGTGGGTCAAAACACAATGTGGAAAAACCACATTTTTACAGAGAAAACTGTCCCCTTTTTTTGCAAAGTGCATAGCTGTGAGGGCTGTTTAACAGGGTCCAGTGTACGTGTCTTAAAGTAGAACAAAATAAGAGAGTACGCAGTTCCCCAGTGTTAGAAAGTTTGACAGACGGAACCAAGTGAGTGAAGGCACAGAGGAGGGGAATCCTTGTTGGAACTAAAGTCCTCACACACCCAGCAAGCTAGGTGTCATGCTTCATCATATGGGCTCGCTCCTCGTCGGGTCGGCGGTGCAATACCCGACGGGCACCCATAAAGGGGCTCTTTAGCGGAGATCTTTTGTTCCTGCCGTATGGTGCCATGGGTGTGAGGGCCCTAGGAAAGGAAGGGGATGGTGTTGATGTGTTAGGTGGTTAAAAAAGGTTAGGTTGACCACAACAGAATTTTAATAGAGTGGTAACCCACCTTGCTAAAAACAGAAAGAGCGGCTGCTCTCTGGCTTAAGGGTCCAGGAGAGCAGGGTCCTACTCTATATTAGTGGTCAACATGTTTCATGCAATTTGTTCAAAACGATACAGTGCATTTCATTATGACCAAAGAAAAAACTATCTACACTAAGTGGTAAAGGTGAGTGGTGTTTACCCCCCACTAGTCAGTGTGCGAGCACGAGGTCCCGCCAAGGCTATTGAAACCTGGAAGGGATGAAAGACACAGAACAAGAAAGGTCAGTTATGTCATCCAGTGCATACTCACAAAATATGGCTCATCTGTCAATGTCGAGAGACAGTAAGGTCACCTCTCTAAACTCTATAGATATATGAAAGTGGGGATAAAAAGCCATATGACTGGTATCAGACACACAAGAATTAAAAGAATTAAAAGGCAGCCAGGGGTGGCATGGAATGACTCACCCGACTCCTAAGAAGCATCTGCTTCAACGGTATCCCGGCAGTAGACACCTCACAGTACATGTCCTGGAGGGGGGAGAGATAAGGAGAAAAACATGTGGGGCTAAATAGGAGAATGGGGACTGTTGGTGCCCATGCTTTGAAGGAGGAAAGGTCGTGACCCTTAAAAATAGCCCAGGTCCGGTCCTTGAAAGGATGAATCATGAAAGTAGCCAGTGCGAGTCTGGCCAATAGCCTGGGTGTCCAAGCTGGTCTATCTGATTCAGTATTATTGAGCATGTAGCCCCAGAAGTAAGTACAAAATCCAGGTGGAAAGCAAGTATGATGTTGCACTAAGGTTACGTCACCAGGGCGCTAAACGCCACTCTATGAGCCCCCAAGCACCGCACAGCAGAAGGTGACTACTGATCAACACATGCAGGAATCGGGCAGACAATCAGCTGACCCGACAAGTAAAGTAACGAGCGGTTCCACACAGGGCGTACACCAAACAGTGTTGCTCCCCAGTACTCGCACGACAACCTCCCCCACTCCACATCACTCACCTGTCCTCGATGGGACCAGTGCGGGAATCCTACTCCTATGCCTTCGCCGGGGAGCCGGTTGACTGCTGAGCCGTGGTTCTATTGGTTAAGTACAGCTGGCGAGCAGCGCCAGATCCTGCGGCGTTACGTGTGCCTGCACCAACGAGAATCACGTGGTGGATGACGTGGGGGTGTGTTTTGCATGTAGTCCCGAGGGCCATTATTAAGGTTTTCGGCCATCTTGGAGTTGCTGTTGTTCAATTAAGATACATATCCTAAGCCAAGGTTTGTAGGGGTCACCACCATCGTGGATGGCGAAGAGTGGATTTTCACCACAAGTAACCTTCACAGGCATAAATTCAAAGTAAATTGCCAAGAGCAGTAAAAATTGGCGTGTTACCAAAAATAGCTGTGTTACCAAAAATAGGGTTAATTATAAGGCAAAAGCCAATGTGGGTTGATTGGCGTGTTTAGAGACATGCGCACTGTGTGTGGCAAGCCTAGTTATCCGAGGTAGTCGCTCAGGGGGCTAGAAGTGATAATGGCCCTTGAAAGACTCTAAATTAACCCTATGTAGCCCAACAGGTGTATGCTTAGGATGTCCAATGGGCAGGGAGGGGATGTGTCTCCTGTGTATTCTCACCATTATGGCCGGGTCCCACCCTACTTGGAACCTAGTGGATGTTGGTGGAGGACAGCTGGGAATCCCGTGTGTATTAACCACTTGGGCTGGGTGACACCCTGATCGGAACCTGGTGGTTTGGTGGTGGAAAGGAGGGGCGGAAAAAAAGGCGAACAGGGTGTTCATCAGACAAGGGAAGCCAGTGTCTCCGAAGGATGTAACTGGCAATTAAAACAGATACAGGGTGTGGCTACAAGTGGTAGTGTGGCCAGTCCATTAGTTATTACTCAGTGCTGCCCATGGTATATTGTCATTCAAGCCAGTGCTGTCCGTGGCCAGGCGATGTACCCATCTCTGTTCAATCCTGAACAGCGCTCTCTGTGTGATGTTCTGATGTGCCTCTAGTACTATCCATTTGAGACTGTCTGATTTGTGCTGGAAATCCTTACAGTGCGTGTATAGCTTAGTGGTGGTTTTCAAGCATCTAATATTGCTCTTATGTTCAGTTATCCGTAGTTTGACCTGTCTCATTGTCATGCCTATATATTTCTTGTCACACTGACATGAGAGGAGGTAGATGCATCTAGCCGTGTTGCAGCTCGTGTGTCTCTTGAGGTGCCAGATAAAGGTGTCAGAGAGTTGGACCTCCTTGCAGGGACTGGTCTGGTTACAGACTGCACATCCGCCACATGGATAGTGAACTACGACTGGCGGCAAATCCCAGAGGGTTCTCTGGACACTCACTTCCTGTACTAGCGTGTCCTTAAGTTTAGGTGTGCGTTTGAATGCAAATCTGGGGTTAGGAATGTTGAGGTCCCCTGTGTTGACTATGCCCCAGTGTTTGTTTATCGTTCTCTTGATGAGTTGCGTGTAAAGGAAGTGACACACGTGAGCGTGTCAGTGGCCTCTTTGTCCCTCCCTTGTAGTAGGGCCTCTCTCGGGTTGTCCATGGCCCATTTGTAAGATTGTTTGATCTGTCGGGCTGGGTACCCTCTATCTCGTAGGTTGTGTTGCAAGTACTGTCCCTCTGCTCTATAGTCAGTCAACAAGGAGCAGTTTCTTCTGATGTGAAGAAACTGGCCAAAATGGAGATTGTCCCTGAGAGACTTCGGGTGATGACTATCGTAGAGGAGGAGGCTGTTCCTATCAGTTGCTTTTTTGTACAAGCTAGTATGGAGACCCGTCTCAGTAAGCCAGATCCTCAGGTCCAGAAATGGGATGTTACTGTTTGATATAGTGCTGGTAAACTTGAAAAAGGTATTCTGTGTATTTATCCAGTTGCAAAATGCCTTGCAAGTATGTGCATCGCCTTTCCACAATATGAAGATATCGTCTATAAAACGTCTCCATAGAGTAAGTTTATCCCTGTATGGATTGTTGGGGTTCATGATAACCTCTTTCTCAAATGTCGCCATGTACAGGCAGGCCACACTCGGGGCAAAAGTGCTCCCCATTGATGTACCCTGTGTCGAGTGGAAAAGGAGGGTGTTATACTCGAAGAAATTTTCCGTCAGGGCTAGTGTGGCACAGTTGATAATGAACGGGATAGGAGTGGGTGACATCCAGTTCTCAGCCAAGAGGCAGGATTCAATAGCCTCGAGGGTGGAGCGCTGGGAGATGTTTGTATACAACGCCTCCACGTCTAAGGTCACCTGTAGGTGCACCCCAACCCTCCCTTCGATGTTCTCGATTAGACGTAGTATGTCTGAGATGTCCTGGACGTAGGAGGGTATCTTCTTCACCAGGGGTTACAAGAAATGGTCACAAAACTTGTAGAGGGGTTTAAGCAGGGACCCTATCCCTGATACGATGGGTCTCCCTGGGACAGGTGTTGTGTTCTTATGGATTTTTGGGAGGGTGTAAAAAACTGAATTTTGGGATCCCTGGTGAGGAGGAAGGCTGCCTCTTTCTGACTAGTCCACTCATTGGTATCAGCTTCAAAAACCAGAGTCGCTATTGCTGCAGCAAGTCTTGGAGTAGGGTCCACCGTCAGGGGGGTGTAGTGATTGGTGTTACCCAATTGGCATCTACACTCTTTGTCATAATTAAGCATGGGCGTAAAATCCGCTCCGCTCGCGGATTTTTCGGATTTTCGGCAAATCCGCAATCCGCGAACGCCCCTCGAATTTGTCGAAAATCCGTGAATCCGCTCGCGGCGGATTTTTTGCTTGGTTGCGGCGCGCGGCGTGGTGCACGGCGTTCACTTTCCGTCATTTAGCGTTTGCCGAGTTGTTTTTCTTTGCGAGTGACGCGCCATTTTAGATCTTGCTGCGTGTTCCCGCGGGAGTTTGGCGCCCGCGAATACGTACTCGCGGCTTGCCACCTTGCACAGCACACCTCGCGAGAGTTCGCAATTGCGAACACGTAGTTGCGGCGGAAAGGAACAATCTCGCACTTGCGAAATAGAGATTTTGCAATTTCGCACAAGAAAATCACCAGCAAACAGGATAAACCTTCAGAAAATTATGATTTTTATCAGAATCACTCCTCAGGTTGACATTTGCATGGCCTTTTTTTTGCAAGGAGTCCATTTTGGGGGGGGGGGGAGGAAGGAAGTGCCCCACAGTCTCCAACTTCCTGTTCCTGTCCAGCAGGCTCCTCCCAGTGCTTTGTCCATCTCCTGGTCACTTTCATTTGGATCTGGAGCTGGAAGGATTACTTTTTGTGGGTGATGCTGGATATTTGGATTTGAGGCCTTTTTGACTGTCTTTGGATCACTTTTGGATTAGAAATCAACTTTCACAAGTAAGTTTGTTTGGGGCATTACAGTTGCTGCAAGTAAAATTTTGGAACTTTTTCAGAACATTAAATAAATTATATTGTGGGTAGCCACAGTATCCAGTAGGACCAGGGTTGGTTAGGGGTGCATGATACAACTGTTTTGTTGAATTTAAACACCATTTAGGCCATGGATGGGCTGGGATTGTGCTGATTTTTGTCCTTTTTTTGGGCCTGCTGGTGGGGCCCTTTGCCCAGGGGTGGTGAGTGTTGCATGGGCCTAGTCTTTCTGTGGGGTGTCTTCTTAAATTTAAACATAATTGAGGCCATGGATGGGCTGGGATTGTGCTTATTTTATTGTTTTTTGTCGTTTTTGGGGGGCTGCTGGTGTGGCCTTTTGCCCAGGGGTGGTGGTGCATGGACTGAGTGTGCCTGTGGTGTGGTCTCACTCTCTTTAATGTAAACATCATGGATGGCATTGGATTGTGGTGATTTCTGGCTGTTTTTCTGTTTTTTGGGGGTGTACTGTTGATGTGGACTGGCCATGTGGGTGGTGGTGGTGGCCATCTTGAGTGCTGGCTGGTACAGGCAACATGTGCCTGGGGTGTAAGGGGCCATTTTGAGGAGAGGCAGTGTCTGAGGCCTGCACTTATTTTGCCTACTTTTCATCCATTATGCCCAGGGGTAGTGAGTGTTGCATGGGCCTAGTGTTTCTGAGGGGTGTCTTCTTGAATTTAAACACCATTGAGGCCATGGATGGGCTGGGATTGTGCTGATTTTATTGTTTTTGTCGTTTTTTTGGGCCTGCTGGTGGGGCCCTTTGCCCAGGGGTGGTGAGTGTTGCATGGGCCTAGTCTTTCTGTGGGGTGTCTTCTTGAATTTAAACATAATAGAGGCCATGGATGGGCTGGGATTGTGCTTATTTTATTGTTTTTTGTCGTTTTTGGGGGGCTGCTGGTGTGGCCTTTTGCCCAGGGGTGGTGGGTGGTGCATGGACTGAGTGTGCCTGTGGTGTGGTCTCACTCTCTTTAATGTAAACATCATGGATGGCATTGGATTGTGGTGATTTCTGGCTGTTTTTCTGTTTTTTGGGGGTGTACTGTTGATGTGGACTGGTCATGTGGGTGGTGGTGGTGGCCATCTTGAGTGCTGGCTGCTACAGGCAACATGTGCTTGGGGTGTAAGGGGCCATTTTGAGGAGAGGCAGTGTCTGAGGCCTGCACTTATTTTGCCTACTTTTCATCCATTATGCCCAGGGGTAGTGAGTGTTGCATGGGCCTAGTGTGTTTCTGAGGGGTGTCTTCTTGAATTTAAACACCATTGAGGCCATGGATGGGCTGGGATTGTGCTGATTTTATTGTTTTTTGTCGTTTTTTTGGGCCTGCTTGTGGGGCCCTTTGCCCAGGGGTGGTGAGTGTTGCATGGGCCTAGTCTTTCTGTGGGGTGTCTTCTTGAATTTAAACATAATAGAGGCCATGGATGGGCTGGGATTGTGCTTATTTTATTGTTTTTTGTCGTTTTTGGGGGGCTGCTGGTGTGGCCTTTTGCCCAGGGGTGGTGGTGCATGGACTGAGTGTGCCTGTGGTGTGGTCTCACTCTCTTTAATGTAAACATCATGGATGGCATTGGATTGTGGTGATTTCTGGCTGTTTTTCTGTTTTTTGGGGGTGTACTGTTGATGTGGACTGGTCATGTGGGTGGTGGTGGTGGCCATCTTGAGTGCTGGCTGCTACAGGCAACATGTGCTTGGGGTGTAAGAAGGGGCCATTTTGAGGAGAGGCAGTGTCTGAGGCCTGCACTTATTTTGCCTACTTTTCATCCATTATGCCCAGGGGTAGTGAGTGTTGCATGGGCCTAGTGTTTCTGAGGGGTGTCTTCTTGAATTTAAACACCATTGAGGCCATGGATGGGCTGGGATTGTGCTGATTTTATTGTTTTTTGTCGTTTTTTTGGGCCTGCTGGTGGGGCCCTTTGCCCAGGGGTGGTGAGTGTTGCATGGGCCTAGTCTTTCTGTGGGGTGTCTTCTTGAATTTAAACATAATTGAGGCCATGGATGGGCTGGGATTGGGCTTATTTTATTGTTTTTTGTCGTTTTTGGGGGGCTGCTGGTGTGGCCTTTTGCCCAGGGGTGGTGGGTGGTGCATGGACTGAGTGTGCCTGTGGTGTGGTCTCACTCTCTTTAATGTAAACATCATGGATGGCGTTGGATTGTGGTGATTTCTGGCTGTTTTTCTGTTTTTTGGGGGTGTACTGTTGATGTGGACTGGCCATGTGGGTGGTGGTGGTGGCCATCTTGAGTGCTGGCTGGTACAGGCAACATGTGCCTGGGGTGTAAGGGGCCATTTTGAGGAGAGGCAGTGTCTGAGGCCTGCACTTATTTTGCCTACTTTTCATCCATTATGCCCAGGGGTAGTGAGTGTTGCATGGGCCTAGTGTTTCTGAGGGGTGTCTTCTTGAATTTAAACACCATTGAGGCCATGGATGGGCTGGGATTGTGCTGATTTTATTGTTTTTTGTCGTTTTTTTGGGCCTGCTGGTGGGGCCCTTTGCCCAGGGGTGGTGAGTGTTGCATGGGCCTAGTCTTTCTGTGGGGTGTCTTCTTGAATTTAAACATAATTGAGGCCATGGATGGGCTGGGATTGGGCTTATTTTATTGTTTTTTGTCGTTTTTGGGGGGCTGCTGGTGTGGCCTTTTGCCCAGGGGTGGTGGGTGGTGCATGGACTGAGTGTGCCTGTGGTGTGGTCTCACTCTCTTTAATGTAAACATCATGGATGGCGTTGGATTGTGGTGATTTCTGGCTGTTTTTCTGTTTTTTGGGGGTGTACTGTTGATGTGGACTGGCCATGTGGGTGGTGGTGGTGGCCATCTTGAGTGCTGGCTGGTACAGGCAACATGTGCCTGGGGTGTAAGGGGCCATTTTGAGGAGAGGCAGTGTCTGAGGCCTGCACTTATTTTGCCTACTTTTCATCCATTATGCCCAGGGGTAGTGAGTGTTGCATACTTGCATGTCCGTAGTCTTTCTGTGGGGTGTCTTCAATGTAAACATCAAGGATGGCATGGGATTGTGCTCATTTTTCTGTGTTTTGTCGAATTTTTGGGGTGTATAACTGAACTGATGTTCCTCTGTCTTCCATTGCTTTTAGGTGCACAAGAAGACTCAAGAGAACCACCAGTGCCAGGAAGAAGTCCTGCAGCGGTGTGTGCAGCATAACGTCACGCGACGTCACGTCTGGACACAGAACCCTCTGCAACTCGTGCAACTGCTGCCTGCTGACCTGCTCTGAAGAGGATGGCCCCAAAAAAAGTAACCCGTAGCTCCTCTAGCAAGAAAGGTGCCAGTAAGGAGCAGAAGAAGCAAGTTACCAAGGAGACTGGTGTGCCGCCCGCCCCTTTTTTTGGGAGTAAAAAAAAAAGTATGCCTGCAGCAGCAGCAGCGGGATCTGCTGGGGACCAAGCTGGCAGCACCCCCCCCCCCGCTCCATTGGGCTCAGTGCCACCACCACCACCACGCCAACTTAAGTCCAAGCCCTTGAGTGCTGCAGAGGCAGCCAGTATAGTTCTTCAATCACCATCGACCAGTGATGTTGGCTCATCGCAAGAAAGCAGCAGCAATGTCCCTCAATCAACACAGGTTGTTGTAGCTCATCTGACGAGTGTTGAACAACCACAGCCGCAACAACAATCACATGTGCAAGTACAAGCCCAAGTACATGTGGAAGGAGAGGCAGCGCAAGGAGATGCGCAAGCAGAGGTGCATGGAGGGTCACAAGTGCCCACAATAGTTGTTCCTCCCGAAGTAGGGGCACATCAGGAAATCGACAATCAAGGCGAGGTATCATTTGAGGAAGCCACTCCTCCTGATGATCCTTCATTGTCTTCCACAACCCTAGCAAGGAAGAGATCAAGGGTGGTGTCTACATCCTCTTCAAGCACACCTCCTTCTGATGATACGGATCAAACTTGGGAACCAGCACCACAGCCGTCTGAGAGTGAGGCACACCATGATCCAACAAAGGTACTTAAGCGTAAAAGGAAGCTCGTCCAAAGTCTCAGAGTTATGGAGTGTGATGAGGCTCAACAAGAAGTGGCGGATACTGCTGCTGATGAAGACTCTGCCAACGACGACCCAGTCATCATAAAGGTCACTGCAGCCCCAGCGGGCATGCAGCAAACAGACATTTTGACCCTAGCCCGAAGAGCTGCTGCGCGTGATGATGATGATGATGTTGTCGATGAGGAGGCAGTGGAAACACCACAATCATTGGAGTTAAGTAGTACACCAACTCGTCCCGCTTCCATATTTCTTTCTGGCAAGAAGAGACCTCCGTCAACCTCGACCTTAATTAGTGGCGGTGAAAGTGGAAAACGTACAAAAGTTGGGCAATCCAGATCCTCCACTTCATCTGGCATTAGCTTCATGACCACCACCACCAGTATCGCCGCCTCCTCCAGGTCCCACAGACACTTCAAGTCCCCAGTTTGGGACTTCTTTACTGTTTGTCCCAAAAATCCAAAGTTTGCCATTTGTACCCTTTGTAAGCTTGCAGTTAGTCGTGGTAAGTCAGGTACCAACTATGGTACCGGCGGCCACAGTGGTCATCTTGAGAGAAAGCACGCTGTCAAATGGTTTGCGCACCTAGCTGCGATCAAGAAAGGCCAAAATCAAGGAAACGTTGATGTTTCATCTGATGATGACGAGCAGGAAGAAGACGTGTCAAACACTTCCCTTACACCCAGTACCCCTGTCAGCAGCACACCCAATGTGAGGCACACTAAGAGTGTTGGAGCGAGTGAGACACCAACGCACAAAAGTTCACCAGCGAGCAAAATTGGGTCAACGAAGTCATTATCAGCCCGTAAATGCTTGGTCCAGGGCAACATTAGAACAATGCTTACTTCAGACGTGCCATATGAACGCAACCACCCACTGACGCGTCTGTATAACACTAAGCTGGCTAAAATGCTAGCTGTGGACCTTCTACCTTTTTCTTTTGTAGAAGCGGTAGGTTTTCTTGAATTAGTTGCAACGCTCTGCCCTAAATGGAAGGTTCCGAGCCGGTTCTATTTTGCCAGAGTTGCGGTTCCAGCACTACATGAAGATGTGCTGCAGGCGATTGGGGCAGCTTTGCAGAAGAGTGCTGTTCGCACAATACATCTGACAACAGACATGTGGACCAGTGGCCCAGGCGATGATTACATGTGCATCACTGCACACTGGGTCTCTTTTTCAGGTGTTAAAGCAAAGCTAAACGCAGGTGTTGACCCGGACCAAGTTTTCAAAGCTGCTCGGAAACATGCAACACTAGCCATGTTTGGCTTGGAGAAAAGTCACACAGCAGAAAACCTTTTGGAAGAGTTTGACAAAAAGGTCTTGACAATGCTATCCCCCCTAAAACGCAAGATTGGTTATGTTTCCACGGATAATGGCGCCAATGTAGTTAAGGCCATGTTCATTGGTGACCATGTTAGAGTGCCGTGTTTGGCGCACTGTATCAACCTGGTAGTTCAAAAATTCTTGAGTGATAAAGAGAGTCCAGCGTTCGAGGTAATGGCCACCTGCCGCAAAATGTGCAACCATTTCAGCCATTCTTTTAAGGCCCGGAAGCATCTGCGGAGACTGCTACTTCAACGTGGAATGCCAGTGAAAGCACTCATCCAGGAGGTGGCAACACGTTGGAACTCAACCTTCTACATGCTTGAGCGTCTGTATGAGCAGTATACGGTACTCGATCACTATTTCTTGACAGAGGCTACATCTCAGAAGGAGGACCTGCGGATGAGTAAGGCGCAATGGGACATAGTTAAAAGCCTGACAGACATGCTTCGTCCTTTTGAGTTCTTCACGCGTGCAGTCAGCCAGGAGGACTGTAATTTGGGAAAAGCTATCCCATTGTTGTGCATACTGGAGCACCAACTGATGGCGGTTTCTTCTGAGTTTGAAAAAGATGAAAAAAAAAAAAACCATTTCATTTTGTCTGAGAAATTATTACATCGCCTACGTGGTGATGAACGTCTTCAAAACATCAACTCAGATCAGCATTACATTTGTGCTACTATTCTGGATCCACGCTACAAAAAGGCGCTGGCAGACAACGCATTCTTTCCTTTCGCTGATGCAGATGTTCAAAAGTACAAACATTGGTTAGCCTGGTCAGCCAAGAGGTTTGAAAAAGAACGGCAGGTTATTGAAGGAGAAGCCAGTACATCAGCATCAGCATCAGCAGGCCATCCGCAGTCACAAGAATCCACTTCTGCACCTGTGGCTGGGGCACAAGTGACCTCTCAGCCGTTAAAGACACCGGCAACTGGATCATCTGCACCACACACAATGACAACACTAACAGTGGCTGGGGAGGAGGATTGGCTAAGTTGGATGGGGTATGGTTCTCGAAAAAATGTCACAGGCACAGCAAAAAGTAAGCAAAGTGGAGGAACAGTTGATGACCTTGAGTCGATGGTGCAGGACTATCTGAATGACTCAACAGAGGTCTTCCTTAATGATGAGCCATTGCAGTATTGGCATGGCAAAAAACAATTGTGGCCACAGCTCTTCAACCTGGCTATAAACTATTTGTCTTGCCCACTCGCAAGTGTGTCTTCTGAACGTGTTTTCAGTGCTGCTGGTGGCATTGTAACTCCCAAACGGAGCCGCCTCTCGCCCAAAAATGTGGAGCGGCTGACAATGATCAAGATGAATCAGCACCTCATACCACCAGATTACAAAGTACGAGAAAGCACGCCGCATGAAGACGAGGAGGACAGCAACGTAGATGAGGGGATTTTTTCTCTGTTCGGTGCCACTGACCTCATCCAGCCTGAATTCGCAGAGTATGATGACGAAATCTTGTTCTTATTCCCTGACACCGAGCCCTGAAAATGAGACAATCAATCAAGAACTTTCTTTTTCGTCCTTATTCACTTTTATTCCTGTGTGCTTTGTGTCTCTCTTTCTTTGTTTTGCACAGTTAATTTAATTCAAACTTTAATCACCTAATCCCAAAAACAAGACCATCATCAGAACTGTCTTCACTTGTTTGCTTATTGATTTGAAGGTGCCGCAGTCTACATTCCTCAGGTTCACAAGTTCTGAAGAACATGCTCCTCTATCCTCCTCCTCCAGACTGCGATTTCCCTCCAAGCAGAGTGCTGGATTACGCACAATGAAGAAAGACTCAGCACTTGTGGGGGTGTTGTACTTCTTTGCGGGTGAGTTGACGGATTTGGGCCCATTGCTGTGAAGCTCTAATAATGGACAAAAGTGTTTTGGACCAAATATGAGGTGGAAATTTCTTGCCGTTTTTGCTGACTTGCTTGCCTTTGAGGTGCTCTTTGGCGGGGTTCCGGGGGTTTGTGTGTAATTTTTGGTGTCTGTCGAAGCACTGCTGCGACAGTCTAATCTTGATTGCATTTGCTTTTCAGGAAATCCGTGGTGGAAAACAGGAGTTATGATGATTGATGATGATGACCTAGCTGAACAGCGCCGCATTTGGAACGAAGGCCGAGAGATATTGTAAGTATGAGATTTAGCTTTTTCGCTGTTTGGGGGTGTTGTCGGGTGGTTTTTTGCGGGTGGGTTGGCGGGTCTTGCCTGGGGCATTCCTGGGAAGGTCTAATACCGGATAGAAGTGTTTTGGACAAAATCCATAAGGAACAGCCTTTTTTTTGCCATTTCTTCAGACATCTTGCTCAATGTAGCGTTTTGGGGGGCTTCCTGCTGTTCGTGGGTGGGTTGCGGCCGGGGTCTCTGTCGAAGCACTGCTGCGACAGTCTAATCTTGATTGCATTTGCTTTTCAGGAAATCCGTGGTGGAAAACAGGAGTTATGATGATTGATGATGATGACGACCTCGCTGCACAGCGCCGCGTTTGGACCGAAGGCCGAGAGACATTGTAAGTATGAGATTTAGCTTTTTCGCTGTTTGGGGGTGTTGTGTCGGGTGTTTTTTTGCGGGTGGGTTGGCGGGTCTTGCCTGGGGCATTCCTGGGAAGGTCTAATACCGGCTAGAAGTTTGTTGGACAAAATCCATAAGGAAACACCAGTTTTGGCACTTTTTGTAAGTTAGGGTTCGTTAGGGTTAGCCCTAGCAGCAGGATTGCATGTGTTTAGGGGGGTTCTATTGCAACGCGGTTCTGTTGTTGTAGAGCACTGTTGGAGCGATGCTGGCTATGGATACTTTTGCTTGCTTGCAAGTGGTTTGAATACAATCCACGGTCTGTATTTGGGCCTACTGTTACTTTCAAAGTACGTTTTGTAACCATTTTTCTGCTAGGCATCGTTTTTGGAGATATGATTGGGGTTCTTCTACATTTTTGCGACTGGCTTTAGTAAGGGTCTTGGTGGGAGCATTGCTGGGAAGGTCAAATTTTGTTCTAAAACACAGTAGTACACCCACCTTGAGGGGAAAGATCCGCTATAATATTTTGGCCATACTTATTGATCCTTAAAAAGGTGACTCAGACAGAGCACGCAATTTCAAAAATATTGTACTGTCTATTAGGGAAATCAAAGTGTCACTTTTTGAACCACACAGCGTACATACCTTTTATTTATTTATCAGTGGTATTGTAATAGCACTTCCTGTTTTCCGTTCAATAATTACAGGCCGGGTTTCAGTCAACATCCGCCAGGCAGGCAGTGGACAGGGTGTCTCTTCTGTCAGTGGTCACCACATTGATGGACGAAGCGTCAGCTGGAATGGAGGAGTGCCGCCAATAAGAGGAATTGTTTGCTGCATGCAACTTACTTACCAATTTCAACAGGACAACTCCAACAACATACGCAATACAGATACAGTATCCATTCTTGTCTTTTATTCTATGAGTGTGACTGCATGTGCTTACCTTTAGTTTGTAACCAAAGATTGTCTGTAAACTCTGTATCTTCAATTATTGTTTGTCCATGCTCTGCTTTTTTTTTCTTCTCTCAACAAAACCTACCCAAAAAGAAACCCCCATTCCCATCCATTTTACAAACCCTAACCCTCTTCCCCCGGGCTGTGTTGTTTTGCTTGATGTCTGACTAAAATGACATCAATAATTCCACACACTTGCTGGGGAGGATAAGGTCATAGCAGCAACAGGCTGGTGAAGGAATACGAGGATATCTTCTAGACTTACTCAGCTTCAGTACTATATCTTCTAGTAGTAGTAGCCAATGTCAAATAAATTCAACGCAAGTACTAGTTATACTTGCAAGCAAATACTTTACCATTTGTTAGGCTACATTATGGCACTGTTCTAGTGTACTGTCACCTGCTATTTTCTCGATCGTACCGTAACCGTTGTAACGCTACAGTAAGGAGGACAAACAAGGTTTCGTTTTCTTTTTTTCCATAGGCATGCAACTGCCACTGTGTCACACCACTAGTACCACCGCAATGAGGAAATGTCACCCGCCCAGGATTGACAACGTTAATCCCCATTTCACCTGGAGCCAGCCCTGGGCCTAGCCCTAATTTCTAACACAAATTACAGGTAAGATAAGCGTTTGGTGGGAGGTAGTATAATGGAGTATTATTTCGGAGTAGACAAGAGATTGACGGTTGTACTACTAAAGTCCTACGACTGTTCAGGAAAACAAAGTTACTGTTACACCCCCGCCCCCCACCCACCAGACTGAAAAGCAGTAAAAAACAGGTATGGTCAGATAAAGTTGAAAAATATATTTATTTAGCCCTAACAAAATAATCTCCCTCACCCACCCTAACCCCAACGATTGTCTCTGAAACGTCCCAAAACGATCCCAACTCCCAAATCCCACCCCCCAAAAGTCTATAAAAAAAGGGCAAGGGACACTCCACTACTGGAGGGTGCTGGTGCTGGTGCATGATGCAGCATGGGCATCATACTCCTTGCGGAGGGTGGCAAGCTCGGAGCGGAGGCCCTTAACCAAGTTCTTATACCTCAGGACCTCCTGCTCCAGGTTGGACATGCGGACTCGTAGGCGGCGTTGGCGTTCCTTGCAGCTCCTGTGGGGGGCAGCTGGTATTTCGGTTGCTTGGCGGTGGCGGTCGTCTTTCTTAGCCCGGCTCGGTCCCGCTGGCTTAGTCACGGAGGAGGATGCAGTGGTCACAGTCGAGGATGTTGCCCCGCTCGACTGCGTGTCCTCCTCCTCCTCCAGGGCCACCAGCCGCCGATACTCGGCGACTGTGGCCTCCAGCCTCCGTTGCCGGGCCAATCTAGCCTGCTCCCTCCTTGTTGTTGATTTGGAAGGAGCAACTATATGAAGAAAGAAAGACATAGTCTGTAACCAATGCTCCTTATTAATAACACAAAGTGATTGAGCCGAAAGTTGGGTCACAGAGTACAAGTAGCAAATTGAAAGCACAGTACATAACTATTGAGGACAGTATCTATGTAACCTCCCACTTCTGCATCCTTGCTCTAACAGTAGTGGTAGTTTAATGAACTAATTCTACGACCACTATGGACTTCCATTACAGTCGACTATGACAGTACACCAGTCTTATTCTTCTTCTTCTCTCTTGTTTAGGGAAATGGGTACGTTATCTTATGCAAGCCGGCAGAATGACATGGACACAGCACAGTGAAGTTGCACCCGAGAAAAAAAGTTGCACACCATGATGAGTGAGACAGACTTGCGTTACTGTACCGGTCCAGTACATGCAGGTGGTGAAGCTATTACTTTTCTATTACGGGTGGCACTGAGAATACTCTGTTACAAGGGCTACTGCTTAATTAATTTACCTTTCACCCTACAGTGCAAATGAGTACTAGAAAAGGAAACTGAAGAAGCTAACTAATTTGATTATCTATCACTTCACATGGGACGTATTTAATGACAGATGAGATGACTTTAGGTGCTTTGCTTAATATTGAGTGAACAGTGATACACCCACACATGAATGACGTACTACAAGTAAACTAAAGTTATTAAGAGAGGTACGGAGTGTCCACCGTAATAACCAGATATATGCTGTGAATGCAAACGCAATACAAAGTACTGCTACTATTCATGGTAGTATTGGACACATTTACAATTTCTTTTCCTTGCCTTCCCTGCACTGGGACGGACGTGCGGGTGCGGTGGTACATGCTCTTCAAGGTAACACTTACTTCACCTGGCGACCATCTACTCTCTCTAGATACACATGTGCTATCTAAGAGTCAGAGAATACCATGCTCCAGGCATCCATTCAGTCAAAGTATACGCACACATACAGTTTCTGTTTCACCCACCCAGGCTGCTGTCCTTCCACCCATCCTTGCTTCATCATTGACCCAGCCATGCACCATACCATATTCTTTCCTTCCCAGCCACCTCTGGGTCCAAGCAAACACATATCGTTCTTCGAGGGAGAGGTGTGGCGCCGCGGCCAGGGCGACTGACGCTGGAATCTGGGGACCACGGTTCGATCCCCGGCTCAGGCGGCAGGTTAGCCCAGCACCATGTGACTCTGGGCAATAGCTCGCTTAATCTTCCCGACGGCCCCCCAGCGCCTAGAGACCCTTACGGGTGATTGTGCGCTTTACAAATGTGGACTTTACTTTACTTTTCTTTGCCAGCCATCATACAAGTTCGCGTCCCACTTACTTACACCCTTCTTTCGCTTTTCGTTCATCCCATCCATCACGTTCGTCTAAGAACTTATTGGGATTCTTCTCACCAAAAACTTCACAGCTAAGTCGAAGTACATTTCGAGGAGGCTACTACCTGGTTGATTTGTAATTGTAATACACCCGTGCAGAAAGCACACTATGCAGTCTTCAATCTCAATAAGTAAGGAATATATAGCTTACCTGTTTCCGCCACCACCGTTTGATCCCCCACAGGAACGGCCGCCAGCTCTTCTACCGCCGCCTCCTCCCCAGAGGCCTCCGAGTCCTGGTCCAACACAGCAACCTCCGCGCTGGCCCCGTCACCAGATGTTACACCTACAAAGTACATTTAAGAATGTTAGAATACACCACTCACTACTATATAATATTTGGTCTAGGAGAAATGTTAAAAAAACAGAATACAATGTAATAATTTGTGACTGTCTACTCCATAGTAAAAATGTCCCATTTTCCAGGGAAGGCTGTTGTCTTGCTGCACTTTTATGCACAACTGATGAATGCTTGCTTTTGATTTTTAACACGCACCACTTTTTCTCCTAACAGACAGAAGCTTGACTCCTGAGTCCTAAGAACACGACCAGGATCAAGTTCAAACTAGGTGAGAGTTCGGCTCGACCACAAGAAATGTGTCCAATTAATCGTCAGCACTAACCACTTTTCCGTTTACAGTTAAATAGTTTTATGACAAAGTAGATTTTAATAAATGTGTTTACTTTTAATAAAGCTTTTAAACTTAAATAGACTCTGTGGTTTTTGTTCCTCTAGACTAGAGTGGATGAGCTAAAGGTTTTGGAATTTTTGCAAGCATGAGTGCCTCTGACACTTCTTGACTGTGCTGTGACTCCGTACTACTCTCTTGTCCTGCGTACGATAATCTAGAGATCATTGGGGATCTATAATCGGTGACTTCGGGAGCTGAATGACTCTGCCACACTATCTAGTCAGTAAGGAGACAGTGCATAGAGGTATTGCTGAATATAATGGGAGTCCAATGGAATTGCCAAATGTCCAATCTTAGTTAGCTACACAGACAGACTAATAAGAATAGTCTAGTAATACCACAGGGAGTCATATTCGAGGCAGGATAAGAATTTATATCCAGTCTACAAGAAGATCAAAGACGATTTAGAAAAAATCGAATGAGGAACGCTAGGAAAAAATAGGTACTGTTTATTAAAATGTAAACTTACTGGGGCCAGCAAAGGAGCCCTCGCCTGCCCGATCCTGGCCTGCATCCTCAGCACCCTCCTCCTGTGTCCTCTTGCCCTTGGGGGGAGCTGATGTACAACATGAAAGAAAGAAAAACCAGAAAACATGGATGAGATTTTTCAACCAAATCAAACATTTCAAAAGAACAATAACAACATATTTTGGAAAAATAGCAAATAGATAGACAACTATTCCACGGGATCTATCTCATGTGGTATACTACGTTATTCGTATTGCCTGATTTGCGGAACGTTGACTTAGAAAGTTCCTATGTAACTCAATAAACAGACTACTAAAGAGGTTTGCCTAGGCCTGGCACTGCAGGCAGCAGTGCGCAACACGTGACAGACAAAGTCCATCCTGCTTGCAGATCAGTGAATACTCAAACTATCAATCCACCCGCCACCACCGCCACTATTTCTTCTTATAGCCATGTGACTGTCTAAAGGAAGGACTGGACTTCAGTCTGTTGGGGCTGATTTATAAGTCCCTTGCAGAAGTTGCGGCTGATTTTCCTCCATTGTTGCGTGCCTTTTCTGACGCAGCGGCAGAACAAAAGACTCGCCATGGTGTTGGTGCGGCGTATATATTAAAAAAAAAAACACATATGGGCATATGGGCGATGCATCACGTTGTAAAGCCCTGCGCCATCAGGGGGCGTTCCGGCGCAAGAGAGGGCGTACCTGCGCAGGAACGAATCCTAAAAGTGGCTGAGGGAAATCTACAAGATGTCAATCAGTCACTTTTAGGACAATGATGCATGACTCAAACCCTGCGCGCTTGAAGCCGACGTACGGCTTGATGCAGCATTGGGGAGATAGGGTACCCCAGAGCATTGCTGGAGCTGCGCCATCGTTGGCACGCAACTCCAGCAATGCGCTGCCTTTACGGCACAGATGCGTAAGGCTTCTGTGACGTTTTGGGCCAATGGGTGGTGGTGGCATGGCACACAATTACTGCCGCATCCCTGCTACTTTGCAGGGATGCGCCGGTAATTGAAAATATGACCCTTACTGTCTAGCATTACGCAGTTCTTTTCTTTACAGTACACTCATACATAATTTCTCAGGCCAATGAAATGCTTCTGAACACAACATACAAAACAAAGAAGCATAGTAGCAAGCAAGGCTACTGAGAAGGAGAGCAGTGCACCTGAAATGCATAGAAGATTTTGAAATATAATTTACCTCAATGTAATCGGCAGCATTATTGCTCTTGGTAAAGAACAAAGATTTGCAAATAACAGAGCAGGATAAAACAGAGTAGTAAATGTACTACTACTACTACTCACCAAGCCCGGGGACCTCTACGCCGAGCGCGTCCAGCAAGTCCCGCTCCCGGTCCATGACATCAGTCCAGCGGTGGGTGGCCTGGTTATATGTGCGCCGGACCCCAGAGATCTTGTACATGGCCTGGCACACCTTCTCCCACCGCTTGCGACGCTCCCGGATGCCATAGCCGGTCGCGATCTTGCCGCCTCCCAGGATCGTCTTGGGGAGGCGGCGCTGGACGTGGAAGATCAGTGCCGCCACTTCCTCCGCGCTGAAGATCTCCCTCGGGACCACTTGCTCCCCCCTTAAACGCCCGCACGGGAGCCGGGCACGGGGTGCGGGACCCTTCCCCTTCTCAGGGTGCTTCCCGGCTCCCTTTACCATGGTCTGGGCAGAAATAAACTTAAATGATAAAGAAGAAATAGAATAGTGAAGAAGAAAAGAAAAGAGTTTAAAAAAGTAGTTTAAAAGTAACTAAAAGCTGCAGAAAACACAAAAATATAGAGCTAGAAAAATAGAGGGTTAGATAATAAGTAAAATTAGATCAAAAAAACTTCAAACAAGCAAAGGATGGCAGAGATTGAGAGAGGATAGAGAAAGCATGCCCAGAACCATAGCAATGAATGAGAAACAAGATGGCCGCGCCCGTTCACGACCGCGTGGGTAAGTTCGCGCGAGATTTTCCTTGCGAGTACGCGCAAAATTGTACTAGCGAGCAGCACACTTTGCGAGATTACACATAGCGGGCGGAAACGGAATTACGTCACGCCAACAAGATGGCCGCGCCCGTGTACGACCGATAGGGTAACTTGGCAAAGGTATAGCTAGAAGCGCCTCGCGAACACGCGCAAGATCACGCGAACATACACGTCGCAACAAAAACAATTTTGTATTCGCACGTATTCGCGGCTTCCGAAATCGATCTCGCACGGATTCGCGCCCCAAAAAACGCGCGAAATTGCAGAAAAAACGATTTTAGCTAAACTGAAAGCAATGAGCAGGTGCAAAAGTTCAAACTTAACATTAGTAACATTCAAGGTAGTGCTTCCTGATGGGCCCCTCCAGAGTTTGCAACTATTCTATGACCCTGCTATGACCCAAACAGCAGGCTCATAGAATAGCACCATAAAGGTCCTGTGAAAAAAAAATTTCACTGCAACAAAAAGCAAATTACAGATAAGGAAGGAAGCAGGTGCCAGCCAGACTGGAACTTTCAAAATTACTGACACATTAATGAAACACAAATTAATTGATGGCAGTTGAAGAAGGGCAGGTGTGCTTGCTTTTTTCAACCACCATAATCTACAGTGATAAATAAACCTAATAGGTGCCAGTGAGGATGTACTAGAGGGTGGCATGGGTGTCCCAGAGGGTGGCAGTGGTGAAACAGAGGGTGCTGTGAACCTGTGATGATAAACCAGACGTAGAAACAACATAGTCGCGGCCGTTGCAAGCCGAAAAGTAAGTTCGCAATTGCGAACTTGTCCCAAAATCGGCGCGAACACGCGCCAACACAAAAAACGGAAAAATCCGCAAATCCGCTAGAGTTCGCGGATCTTCGCGGATTGCGAATCCGTAAATACGCAAGTTCGCGGATTGCCAATCCGCAAAATCCGCCCATGCTTAGTCATAATCCTCAGTGGACTGGATCACAATCGCACCCCCATAGTCTACCTGTTTGATAGTAATGCTTTGGTCGTCAGTCAGAGTTCTGGTGGCCTCTCTTTCAGCATTGGTCAGGTTATGGTACAGGTGAGGTCTTGGGATATTGGTCAATTCCTTTAGTACTGATTTGGAGTGTGGGAGGTTGTCGTGCGAGTACTGGGGAGCAACACTGTTTGGTGTACGCCCTGTGTGGAACCGCTTGTTACTTTACTTGTCGGGTCGGCTGATTGTCCGCCCAATTCCCGCATGTGTTGATCAGTAGTCACCTTCTGCTGTGCGGTGCTTGGGGGCTCATAGAGTGGCGTTTAGCGCTCTGGTGACCTAACCTTAGTGCAACATCATACTTGCTTTCCGCCTGGATTTTTTACTTACTTCTCGGGCTTCACGCTCATTAATACTGAATCAGATAGACCAGCTTGGACACCCAGGCGATTGGCCAGATTCGCACTGGCTACTGTCATGATTCATCCTTTAAAGGACCGGATCTGGGCTATTGTTAAGGGTCATGACCTTTCCTCCTTCATAGCATCTGCACCAACAGTCCCCATTCTCCTATTAAGCCCCACATGTTTTTCTCCTTATCTTTCCCCACCCTCTCCAGGACATCTACTGTGAGGTGTCTACTGCCGGGGATACAGTTGAAGCAGACGCTTCTTAGGAGTCAGTTGAGTCATTCCATGCCACCCCTGCCTGCCTTTTAATTCTTTTAATTCTTGTGTGTCTGATACCAGTCATCTGGCTTTTTGACCCCACTTTCATATATCTATAGAGTTTAGAGAGGTGACCTTACCATCTCTCGACATTGACAGAGGAGCCATATTTTGTGAGTATGCACTGGATGACACAACTGACCTTTCTTGTTCTGTGTTTATGTCTTCCCTTCCAGGTTCCAATAGCCTTGGCGGGACCTCGTTCTCGCACACTGACTAGTGGGGGGTAGACACCACTCACCTTTACCACGCAGTGTAGATCGTTTTTTCTCTGGTCCTGATGAAATGCACTGTGTCGTTTTGAACAAATTGCATGAAACAGGTCGACCAGTAATATAGAGTAGGATCCTGCTCTCCTGGACCCTTAAACCAGAGAGCAGCCACTCTTTCTGTTTTTAGCAAGGTGGGCTACTACTCTATTAAAATTCCGTTGTGGACAACCTAACCTTTTTTAACCACCTACACACATCTACCCCTTCCCCTTCCTTTCCTAGGGCCCTAACACCCAAAGCACCATATGGCAGGAACAAAAGATCTCTGCTAAAGAGCCCCTTTATGGGTGCCCGTCGGGTATTACACCACCGACCCGACGAGGAGCGAGCCCATATGATGAAGCATGACACCCAGGGAGGACTCTAGTTCCAACAAGGAGGATTCCCCTCCTCTGTGCCTTCACTCCATATGTCAATCTTTCTAACACTGGGGAACTGCATACTCTCTTACTTTGGTCCACAAAATTGCATCCACCCTGCATTCCCCAAAGTCTCTTGATAAAAATGGTACCTCACTTGTGTGGGTAGGCCTAGTGCTCGTGACAGGAAATGGGCCAGAATTCAACATGGACACACCACATTGTTACAGTGAAAACTGACCCTTTTTTTGCGAAGTGCCTATTTGTGTATGTTGAACCCTACCGCTGCTGGCACCTAGGGAAACCTAGCAAACTTATACATTTTTTAAGACGAGACTCCCAGAGGAATCCAGGATGGGGTGACTTGTGTGGCTCTCACCAGGTTCTGTTACCCAGAATTCCTTGCCCATCTCAAACTTTATGAAAAAACTAATTTTTCTCACATTTCTGTGATGGAAAGTTCTGGAATTTTGAGGATCCACAAACTTCTACTCACCCCACATTTCCCAGAGTCTCCCGATAAAATTAGTCCCTCACTTGTGGGGATAGGCCTAGTGTGAGTGGGCCAAGTGCCTGCGACAGGGAAGGCCCAAAACGTATTGTAAATACATCAAAGTTACCTATCACAAAACAACCTGGTTTTGCAAGGGGAGCACCTGGGTTTTTGGCCCCGGGCTTGGCGGCCATCTAGGGAAGCCTAAAAAACCCACACATTTCTGAAAACTAGACATCCAACGGTGTCCAGGGAGGTATCGCTTGCATGGACCCCCCAATGTTTTCCTACCCAGAATCCCCTGCAATCCTCAAATTTAGCTAAAAAAATCACGTTTTTCCCAAGTTTCTGTGTGGGAACGTTGTGGCATCACTGGGCTGAAGCAAATTTCCTACCACCCAGCGTTCCCCCACGTCTCCTGATAAAAATGGAACCTCACTTGTGCTGGTGGGCCAAGTACCCGTGATAGACAAAGGCCCAAAATGTATTGTGGAGACATCAAAATTAACTATCACTAAACGACCTGGTTTTGCAAGGGGGCACCTGGGCTTTTGGACCCGGCTCAGCAGCCATCTAGGGATACCTACCAAACTCACACGTTTCTAAAAGCTAGACACTCGAGGGTGTCCAGGGAGGTATGACTTTCATGGACCCCCCAATGTTTTCCTACCCAGAATCCCTTGCAAACCTCACATTTAGTGGGAAAAAACAAATTTTTCTACAATTTTTGTGTGGGAAAATTGTGGGATCACTGGGCTGACACAAATTTCCTACCATATTTTCAAAAAAGGGGGTGAAAGAGGGATTAGGAACCAGGCTCACCCTCCTTTAATTAACAGTAAACATAAAACCCTTGAAACAAAGGCCAAAAGCCTTGTCAGTGACTAGTATTCACAACACTCACTGGAGTTGGAATCACTATGTTTTGTAGAAGAAAGAAAAAGATTTTTTTTTCTTGTGTCCCCTCACTCACCAGGGTTTCCCCACGGTGACATGCTTCATCATTGGGGCCATCCCAGCCCTCTACGGACTGAGGTGTGCTGCGACTTGCGAACTATGTAGGAGCACTTTAAGTGCTGGACTATGTGTGGTGCAAGTTGTGTTGTGAAGTAGAGTGGTATGATCTAAGTGAGTTAAAAATATCTTCCTAGTGAGCTACAAATGGTTTATTCCTGCTTCTGGGGGGTATATTAAGTGGCGAACACAGTGCTGGTCCCTGTGTAGTCCTGAAGAAGAGCTTGGGGAGCTAGAAACATGTTGACAGGAGTGACTAGGCGTACCTGACTCATTGACAGTAGGATCCCTAGCTCTCTACTCCGTTGTTTACAAATTTCCCCCAGGACTCGCAATAAAAATGGTACCTCACTCTTATGGGTGGGTCAAGTACCCACGACAGGCAAGGGTCCAAAACGTATTGAGGAGACATCTAAATTACATATCACTAAACAACATGGTTTTGCAAGGGGGAGCACCTGGGTTTTTGGCCCCAGGCTCGTCAGCCATCTAGGGCAACCTACCATACCCACACATTTCTGAAAACTAGATACCCAGGGAAATCCAGAGAGGTATGGCTTGCGTGGATCCCTAACATTTTTCTACCCATAATCCCCTCAAACCTCACATTTATCTGAAAAAAACACTTTTTCTACACATTTTTGTGTGGGATCGCCATGCCAACACTTGAAAATGCTGGGAGATCCCTGCAAGCCACACCGCCAGCTAAGAGTCAGTTCATGCACATCACCATCCTCGCACACTACCAGCCAAGCCCCATCCAAGCATACCGCCAGCCAAGCTCCATCCACACACGCCACCAGCCAAGCGCCATCCATGCACACCGCCAGCCAAGCGCCATCCAAGTACACCACCAGCCAAATGCTATCAATGCACTTAGTCAGCCAAGCAATATTCACACACACAGCCAGTCATGCGCCACCCACGCACTCCAGCACCCAAGTGCTATCCCCACACACAGTGGAGAAGCGTGGCTCAATGGTTAAAGCGGCAGACCCTGATGCAGAGGTCTGGCCCGGGACCAGAGTTCAATTCCCGCCTCGGCGGTTCTTGGACTCAATTTCCCCGGACCTGATAATTCTTACCTCGGTGCCTAGTCTAATCATGGGTCCCACTCTGTGACTCTGGGCAATAGCTTGCTTAATCTCCAAAACGGCCCCAGCAGCGCTTGGATGCCTGGCTTCACCTTGGGGGTGGCCAGGAGTGGACATTTCACAGGAAAGCCAGGATGGGTTCCACAGCGGTATGAATACAGCGCTACGAGACCTCTGGGTAGAAGTGCGCTATATAAATACAAACACATTTACATTTACACACCACCAGCCAAGCAGGGCCCGATTTTTTTAGGACCGCTGCAAAACCGGCCTCTAGTGACAAAACCGCCCCCCCCTCCCACGGCCTGAAACCAGCTTCCACCCCTCCAGCTCACCGGGGAAACGCCTGGTGACTTCTACGGCCAGTCCGGCCCTGCAGCCAAGCACCATCCATGTACACAGCCAGCGAAGCACCAGTCCACACACACCACCAGTCAAGCGCCACTCCACACACACCACCAGGCAAGTGCCAGTATACACACACCGTCATCAAGCGCAAGTCCACCCACACCATTAACCAAGTGCAAGTCCACACACACCGCCAGCAAAATGCCAGCCAAAGGTTAGTAATCACAGACCGTCAGCCAAACCCCAGTTTACACACATACAAACTCTCCCTTGTTTCTAGTGGTTTTCTGCCCTGGCTTGGGTGCAGATGAGAAAAAAATATATCATGGAAACAGCCAAAATGTGTGAGCCTAAAAACCTGGAGCGACCCTTGCCTATGGGGCTTCTCAGTGGTATGCCCATAAACATATCCTTGATGCCTAGTGGGCTTTCTGTCCACCCGCTGGGGGCAGAATAAGGGGCTTTTGCTCCAATCTGCCTTCTGGGAGAGGCAGAAAGCCTTTTTTTGGCAGTGGAGGTATTAGTATGCCCATTCTCAGCAGCCCCCACCTCTACATATTAACAAATAATCCCTGGTGCCTAGTGGGCTTTCTGCCCTCTGGGGGGCAGATCAGAGGTTATTACCCCATCTGCCTCCTGGGGGGGGCAGAAAGACTGGGGTATTTTTTTTGGGGGTGGGGACATTGGCATGTCCATTTTGGGCAGGCCCAACCCCTATATATATTTAAAAAATCCCTGGTGCCTACTGTGCTTTCTGCCCCCACCCTAGGGAAGATCGGGGGCTATTGTCCTCATCTGCCTCCCAGAGAGGGCAGAAAGAATGTAGAATTTTGCTGGGGTGGGGGCATTGGCATGCACGTCTCGGCCAGCCCCATCCCTAAATACAATTTTTTTTAAAAATCCCTGTCATCTAGCGGGCTTTCTTTCACCCCCCCCCCCCCCCGCCCAGTGGGGCAGATTGGGGGCTACTGCCCCTGGGCAAAAAGACTGATTGTCCCTAAATTATTTTGGAGGGAGCAGAGGCCCTTGCCCAGAGGTCTGCTCCCCCCTCCCTGGTGTCTAGTAGTTGGATCCCTGTTTGGGGATTGCTATCCTGGGACGATCCCCAAGCAGCAATCCACTAGGGAGGGGTACCATTGGAAAGTGGAGATTCTCCCCTTTTCAATGATAGCTCTCCTGTCTTCCTACCTGCTTGGGGGGCTGTGATAGCCCCCTGAGCGCATAGAATGTGAAACTGAAATGAGCACAGAGGCTCATTTCAGTTTTGTTTTCTCTGAAATTACATCTGCGCGATGTGCGAGCTGATCTTCATTGCAGCAAAACCACAGATAAAGCCTCTGGAGCTTGAGAAGCCCTTCCTCAGCTCCTGAGGCTGTTGGGGGGAAAAAGGAAATCCCTCTGGTGCTTGCAACAGAAGGATTTCCAGTGCCAGGTGCGCTAGCGGCCGGGAGCCGTCCGACGCACATGAGCACTGGTGCGTTGGACGGCTCCAGCCGTCCGATGCACCAAAGGGGTTAAATTTATCAACAACTGCTAAATAAATTGCACCAAACAACTGAAAGTGTGATCTGCGTCATCAAATCTACCTTTCCGGCAAATTCAGTGTAATTCCGTCCAGCGGTTCAGACTGTAGTCGTGTCTAAAGACGCTATGGCAGGGGTATTCATAGTAAGGCCCACGGCCGCTGGCGGCCCGGCAAGCCTTCCCTGGCGGCCCGCGGACCTTGCAGACATCGTACCCGAGTTTTATTTATTTATTTATTTTAAAGAGTGTCTGCAACCAGAGCGCAACTCAGAGACTCTGCTGCTCTGTGGAGGCCGGGCGATTCCCGCCATAGTCAGAGTGGGGCTGCAGGGGCGCTGAGAGGTGAACAAAGCCTCATTAACATACCAATGGTCTTTTAAAGAGGGAAGGAGTGGGAGGGAGAGGGAGGGAGAGCGAGGGAGGGAAAGGGAGGGAGAGGGAGGGAGGGAAAAGGAGGCAGAGGGAGGGAGACAGAGGGAGGGAAAGGAAGGGAGAGGGAGACAGAGGGAGGGAGAGCGAGAGGGAGAAAAGGGAGGGAGCGGAAGGGAAAGGGAGGGTGAGGGAGGGCGAGCGAGGGAGGGAGGGAAAGGGAGGTAGACAGAGGGAGGGAGACAGAGGGAGGGAAAGGGAGGGAGACAGAGGGAGGGAGGGAGAGGGAGGGAGAGCGAGGGAGGGAGTGAAAGCAAGGGAGGGAGGGAAAGAGAGGGAGGGAGGGAAAGGGAGGGAGAGGGAGGGAGGGAAAGGGAGGGAGAGTGAGAGGGAGGGAGAGCAAGAGGGAGGGAGAGGGAGGGAGAGCGAGGGAGAGCGAGGGAGGGAGGGAGGGAGGGAGGGAAAGGGAGGGAGGGAAAGGGAGGGAGAGGGAGGGAGGGAGGGAAGGGGAGGCAGACAGAGGGAGGGAGACAGTCCGAGGGAGAGGGAGACAGAGCGAGAGGGAGGGAGAGCGAGAGGGAGGGAAAGGGAGGGAGAGGAAGGAAAAGGAAGGGAGAGTGAGGGAGAGCGTGGGAGGGATGGAAAGCGAGGGATGGAGGGAAAGGGAGGTAGAGGGAGGGAAAAGGAGGGAGACAGAGGGAGGGAAAGGGAGGGAGAGCAAGAGGGAGGGAAAGTGAGGGAGAGCGAGAGGGAGGGGGAGGGCGGGAAAGGGAGGGAGAGCGAGGGAGAGAGGGAACGGGACGGAGAGCGAGGGAGGGAGGGAAAGGGAGGGTGAGGGAGGGAGAGCAAGGGAGCGTGGGAAAGGGAGGCAGACAGAGGGAGGGAGACAGAGGGAGGGAAAGGGAGGGAGAGGAAGGGAGACAGAGGGAGGGAGAGGGAGGGAGAGCGAGGGAGGGAAATGGAGGCAGACAGAGGGAAGGAAACAAAGGGAGGGAAAGGGAGGGAGGGAGAGGGAGAAGGAGGGAGGGAAATGAGGGAGACAGAGGGAGAGCAAGGGAGGGAGAGAAAGGGAGGGAGAGGGAGGGAGGGAGAGCAAGGGAAGGAGGGAAAGCGAGGGAGGGAGGGAGAGCGGGGGAGAGCGAGAAGGAGGGAGGGAGGGAAAGGCAGGGAGAGGGAGGGAGAGCAAGGGTGGGAGGGAAAGGGAGGGAGAGGGAGACCGAGGGAGGGACAGGGAGGGAGAGGGATACAGAGGGAGGGGGGAGAGGGAGACAGAGGGAGAGGGAGGGAGGGAGGGAGTGGGAGGTAAAGGGAGGGAGACAGAGTGAGGGAGACAGAGTGAGGGAGACCTCAGAGTGAGGGAGAGGGAAGGAGAGAGAGGGAGACCTCAGAGAGATGGAGACCTCAGAGTGAGGGGGAGGGAAGGAGAGAGAGGGAGACCTCAGAGTGAGGGAGAGGGAAGGAGAGAGAGAGAGACCTCCGAGTGAGGGAGACAGAGGGAGACCTCAGAGTGAGGGAGACCTCAAAGTGAGGGAGACCTCAAAGTGAGGGAGAGGGAAGGGAGAGAGGGAGACAGGGAATAAGGGAGAAGGAAGGAGACAGAGGGAAGGAGGGAGAGGAAGGGGAGAGAGTGAGACAGAGTGAGTGAGAGGGAAATTGAGGGAGAAGGAAACAGAGAGAGAGAGTGAGACAGAGGAAGAGAGGGAGAGAGACAGTCAGAATGAGTGAGACAGAAGGAGAGATGGAGAGAGGGAGTGAGAGGGAGTGAGAGAGTCAGAGTGAGTGAGACAGAGGGAGACAGAAAGACAGAGGGAGAGAGGGAGAGAGAGTGAGAGAGAGGGAGGGAGAGGGAGAAAGAGAGGGAGAGAGCGAGAGAAAGAAAGAGATGTGTGTATGCCGGGTATGGTGGCTCAGTGGACGAAGGCGTCCGCTGCAGGGACCTGTGATGGACCTCATGGCCACAGTTTATTTTTTTATTGCTCTAGCCCCGCCCCCTTCCCCACTGACCCCGCACCCACCGGGGCGGCCCTCGGACACAAACCACACTGTAAATTTGGCCCCCGAGAGAAAGTTTGTGAGTACCCATGCGCTATGGTAATTAACATGGAAAACACATTTTTTTAACCACCTCTTTTGCTTGGCCCCTGCTTGACAGATCAACCTAAAACTTTCCATGCACAACAAAAATCGAAGGCACACTTTTTTAATTTATTTCGTGAACATTCACCAAACGGTGCCAAAGATATAGGCAAGTAAAAAACACTTTTCATATAGAAACATGGTCCTAACTATAACCGCCTATTGACAACCACCAGTAGGTAATATATGCTGCATATGCCACATAAACCTCCCATTGGCAAATTATGCAGCAGATGGTAGATTTGTGTGGCATAGTATATCTCTTGTAATGCAAAAGGATCAGGGTGGTTGCATGCAGTGGGAGAGCCTGCTCAAAGGTTGAATAGTCAACTGTTAGATGCTTATTTCAGCATTTGGGTGCAAAGCTGGCACTAAAAAGGTGACATGTTTTTCCAGGCACTATTACCATATTTGCAAATCATACAAATATGAAGTTATACTATCAAAAAATCGTTTCATTAAGCCACATAATTGGCCTTTTTGTGCGGCAGAATTTAGTTAACTGTGTCATATATTTTGGTGCTCTCCTGCCACATAATTCCCTTGACCCTGGTGATAGCACTGTGAGTTTTCCCAAGGAGCACGCTTGTAAACAAAGTTGCAAGAGCTTCTATGTGAATGTGCACTTCTTGACAGCAAAAGTAGATTTGTAGCTTCAGGAAATTACTCTTATACTAACAATAGACCAGCAAGTCCCACAACTATAAGGTTTGGCATATTTTCTGTCTTTTAAGTGTCTTCGAAGACCACCCTACAGAGTCACCAAAAAGTCAAGTTTTCTTTTATTTACTATTGCACCACTCTCAGATTCACCCACCCTCTGACTGATTTCAAACAAATTTTGCCTCCTAGATAGGGCGGTGTTTTAGAAGGAAGGTTTTAGCCAGTCAGCAGAGATGGCATTTCAGTGGATGAAGGCTGCCCAGGTCCTAACTCAGTTTATGGAGAACAGTTCTGACGCAGGATCAGAGACAGCAGATACTGAGATTATGAGGGAGAGGAAAATGGAGCAGAAGTGATTTTTCAGTCAGCAGAGTTCAATCCGATAACTTGTCTTCCAGTGATTCTGAGGGAAATGTTAATGGCAGTTGCTATGTCCTTCGCAAGCACAGTTTGTGCAGCGGAACAACCACAGCATGGTAGACAAACCTAGTTGGCACATGTGACGCAAAGTACAGATGGAGTGCGCTCTTGGCAGCCTCCCCACCTTAGTTCAGCCTCAAAGTCCGGTGTTCACTGGGGACTGTGGTTGTAAAGTCGATACAGCAAATTGTTTGCTGATTGAATTCATCCACTCCTTTTTAGATGTTAACTTCATTGAGCATTGTGCAGAAAAAAGATTTTTCAAGCCAAATTGTTTCTGTGGGAGCATGGATGCATTCTAGAGCCTCATATGGGGCACACCGGTGGACTTTCACTTCACTTGAGGAGGTGAAGATATTTTTGAGGTTAGTGCGCAAACCAAGCTTGCAGTCTTACTGATCTACTCGCACAGTTTGGGTAACACCCATCTTTGCACCGCACACGAGCAGAGATTGTTTTTTTGCTATTGCAGAGCATGCTGCACTTTAATGACAATGCTGCTGCATTGCGCCAGGACCATCCAGACCATGACAGGTCATCAAAAATGTGGCTTGCTATGGAACATTTGTCTGCCAGGTTTACAGAGCTTCATACTCCTAGAAAGAATTTAGCCACTGATCAGTCCTGATCCTGTACATAGGTCCGCTGTTGTTCGGGCAGTACATTGTGAGAAAAAGAACTCGCTATGGCATTAAGTTGTACAATGCTGTGTGAGGGCTCTACTGCCTCTGTATACAGGGCTCCATTGAAAACTCTTTAGATTGACCTCCCACGCTAGGAGCCACAGGAAAGATTGTATGGGAGCTTCTGCAGGCACTCCTTCACAAATGTTATAACCTTTATGTGGCAAAATTCTATTGGGGAGTATAGCTGTTAAGTGAGCTATACAAAACTAGCACTATAGCATGCAGTACAGTTAATTGTAGCCACAAATGATTTTCATAGGAGCTTGTTTGTAAGAAGTTCCAAATTTCAGAGAGCACTGTGCTGCATTCCAACAAACTGCTAGCAGTCAAGTTATCTAATAGTCATGATGTTTACATGCTCACTGGAAATCATGAGAGCACTTCCCCTGTCACGGTTTGGGTTCAGATGGCCGGAGTTCACAAGCCCACCTGTATACTTGATTACAAAAGGTACATGGGAGGAGTGGATAAGAATAACCAGGTTCATCAGCCATACAATGCAAGTCGTAAAACTCGCACTTGATATAAGAAGCTGTTTACCCACCTGATCCAGGTGGCATCATATGTTTGTTTATCGTCAGACTACCAAGGGAAGACTCATTTCTTTCCTTGACTTTCAGTTAACCATCATTTAAAGTTTTTCTGCTGCAGAAGCGTCAGCATCCACTTCAAATGCTATGGAGGACGTGGCAACCACATTCTTGAAACAGCTAAAAAGACTAAACCAGCTCATCATTGTAGCATCTGCTCTAAGGAAGGAAAGAGATAGGAGAGACATGTTTATATCCCCAGTGCACATCTCAGCCAGCCCTGTGTTTCAATGACTGTGCTTTGATGCCTAACTTCCATGGGCCTCTACTCCAGTAGACAACCAGCCCTAGAAATCTTTTTCCTCTACTTGAGGTAATCATGGACTTGTTATGGCCTGCTCGACACCTTTATCCACTGTCAGAAAGTGGTAGTTGTTCTGTTTGTTGATTGACAAGTGCATTACAGTCCCCACACTGCACATAATGGTGGACCGTACATAAGCCACATTGTTGCAGAGTACCCTGTATGGCAAAAACATTGACTCGTTTTTGAAGTGTTTTTAGGGGAACCTATGTATATAACCAAAGGGCCATCCTAATTGGCCACTAGAACCAAAGTGTAATAAGTCATACCAATTTCCAAAAGGACTCATTCACCAACACTTCTACTTTTGCTTTGAAAGTGTGAAAACTGAATTAGTGTCATAATAAATGTTATTGTAAAAGGGTACAGGACACAATATATTCTATGATAATGATGTTCACATTGTTAGTATAAGGACAATATGCATTTTGTTATGTATCAAAATTAGTGCAGATGACACATTGCTCAGACACTGTGACTGTGGTAACGGGGGTCCAAGCTGGTTGTACTAATTCAGGAGGATTTATTGTAGTAGGTTACATGTCCTGTAGATCAGCCCCACCAGGAGCAGCCAGCATACTGCTCATCCCCATCTCAACTGTGACTCTACCTCCAAGCTCCAAACATTCTGAAACACATCATCAATAAAACATTCCACTGACTGAGCATGTGGTGAAAATACATAATATTAACAAGAACAGGGTATAACATATCTCCCTTTCTTATCAGCAAAACAATTAAGAAGGTAAACATAAAAAGGAACACAGTGAAAGAGGTAAGAAAAAATAGAATACAGAAAGAGGAAAAACGATATAAAGAAGGAAACACCAGGAGGACACTGTCAGGTTTCGCGAGCAAGTGCGCCTGCCTGACGTATAGAACTACAACTCCCATAACCCTTTGCTGTAGGGAGGTACTTTACGGGGAAGCGCGCTGAGGCGGATGCGCGTAATTCTGTATTCCTGTCTGAGTCTCCTGCGTCCAGGATTGCCTTGCCTCGCTGTCTTCCTGGATTCCTGCGGGCGGCTATCTATGAGGAATCCTGCTTCCCGACCGGAGTCTTCGGATCGGTGAGTCCGGTTAAGCGCGGCTGCGCTTAACGGTAGAATGGAACGCTGTGTGTCGGCCGACCACGCGTTACCGTTTCGAACTTGACCCTGTATCGTTGGTAGTTGCTGCAGAGCACAGTAGTTATCTGCTACGTGTTGCCGTGGCGGATTTTACTGCTAATTTGGAAACACTATTTTGAAAGCAGCAGAACGCAGTGTGTGTTCTGCCACGCGCTGCCGTTTGCCAGTACTGTCTTGTACTTCGTGTTTGAACGCGGAGCTATGTGAGTCGGGTTGGCCACTAGCTACCGTGTTTCTTCCTTTTGCTTACCTGTGGGAGTGGTACAGCGGAGTTCAGTAGTGTCGCTACGGGCTACCGTGTGTATACGAACAACTTTGATCATTAACAGGATTGACACTACTCTATTAAGGATTATGAGGATACAATATTCCTAGAGCTATCAGAGTCCTGTGTTTCCAACAAGCCGTTTTTCTTGCTCTTCTACTCATTTGGATGGTACTGAGTTCAGTACACAGTAGAGAAAGCATTGTTCTCTCGTTTCTTGATTTGGGGCTAATGCACTTAATTTCTGACACTTTTTCAAGGAACTGCTTTTACTATTTTGGCACTTTACTGAAAGGAGTTGTGCTTCTGGTTACTTTCAGGTATTCCAACATCCTAGTGAGACTATAATGAGAGCAGCATTTGATGTTGTATGTGGTGTATAACTGTGTCTCCTGTTTATGTCTTTCAGAGCCTATAATCCCCGCAGTTCCTTCCCCTTCCCTTATATCCCTCGCCTTATGGTTCGAACTCCCTGTTACTAAGTGAGGGAGCTGGTAACATAAGGAGGTGGACCCCTATATTGCAACAATCGGATCCTGTGGAGCGTAATCCTGACAGAATTACGCGCCCACGAATTGTGCTCCACCCGATCCGGTGGTTGAAGGGGTCATGGCCACTATGGATGATGTCCTCCAGGCGCTGGTTTTGGTGCAGCAGGAACTAATTTCCTCCAAAGCTGAAACAGCTGCCTTGAGGGAGAAAGTGGATAAGCTAGCTAGAAATCCTTTTGATGCCTCCACAGCAGCTCCACAAATACAAGTCACGGGGCCTCCTCCCATTCCCTTGGCAAGTCCTGAAAGATACTCAGGTGATCCATCAAGAACCCAGGTCTTCTTGACGCAAATCATGTTGCACTTTTCGTGCAAACCATCATCCTTCCCCACCAATCATTTACAGGTGGCGTTTGCAATTTCGTATTTGAGTGGTGATGCAGCCAATTGGGCAGTACCCCTAGTATGAAATGACAATGCCATACTGTCCAACTGGACGGCATTTCGTGCAGAGTTCGAGAAAGTCTTTGATAGAATGGCCACCACCTTTAGCGCAGACAAAGAGCTGTTGGAGTTGAAACAAGGGAGACAAGACCTGGTGTCGTACCTTACAAACTTTAATAGGTTGGTAGCAGAAACGGCATGGCCAGAGGAGAAGCGAATGTCGCTGTATTACCAAGGTCTAAGAGAAGGGTTAAAGGACATTGTCGCCAAATAGACCCACAACCCCTCACTTGTGTAGACATGATAAATCTTTCCCTAAGGTTGGATGGCAGGCTCACAGAGAGGGGAGGTGAACGTCGTAAGGCAGAGAGGGGCTTCTATCGGTCCGAGTACTCCCCACGGAAAGGTGGGAACCCTACAGCGACAGGCAGCGAACCTATGGAGATAGGAGCAGTTAGAGCACCGTTATCCAGGGGGGGGCGAGAGAGACGTAGAACCCTGGGCTTATGTATGTATTGCGGAATAAAGGGTAATTTTGTAAAGGAATGTCCCGTGAAATCCAAGAACACTGGGGGATGGTCAAGAAATAAGAGAGTGGCCGTGTCATCCACTTCTGCTGAGGACACACCACCGTTGGTGGGGGAAGAAACAAAGTGGAAACTCCCTTCCCTCTCTGCCTCCACCATTCAGGACCTTGAATCCCACATAGTGCTTCCAATGACCTTAGAAAACCAGGATCAAGTCCATCAAGTGATGGTAATGGTAGATTCAGGAGCCACAGGGAACTTTGTGGATAGCGGTTTGGTTTCTACATTGGCTCTTCATCGGGTACGTAGGGATAAACCAGAAGAAGTGTGGGCTGTGGACGGGAAACCATTGAAGTCAGGTCTCATAACCGAACAGACAGAAAGTCTAGTCTTATCTGTGCCTGTAAGTGGAGGTACTCATCGGGAAGAGCTAAGATTAAACATCATAGATGCTCCCCAGTATGAAGTTATTCTGGGTATGCCTTGGCTGAGCTATCACAATCCCACAGTACAGTGGAGGAACAAGACCTTACAGTTTTTAGACCCCAGCTGTGAGAATCATATCATTCAAGATCCAGACACACAGGCGATCGCCTTGTTAAACTCATACAGTATAGCGACTGCAGCAGAAAAGGTGGTGGTTCTGCCTCATTGTTATCAGGAGTACAGTGATGTATTTAGTGAGATCATGGCGGAACAGCTACCTCCACATAGAGAGTACGACTGTCGCATTGATTTGGTGAACGGAGCCATAGTACCATCTTGTAGAGTATATGCCTTATCAGTCCCTGAAACGAAACACCTGAAAGACTGTCTGGAACAGTATATAAACATGGGCTTCATTAGACCATCCCGTTCTCCCGCAGCCTCATCTTTGTTTTTCATCTCAAAGGCCAATGGTGAGTTGAGAACGTGCGTGGATTATCGCAGGTTGAATAAGATTACCATACGTAACAGGTATCTCTTACCCCTCATCACTGTGTTGCTGGACCAGGTCCCCAACGCCAAGATCTACACTAGACTCGATCTACGAGGGGCCTACCATTTGGTTCGCATCAGGGCAGGGGATGAATGGAAGACGGCATTTAAGACCCATTACGGCTTGTACGAATACCTGGTGATGCCGTTTGGGCTTTGCAATGCACGTGCTGCATTTCAATTCTTCCTGAATGATATCCTAAGAGAGTATATAGATGTCTGTGTAGTGGTGTACATCGATGACATCTTGATATATTCAGAAGAGGTAGAAACTCACAACTCTCAGGTCATGCTTGTGCTCCAGAAGTTGAGGGATCACAAATTGTACTGTAAGCTGAGTAAATGTGAGTTTGGGGTGTCGTCTGTTGAGTTCCTGGGGGTTATGCTTCACCCGGATGGGTTGCGTATGTCTGATCGAAAGGTCTTAGCAGTACCGAATTGGCCCACGCCTAAGTCCCTGAAAGAAGTACAGAGCTTCTTAGGGTTTGCTAATTATTATAGACGATTTATTTTGCAATTTTCACAATTAGCAGTACCTTTGACACGGTTACTCCGGAAGGGAGTAGTTTTTCTTTGGTCACCAGAAGCTAACAACGCCTTTGAACATCTGAAAGAGGCTTTCACCTCTGCTCCTGTTTTGGCTCACCCTAAACCTGAAGTACCCTTTGTAGTGGAAGCTGATGCTTCTGATGAAGCAATAGGAGCCATTTTATCGCAAAGAGACCCACATACTGGACAACTACATCCGGTAGCATACCTGTCTAGGAAGTTGAATTCTGCTGAAAAGAACTATACCATCTCAGAAAAAGAACTGTTGGCTGTAAAAAGGGCCTTCCAGGAATGGAGACAATATCTTTGGGGGGCCGTGTACCCTATCACGGTATATTCTGATCATCGAAATCTTCAGTTCATGAAGACAGCCCGACACCTGACCCAGCGTCAGATGAGATGGATGTTATTCTTTGCAGAGTATGACTTTGTAATAACCTTTAGGCCAGGGTGCGATAACAGGAAGGCGGATGCCTTATCCAGACAAGAAGAGGAGAACCCCTCGACTGCACTGATTCTTGAATCAATCATAGAACCCTCTAAGGTGGTTTGCGTTTTAAATGCTGAAAGCTTCCTAGACAAGATAAGGAGTGCTAGATCAGCTATACTCTGGGATTCCTGGGCTGCTAAGGAAGGAACACGTACCATCAAACAGGGTTTACCTTTTGTGAACAGCCAACTATTCCTGCCCTCAATCGTGTTGCAGAAGGAGGCATTTCAATGGTGCCATGTGTCTCCCTTGGCCGGGCATCAGGGGGCGCTCAAACCATACACTTGGCCCAAAGACACTTCTGGTGGAAAACGCTAAAAAAAGATGTCAATTCTTGGGTAGCGCAATGTGATGTTTGCGCCCGCTCCAAGAACGATTGTGGAGGGAAGAGAGGGAAGCTCATAATGATGCAAACCCTTCGTAAACCATGGCAAAACATCAGTTTAGACTTCATTACCGATCTCCCACCTGATCAAGGCAAGACTGCAATTCTAGTGGTGGTAGACAGTCTAACTAAACTTGGACATTTCATTCCATGCATTAACCTTCCTACGGCAGGGCAGACAGCGCAATTGCTTCTCTCTGAGGTCATTCGGCTACATGGGGTGCCTGAAGTGATCGTTTCAGACAGGGGCCCCCAGTTTGTCGCTAGATTCTGGAAGCACTGGTGCCAAGCCTTGCAGATAAAGTCCTCCCTGTCCACGAGCTTCCATCCGCAAACGGATAGCCAGACCGAAAGGTTAAATCAGACTATAAAGAAATACCTCCGTTGCAATGCAGCCTCGGCTCAGGACTCTTGGGTATCCTTGTTGTGGATGGCTGAACTGGCGTACAACAACGCATGGCATTGTTCTGTGGGGGTGTCCCCTTTCTATGCTACATATGGGATTGACGCTTATATTCTTCTGGTGTGTCTACCTGAGAGTGTGTCCGAGCAACCCACAGTGTACAGTAGAATGAAGAAGTTGCACGCAGTGCAGCGACAACTCACCAAACACTTGCTCAAGGCCAAGAGAGTGTACAAACGATGGGCGGATGCGCACCGTCGTGAAGGTCCTGATTACCAGGTTGGGGATAAGGTGTGGCTCTCGACCAAGAACATACGGTTCACATTGCGTAGTATATTCCATCCTCATTTTATTGGGCCCTATGTCATTGTAAGGAAGGTGAATCCTGTGGCATTCAAACTGAGGTTGCCTGCTTCGCTCAGGATCCACCCTGTTTTTCATTGCAGCCTCTTGAAGCCTGCATTGTCCTTGGTACGAAGGGCTCCTCCTCCGGTCCTCATTGATGGTGGCTATGAGTACGTTGTGAGGTGCATTCGGGACTCTAAGTGGAGGCGTGGTGCCCTGTGGTACCTGGTCGCTTGGAAGGGATATTCGGCTGAGGATGACTCGTGGGAGCCGTGTGACAATGTGCATGCCCCTGCTGCGGTGCGACGCTTTCATGCGAGGTTCCCGGCCAAGCCTGGGCCTAGGATGCGCTGAGGAGGGGGACCTACTGTCAGGTTTCGCGAGCAAGTGCGCCTGCCTGACGTATAGAACTACAACTCCCATGACCCTTTGCTGTAGGGAGGTACTTTACGGGGAAGCGCGCTGAGGCGGATGCGCGTAATTCTGTATTCCTGTCGGAGTCTCCTGCGTCCAGGATTGCCTTGCCTCGCTGTCTTCCTGGATTCCTGTGGGCAGCTATCTGCGAGGAATCCTGCTTCCCGACCGGAGTCTTCGGATCGGTGAGTCCGGTTAAGCCCGGCTACGCTTAACGGTAGAACGGAACGCTGTGTGTCGGCCGACCACGCGTTACCGTTTCGAACTTGACCCTGAATCGTTGGTAGTTGCTGCGGAGCACAGTAGTTATCCGCTACGTGTTGCCGTGGCGGATTTTACTGCTAATTTGGAAACACTATTTTGAAAGCAGCGGAACGCAGTGTGTGTTCTGCCACGCGCTACCGTTTGCCAGTACTGTCTTGTACTTCGTGTTTGAACGCGGAGCTATGTGAGTCGGGTTGGCCACTAGCTACCGTGTTTCTTCCTTTTGCTTACCTGTGGGAGTGGTACAGCGGAGTTCAGTAGTGTCACTACGGGCTACCGTGTGTATACGAACACCTTTGATCATTAACAGGATTGACACTACTCTATTAAGGATTATGATGATACAATATTTCTAGAGCTATCAGAGTCCTGTGTTTCCAACAAGCCGTTTTTCTTGTTCTTCTACTCATTTGGATGGTACTGAGTTCAGTACACAGTAGAGAAAGCATTGTTCTCTCGTTTCTTGATTTGGGGCTAATGCCACTTAATTTCTGACACTTTTCCAAGGAACTGCTTTTACTATTTTGGCACTTTACTGAAAGGAGGTGTCCTTCTGGTTACTTTCAGGTATTCCAACATCCTAGTGAGACTATAATGAGAGTAGCATTTGATGTTGTATGTGGTGTATAACTGTGTCTCCTGTTTATGTCTTTCAGAGCCTATAATCCCCGCAGTTCCTTCCCCTTCCCTTATATCCCTCGCCTTATGGTTCGAACTCCCTGTTACTAAGTCAGGGAGCTGGTAACATTAGGAGGTGGACCCCTATATAGCAACAATCGGAACCTCTGGAGCGTAATCCTGACAGAAGCATAATCAATCAATCAATCATAGCATTTGTAGAGCGCACTACATACCCGTGAGGGTCTCAAGGCGCTGGGTGGGGGGGAATGCTGATATTGTTCAAAGAGCCAGGTCTTGAGGAGTCTCCTGAAGGTTAGGAGGTCTTCGGTCTGCGGTAGGCGGATGGGGAGGATGTTCCACATCTTGGTGGCGAGGTGGGAGAATGATTTGCCGCCGGCGGTCACTCTTCGGATGCGGGGGACGGTGGCGAGGGCGCGGTTTACAGAGCGGAGCTGGCGGGATGGGGTGTAGAGGCTGAGTCGGCTGTTGAGGTACACTGGTCCGGTGTCGTGGAGTGCCTTGTGTGCGTGGGTGAGGAGTTTGAAGGTTATCCTCTTGTTGATGGGGAGCCAGTGCATGTCTCTCAGGTGGGGTGTGATGTGGCTGAGGCGCGGGATGTCGAGGACCAGGCATGCGGAGGCTTTCTGGATGCGTTGGAGCCGTTTCAGAAATTTGGCAGGAGCTCCTGCGTGGAGTGTGTTGCCGTAGTCCAGTCTACTGCTGACGAGGGCCTAAGTGACCATCCTTCTAGTTGTGGTGGGAATCCACTTGAAGATCCTGCGAAGCATGTGGAGGGTGTTGAAGCAGGAGGAGGAGACAACGTTGACCTGCTTTGTCATGGAGAGTGTGGATTAGAGGATGACCCCCAGGTTTTGTGCATGGTTGGTGGGTGTAGGGGGTGATCCTAGTGCCGTCGGCCACCAGGAGTCATCCCCGGCTGAGGGGGTGGAACCGAGGATGAGGACCTCTGTCTTGTCCGAGTTCAGCTTCAGAAGGCTGTTTCTCATCCAGTCGGCGATGGCCTTCATTCCTTCATGGAGGTTGGTTTTGGCAGTGTGGGGGTCCTTGGTGAGCGAGAGGATCAGCTGGGTGTCGTCAGCGTAGGAGATGATGTTGAGGTCGTGCCATCGGGCGTCGTGGGTGAGTGGTGTCATGTATACATTGAACACTGAGGGGTGATCCTTGGTGTACGCCGCAGATGATCTCGGTGGCTTTGGAGCGGAAGGGGGGGGAGGCGGGCACTCTGGGTTCTCCCGGTGAGGAAGGAGGTCTTCCAGTCCAGGGCTTTTTCTTAGATTCCAGTGTCATGGAGGCTTGTTTTAGTGTGCGGTAGCAGACTGTGTCAAAAGCGGCTGACAGGTCCAGGAGGATGAGGGCCGCGGTTTCTCCGTTGTCGAGCAGGATCCTGATGTCGTCAGTGGCGGCAATGAGGGCAGTTTCGGTGCTGTGGTTGCTACGGAATCCAGATTTAGATGGGTCCAGGATGCTGTTATGTTTGAGGAAGCTGGTCAGTTGTTTGTTGACGGGCTTTTCGATGACCTTTGCCGGGAACGGGAGCAGGGAGATTGGTTGGAAGTTCTTTAGGTCCTTGGGATCTGCCTTGGGTTTCTTGAGTAAGGCATTGATCTCTGCATGTTTCCAGCTCTCCGGGAAGGTCGCTGTCTCGAAGGAGATGTTGATGGTTTTCTGGAGATGGGGTGCAATGGTGCTGCTGGCTTTGTTGAAGATGTGGTGTGGGCAGGGGTCTTCTGGGGATCCGGAGTGGACGGTGTTTATGATCTTGATGGTGTCGTCATCGCTGATGTTGGTCCATGCGAGCAGGGTTGGTGCAGGTGGTGGCCATGGGGGCGGGGGTGCCGGTGGTTGCCGGGGTGATGACAACATCAAAGCTGTCGTGGATGTCTGCGATCTTGCGATAGAAGAAGGTGGACAGTGAGTTGCACAGGTCTTGTGATGGTGGGATGTCGTTGGTGTTGGAACTGGGGTTCCTTCACGATGCTGAAGAGCTCTTTGCTGTTGTGTGCGTTGTTGTCTATGCAGTCTCTGAAAGTGGTCCTTTTGGTGGATCTGATGAGTTGGTGGTGTCAGCGGGTGGCGTTCCTGTGGGCTGTGTAGCTTTCCGGTGTTCTTTCGCGGGTCCAGTTTTTTTCCCATTTTCGTCAGGTTCGCTTGGAGGCCTGGAGGTCTTCGGTGGACCAGCTGGCTCTCTTGCTGTTCTGGGTGTTGGGGGGTTTCTTCAGCGGGGCGAGAGTTGGCGCAGTCGTCGATCCACTGTCTGAGGTTGCAGGCGGCAGTGACGGGATCGGTGGGGTCTGCGGGTGGACTCTGGGCGAGGGCGGTGGTTAGCTGGTCCTCGGTGATCTTGCCCCAGCTGTGGCGAGGTATTGGCTGGGTGCGGTGGTGAGTGGTGGGTTTCCGGAAGGTGAAGTGGATGCAGTGGTGGTCGGTCCAGTGGAGTTCGTGGTGCAGTCGAAGGAGACGTGGGTGCTTGCTGAGAAGATGGGGTCAAGCGTGTGGCCGGCAGAGTGAGTGGGTGTTGTGACGAGTTGTTTGAGTCCGAGGTTGCTGAGGTTGTCGATGAGGGTGGAGGAATCAGTTACACGGGCCGAATGTGGAAAGGAGTTAAGGAAGAGAGAGAACGCCTGTTGGGAAATCTGGCAGAGGAACAACACAGGAGGGATGTATGTCATGGGAGTCAGGGCATTTCAAGTTTAGAACGGCTGAATAGTATGAAGGCTGAAATCCAGAGGCAATTGGCTAAAAAAGCTGCAGCAGAATATCAAACCCAGAGAGCCAGGCTATACGAAACAGGGGAACATGCAGGCAGGGCATTGGCTCTACGGATAAGGCAGGCCACATCCAAGAACATCATTACTGAAATTAAAGAAGGGGATCGAATCTTCAATAAACCAACTGAAATCCTCGATGTCTTTAGGAGATTCTATCAAGACTTATATAAGGAAGAGTCGGGTATCAACGACCTGAGTATAAATTTGCCAGAAGTGGGTAGTAAACTTACCTTCTGTGAGAGGGAGACCTTGGAACAGGGTATTACTATGGACGAACTACTTGAGGCACTACAAGACTTAGCAGCTGGCAAGGCAGCAGGGCCCGATGCCATACCTTTGGAGGTTTATAAATGTTTGAAGGAAGAGATGTCACCTCTTCTCTTGGACCTATTTAACGGGGTCATGAATACTGGAGTTATACCGGAGTCTTGGACCAAAACCAATATCGTGGTATTCCACAAAAAAGGTAAACCTAAGGAAAACCCCGGCTCTTATAGGCCAATATCGCTAATAAATAGCGATAATAAACTATATGCAAAGATCATGGCGACACGGTTGGGGAGGATTATTGGGACTCTGGTTTCTCCCTGGCAGCATGGTTTTGTCCCGGGCAGGGGTACGACTGACCACATAAGAAGAGCTATAACACTGTTTGACATCCATGCTGCCGGGGGGGATCCTCCTCGACGCGGAAAAAGCTTTCGACCGCGTTAGGTGGAGCTTTCTGTGGAAAGTGATGGAAGATAGAGGATTTGGTCCCAGATTCCTTCAGGCAATTCAGGCTATGTATCTCAATCCTACTGCGAGTATTCAGCTTATGGGTGAGAGTTCTGGGCAGATTCATATAACGAGGGGCACGAGACAAGGGTGTCCGTGCTCACCCATCCTCTTCGCGCTATATATAGACCCTCTAATAACTCTCATAATGAATAGTACCAGTATTAAGTCAGTTGTCACTAATGGTTTCCACACCAAGGTCCTCGCATATGCGGACGATCTAGCAATAACCACCAAGGATCCCGACAGTGCCATGAGGGGAATAGTTAGCATTACTACTGACTTTGGGAGGCTATCTGGATACCGCTTAAATGTGGCGAAGACGCAGGTACTATGTTCTAGAAATATAGTCAAACAGGATGACAGATACGTGGATTCAGTAGTGTATTTAGGTATAACAATTAATGCTCAGCCAAGGGATATTATCAGGGATAACTTTGTACCGTTATTGAAAACGATGGAACAGGATCTAAAAAGAATAGATACACTCCACTTGTCAATCATAGGTAGGGCCAATGTTATTAAAATGACGATGTTTTCGAAGATTTTATATAAATTTAGGTCTATCCCCTACAGAATAGACGATATATTGATTAAGGAAATGGAAGCTATTTTTACGAACTTCGTCTGGCAATACGGCAAGGTGAGGAGATCAAGCAAACTCATGTCTCTTACCCAGGAAAGGGGTGGGCTGGGAATACCAAACCTCAGGTTTTATAACTGGTCTTGTCTTCTCACAGAAATGGCTATACTCTGTTTTCCAGAGGACCCTATATACAGCCAGGAAGATATCCCTTCTATTTTTCAGCTGGCCCTCGGGAGTGAAGCATATGGGGTATTGCTGAGGAAATTTGACAAACGATACTTATATATATATATATATAAAATATTGGAAGACATCTGGGGGCTATGGTCTTCTGTACAGAAAAATTTGAACATTCCAAGGTATAATCAACATACTCTACTTTGGAATTCAGGACTATTCCCGCATCTAAGTATTGATGGCCCATGGAGACACTGGGAAAGACAGGGAATCACTACACTGGGTCAAGTAATGGTAAAGGATGTATGTAGACCCCTCGAACTGTTGAGGTCACGGTATTCATTGCAAGGGTGTCAAGAGTTCAAGTATATACAGTTGGTAAATACAATAAAATCGAAAAGACCCTGTATAAATGTGTCCAAAGGATGTGCACTACTGGATTACATGAAGGGGGGTGGCTGTAGAATTAGGGAAATATACAGGCTATTCTTGGAAGTGCTCCCTGATGACATGGTTAAGACAGAGACAGCTTGGGCCTCAAAACTGGGGGATCCAGATATTGATTTGGATAGAGCCATTCTAATAGATAAAAGGTTCCTGCGATCCACAAACCTAAGAGCGCAGCATTTTAAGACCCTTTTTAATTTATACTACACACCGGCGAAATTATTTGACTGGGGTAAGAGGGCGGACAACAACTGCCCTAGGTGTGGGAACGGGCCAGCTGACGTTGTGCACATGTTTTGCAGCTGTGGAAAACTAGGACCCATCAAAAAGGAGATTGAAGATTTTTTAGAGGGGCTGCTAGCTGTCAGAATAGACCTATCCCCGGCACTTTTAATAATCGGTTGTGATGCTAAACTGGGTCTAAATACAGAGATGGAGGCGCTCGTTTTTATATCAGTAGCTGTTTTTAGAATATTAATTGCTGCTGGTTGGAAGGATGTCGAGGCCCCAACCTTCCAAATGTGGATTTGTAGGATGTTAGGGATCCACAACATCGAGTCAGAATTGTATGCTTTAAAGGGAGTTAAATCTAGAGAAATGGGGCTACGGATCTGGGCACCAGTGGCTACATGTAGGTTGTCGAGGTGTGGGGCCTCATAATGCCCTTCAAGTTTCTGATCCTGGTATGATCACCACTCTTTTAATTCCTGTTCTTTTCTGTATAATGTCTACATCAATTGCTCCTGCCTATATATTATGTATATTTATTTCTATATTTGTATATATTGTCATTTCTAGTGTATATTGTATAACTATGAACTTTCAAAAAAAAAAAAAAAAGAGGGTGGAGGTGTTGGAGTCGTTGTTGTTCTTGAGGTGGAAGTTCAGGTCCCCGAGGAGGATGTAGTCCATGGAGGCGAAGGCGTGTGTGCTGATGAAGTCGGCAATGGAGTCGCTGAACTGAGGTTGGGGTCTAGGGGTCTGTAGACGAGGGTGCCTCTGAGGGTAGTGTTGGGGTCGGTGTGGATCTTGAAGTGCAGGGTTCGGTGGTGCTGAGGGTGTCATCGGCGTCTGTCGAGATTTTGAGGGTGTTTCTGTTGACTATGGCAATTCCTCCAACTACTCTGTTGGTGCGGTCCTTGCGGGTGATCTTGTAGCCTTCTGGGATATATAGGAGTAGAAAAAGAGGATAAAATGTACCCATCCTCTCTTCTGTAAAAACAAAAGAGGCACCAATGACTACTTTCCCAGACACACCAACTGGCCAGGAAGGCAAGCGATAAAGCAAGGCATAGCCCAACACAACAAAACACAACCAGACACCCACACAGTGGAGAAAGAAGGGAAACCTCGAATGCAAGGAAAGACAAAACAAAACGACTACGATAAGAGAAAGACAGAAGACCAAGATGACGAAAGGAAAAGACATCACGAGAAAACAGAAGACGCGAAAGAAAACAGGGAAGGTGAGAGGAAAATAAAATATGATCCCTCACCCAAATGCCATGCTATATTGGTGAAATAATTTAATAAGAACAAAACATTTTGTTGCAAAATTGAAAATGATATAAAGTAAGTATAACGTAGAGAGGATAACACAAATGGGAATAAAACCCATGACACACCCTAAATAAGGGTCAAAACTTAACCAACATAAATGTGAAAATAGGAGCACTAAAACCCATACCTGACCCCTACCATGAGGAAAAGGGTCCAAAACTAAAATGAATGGGACACAAACCCTTGAAAAGATAGCCCTTGTAAAACTTAAAAATGTAAAAGACACATGACGTGAAGTGTAACAATGGGACTAAAACTCAAACAACCAAGTACGAGAACAAGGGACTGAAACGTCCATTGTAGTAATGGGACTAAAACTAAAACCCAAACAACCCAAGTATGAGAACAAGGGACTGAAACCTGAACTACCCTAAAATGAAAGGGAGGATAGAAAATGTTAACTAATGTAAAACCTATAACCAGTCTCACGCCGGTGAGCGACTTCTCACTGAAGCTCCACTTGAAAAGCAGAAATACACTATTGAAAACAAGTAGTTAAAACTGTAACTTGAAAGAAACTAGCACTGTTTGATAAAAACAAACTTGACTACTGCAATTCCAGGTGAGTAAGATACATGGCAGACCACAAATGAATACCATACCAATAATGCCCCTTTCATAAGTAATCAAAGGTGCGACTAGTTAAACAATGGAGACACAGCAAAAATCTGAACAATACCGTCCTAAAAGGAATTTAAATTTTGACCACAGTCTTGTAAATTTGGCGAAGTCGACACATAAAAACGTCTGTTGTATAAACTTGTCCTTGGCTCCACATGCAGCGTGCGATATGGCAAGGAACAACCAAAGCAGGGTGTTGGAATACCTAATTGGAACGTCAGAATACTTAAAAAATAATAATTACCTTTTAAACACGAGTATGTAGAAGCATAGTTAGGGTATGAGTAAACTCTCCAGTAGCGTGGTTTGCAGAAAATGGACAGGAATCACGCTCAGAATAAAATCTCAAATTGGAGGTAAAGTGCCAGAGACATCGCTGGTTTTGTAAAAAAGAAAAAAAACTTTGACAGCGTGGTTTGCAGAAAAAGGACACAAGTGTTCGAAACTCCTTGACAATACATGGCTGTAATGAGGACTGCTCCATGGTAAGATTGTTAAATAGTATATTTAATGCAAGCAGTTACAGAGAGTAGCTTCCACCACATCGATATCCAACAGATAACTTCACCCCCACTATTCTGGAATACCAATACATTGTCAATGATGTAACATAGAATCACATACCTGTAACTATGGTTACAATGATGCAAGGATGCCACATCTCCCTTCTTTATATAACTTCAAAAAATAATCAAGATAATAAGTAATAATTAAAAGTCTAAGATCCTAACTATAAATCTAAGAATATGACTGGTGTGCTGCAACAATAATATTAGTGCAAGTAAGAATCTTGATAAACAACATACAAAGAAAAGTATACATAATGAATGTATATAAATGTAACACAATAACACACCCTAATCCCCCTTAACACAAAATTAATTACATTACATAACTTCTGTATTTAACCGGTACTTTTGTAACTCTCCCAGCTCGAGTTGTATTAGATACATTTTGTACATTTCCCTGAAAGGAAGAAACTTCACCTGAAGCATGTGGTTCAGGAGAAACCACAACATTAGAAGATGACGTACAAACTGTGCTAGGAGGTTTACTAATACTTGAAAGACTATTGGAATCGGGATCAGAATCCATAACATCATCCCACATCCAAGAAAATGAAGTTGAAGAAGCCACACCTTTTCCATTTAAGTTAGAATTCTTATATAAACTCATCCTGTTATAATGTCAAATGTTCCCATCACTAAGTTTGGCTGATTTGGAATAGGGCAACATAACCTGTAAAGGTGAAGAATATTTGCTTAGGCCTTTTTAAACTTTGTTCGGTACTTCACTTTAACCCAATCACCAGTTTTCAATGTAAAATCATTAGCATTGTGCATTTTTTCAAATTGATTTTTCCCGGAATCATGCATTTTCCTCATATTGGATCTTACAAGTGCTGGAGACCATTTGCTATAGATCTTTCTTACATTCCATGCCACATTGTCTTTTCTGAAGGGCTCCCTTCCTCTTAAAATTCTAAAAGGGCTATAACCAGTTCCTGTCAGGGTAATTTTATAAGCCCATAATGTTGCTAAAAGTTCTTTTTCCCAATCTTTACCAACATTTGTTGCAGTTTGAACACTACCCATTATAACTCCGTTAAATCTCTCTACACAACCATTACCAGCTGGATTACATATGGGAGAGCATTTATTACAAATTCCGTTCCTTTCTAGAAATAGTCCATACTTTTCAGATGTGAATTGAGGCCCATTGTCACTCAAAAATTTTGGGAATTCCTTCTCTAATAAATAGGCTTTGTAAAAAATTGATAACATGTTTAGAGTCAAAATTCTCTGTGATATCCACTTCAGGCCATTTCGAAAAAAAGTTATCCATGACCACTAAAATATGCTTATTGTTCCCATCTTTGTCTTTCAATGGGACCCAGCCAATCAATGCATAAATGTTCCCACAGATTATCTGGAAGTGATCTTAATCCAAGAGTAGGTCTTAAAATTTTCAATGACTTGTCAGAGTCGCTGCAAGTGGGACATTCCCTGACAAAATTCTCTGTGTCCTTATCTAGTCCAGGCCACCAATATAGCAATTTAATTCTTGATTTTAATTTAGATATTCCCAAATGGCCTTCATTATTTATCTTCAAAATCTTTATCCTCAAAACAGAAGGTACAACCACTCTCTCACACCTACAGATATTGCCATTATCATCGATAGATAGTTCTTCTTGTATTTCCCACATAGCTTTTAAATCTCCATGAAGATCATTTTTGCTGGGCCACCCTTTGGTGATACATTTTTAGCTTTAGATAAATCAGTATCATGCGAAAATCCATTGTCCCAATCTTCTTTGGATATTGCATCTGTTTCATCAAAAACCACAGCTACACTGACGTTTTCTGTTTCTTCGCTTGGGTTATAATCCTGATGAACAGGTGATCTACTTAAATAATCAGCTACTTGGTTATTTTTTCCAAGAAGATACTCAACCTCATAGTTAAAATCAAATAACTTCAAACTCATTTTTGCAATACGTGGAGTAGCTTTGATAATTCCATCAGAAGTTAGAACCTTGAGTAAAGGCTTATGATCGGTTCGTAGGACGAATTTTGTTCCCCAAACAAATTGCCTAAACTTAGTCATTGCCCAAACAGTGGCAAGCATTTCCTTTTCAATAACGGAGTATTTGACTTCCGATGGAGATAATGATCATGATACCAAAGCTATTGTTATTTCTTTACCATCTTCATTAATTTGTGATAGCACAGCCCCTAAACCTTTGTCACTTGCGTTAGTGGTGATGATGCTTGGAGCTAAATTGTCCAAAGCCTGAAGTGGAAATGCATTCGCAAGATCTGCTTTTATATTTTTAAAATCAAGTTCCAATTCTTCGTTCCATACAAACTCATTCTTGACTTTTAATAGTTGTCTCAAGTTATATGTTTTGATAGCAAAATTCTTAATAAATTTTTAATAAAATTCAGTCAAACTTAGGAAGGATCTTACATCATCTTTTGATGTAGGAGTAGGTGCTTTTTCAATTGCTTCCATCAAATTCTTTGTAGGTGAAATTCCATTACTGCTGACTTGATGCCCTAGGTAAGTTACAGAATTCATTCTAATTTTTTTTTTTTTAATTCTGCAGTCAAACCTCTCTCCATTAATTTCTCCAGAACAATTCTCAATCTCTCGTCATGCTCTTTTAAATCACGCCCCATTATCAATATGTCATCCTGAAAATAAGTGATACCATTGATTCCTTTAAATAAAGTATGCATCAACCGATCAATCAGCAGAAGCAAGACCGAATGGCATTCTTATAAATCTATAACACCCAAAAGGTGTAATAAATGCCGTCAAACTTCTGCTGCTCTCGTGTAACTGCACCTGATGGTAAGCTGAGGTCAGGTCTATTGTCGAGAACCATTTCACACCTTTTGTTTGAGAAAGAAGTTCATCAATTTTGGGAAGGGGAAATTTGTCTATTATAATTTTTTTATTGAGATCCCTCTCAAGTCAATGCACAAACGAAGACTATTGTCAGGTTTGCGCACAATAACCAATGGAGCTAACCATTCTGCGCACTCTACTGGCTCAATGATCCCTTTCTTTTCCAGTAAATCTAACTCTTTCAATACGTCATCTCTGACACTCATGGGAATGTTCCTGGCCTTATGACAAATGGGTTTGTTGTCTTTTTTTAAATAATTTTGTAGGAAAATCCTTTGAGTTTCCCAACGTCGCCTGTAAATACTTTTGGGAATTCCTTAGTTACACATTCAATGAATTCTTTATTCAAATCATCAATAAGCATGACTTGATCGGCTGCTTTAGGATTTAGAATAATCCCAAGTTCCCCTTGGTCTATCCATCCAAGAACAGATGGACCTTTTTCAGCAACGTAAAGTTTTCCCATGGTAGATCTGTCTTTGAATTTAAAAATGTCCTCAATATACCCTACCATGGGAATTCTCTCTCCCGTGTACGTCACTGGATGAATATCTGAGGGCTTTAATTCTTTGCTGATGACTTGTACAAACTCTGTGTCCCATACAGCTCTTTGGACAATAGTATAAGGAGATCCAGAGTCCGCAACTATTTGAATATCCACCCCACCTATGTTGATATTACACACAGGTTTCTTTTTACCAGTTGTATTGATATTTAAGACAACATCATCAGTATCATCAACATCTCATATACAAATATATCTTCATCATCAGAACTTAATTCATTGTTACTGTTATTTTCATCTTTTTCATCAACATAACTTATGTGTTTCTTTTCATTTTTGTTAACACGTCTCCTACATACTTTTGAGAAATGGCCAAGAACACCACAATAAGTGCATTTGGAATTAATGGCAGGAGATCCTTTTTCAAAGGCATTGTGTCCGGTATACCCACATCTATAACATGTATTCTTGTTATCAGTACTATTTTTTTACTTTATAACTGTCTTTCTTATTATCGCGATAATTGTACTTCTTACCGTCAAACTTTTTCCTTACTTGAAAATTAGCAACAACATTGTTATCATCATTTTTCTTTAAGGCAACCTGCGCACATCTCTTGAACATCTCAGCTTTTTTGATTATGGCAATTATTTCATTTAGGGGAGAATCCCCACAAAACCATAATTTTTCTTGAATGGGTGGATTATTGCAATCCATTACAAGTTGATCTCTGACAAAACTATTGTGTAGATTTTCAAATTGACAATTAATCGAGAGATTTTTCAAAGAAGACACATAGTCTTCTACAGATTCTGATTTTTTTTGTTTCCTCTGAAAAAACTCATATCGACTTATGCCCACACATACAGTAGGTTGGTAATACCTGTCTAAATCAGCTAAAGTGTCTAAAAATACATTAGCGTTGTCATCAGAACTTGTTTTCTTTTCCATCTGTAAGTAAATCCTTATGCCTTCAGGTCCTAAATTATGTAATAGCATCTTTTTTTTTCTTGATGGAGAAAATACTTCATCATTTTCCTCTTCCAGGGCTGCAATATAATTTAAAAAATATTCCTTCCAATAAATCCATTTAATAGTAGACTCTCCAGGTTGTGGGAGGAAAGGTACTGGTGCAACTAGTCCTGTAGATTGTGATGCCATATTTATATATTAGATCCCTTAAGTATAAAATAGTGTAGGTCTTTCCTTAAGTAAGAATGTATTGAAATATCACCAAATGTCTTCGTGCTTTATAAGGGAAGAAAAGTGCTTAGAAATATTTGCCCTTCACAAAGTTTTACTTTATATTTAAATAAAAAATGGTTACCAGAGCTTCAAGTTTGTTATCCGATTGTATTTCCTCTTCATGCAAAAATATGGTGAACTATCGTTTTTCCCTTTTTGATGATCCATTATGGTGGTTGCTAAGAGACACCTCTCGCAAGATGGCTGCCGCGTAAGGTTTGACCTCAACGCGATGCCGTCATTGCGCTCCACACTGTGTTCTATTGCTCACGTACGCCTCTATGCAGAGAAGCGGTGAAGCAAGTCAGAACACGCAGCGCTCGCTCCACCATGGAATGCTGGCTTGAACTGAAAGATGCCAGAACAACAACGGTCGGTAAGAACTCCTCACAACATCCAAACAAAAAATTAAGGAAAATGATAAAATCGATGTTTACTCACTCGATGTTTACTCACATAAGTCCACGGTGAGCCTTTAAGTGAAGACGCGTTTTCTCCGTAATGAATAAAACGATCAGTCCATTATTCTCTCCATTACAGGTTCCATTAAGTTAATCCTCGTAATTTTTTATAAACAAATCCTGGATCATTATACTTGATGAAATGAGCAGTATGCTCTGCTTGTCGAATTACTGCTCATACAGTACAAAAGCAAGATTGTGAAAAAAACAAAATACTTGCTTAACTTGACACGACGTGTAGCAGTCTGGGTTCGATGTTTTCAATAAGGTGAATTAAATCCCAGCTTGTCGCCATTGTAATGATGACTGCTCCATGGTAAGATTGTTAAATAGTATATTTAATGCAAGCAGGTACAGAGAGTAGCTTCCACCACAACGATGTCCAACAGCTAACTCAACCCCCACTATTCTGGAATACCATGACATAGTCAATGATGTAGCATAGAATCACATACCTGTAACTATGGTTACAATGATGCAAGGATGCCACAGTGGCTCCAGGCTTGCAGTGAAGCCTCCAAACAGAAGATGGCGGCATGTTTACAGACGTCTTGCTGGGTGGCTCACAGCACGTCCCTGCAGGAAAACGTTCGATAGCATATAGGGAGTAGGACCAAAGGAGAAACGTCACAGAAATGAGAAGAGATGCGCCGCGTCACACCATAGTGCGGTGAGAAACACGAAGGTGCGGTAACAAATTCAAACTGTAGAGTGGCAGTTTAACTAGCCCAATTATTAAATTCTAAGCAAGGGAAAAAAACAAATGGAAAACAGAAAACGTCTCACCAAACCTGGCCCCTTGTAGATGTAAAACACGCTCATAAAGGCAACAACGAGTGTCATATGCCACAATTAACTTGCAGTTGAAAACAAATGCAAACACTGCATTAGCACAGCGTAGGGTTAAAACCTTTGAGTGCACTACAGTTAACGTTCAAAGCTACTTACTGAATAACTGCTGCTCTCAGACACTTGTCAAAAGATAGACATAATGTGAACTAGTATTATGCCATGTTGATCCTGTGTGGCCCTTTGGACGTACGCGCACAGTGACTAGTTTCAACTAGTCACAGAACAAAAACACACCTCGTAGTTAGTAGAAACATCCTGATCCAGGGCAGTGGCAATTACAATGAAGGAGAACTTTGAATGTAAGCATAAAGATTGCTTAACTGAATACGGGTTGTAGATTTCAGAGATCGTTGTTGCTGAATCACACACGGTAGAGCTGGGTCTGGCCCCCTTCCCATTTCATTTTCTTACAAAAAAGTTCAACTTTTTTAGGCCCGGGAGACCGGGTCCCTGGGGCCCAAAACGGTCAAGGGAAGAGGGGGCAACACAGACCGCTTCATAAAATAAAAATAAAAATCGGAAGTCAGCAACTCCCCAGAGGCCTTGCTCCCTTTACCCACTACTCTGTAAATGCACTTCCTGGTGACCTCTTGGTTGGGGGATCAAATCTCCTTCGTTGCTAAGGGTACTTAGGGGCCAACTAGCCCACCTGTTACCTCCAGTAAGCCCCACACAGTGGGATTGCCGAGAGGTGGGCGCAGGCCACACCCCTTTCTACCCCACTCTGCAAACTCGCCTCTTCGTGCACTGCTCGAGGGGGAATGAAGTCCCCTTACCTCCTGAGGGCCTCAGGACTAAAGTGGTCTTCATGCCCCAAGCGGCAGTGCACCAGGAGGTATGTTTTCAGAGTGGTAGAGAAATGGGGCGTGACCTCTGACCACCTCTCAGCAATCCAGTTATGTGGGGCTTACTGGAGGTAACAGGAGGGCTTGTTGGCCTCCAAAAACCCTCAAGACCCAAGGGGACTTCATCCCCCAAATAGCAGTACGCCAGGAGGTGTGTTTGCAGAGTGAAGGAGAAAGAGGGCGTGGCCAGCAAAAACCTATAAGCAAACTACTGTGTGGGATTCGATGGAGGTAACAGGAGGGGTAGTTGGCCCCCAATGACCCTCAATAGCCAAGGGGGCTCCATCCCCCTACTAGTAGTGTGTCAGGAGGTGCGTTTGCAGACTGGTGGTGAAAGGGGGAGTGGTCTGCTATCAGATCTCAGCAATCCGGATGCATGGGACTTACTGGAGGTAATAGGAGCGGTAGTCGGCCCTTAAGAATGTTCTTTGAGGCCAAATACTCCTCCTGTTACCTCCAGCAAGTCCCACACAGCAGGATTGCTGAGATATTGTCAGAGGCAATGCCCCTTTCTCCTCCACTCTGCAAACAGGCCTCCTGGTGCCTAGCTAGTTGGAGGATAAAGTCCCTTTGGCTCCAGAGGGACCTTGGAGGCCAAGAAGTCCCCCTAGTACCTCCTGTAAGTCCTACGCACTGGAATTCCCAAGAGCTGGTCTGATGCCCAGCCCCCTTTCTCCACCACTCTGCAAATGTGACTGCTAGTTAAAGAACCTTAGAAATTCACTTAAAAGACAAAGGTTACAGGGACATTATAGTTAGGAATTAGCATATAAAACAACCTTAGAATGTATTTATTTATTTTTAAATATATTTTTATTGGTATTTACATGTTACAAAAGACACTGTAACAAATAACAAGTTTCTCTGACATTCACATAGAGCAATGCGGCTTGCGGTGGTGGCTGTATTCGATTGTGGTTGAGTGATTGGTCTTACAGACTACAAATTCTGAAAGAACTAAGCAAAAAGGAAGAAAAGGCAGATACATTGATTGACTGCAACATCTTCCAAGGATACTTTCTTGAAAAAGTAGTGACTATCCTGTCAGACATCAAGAAAGACAGCTCAACTATACATACCACGTCATTGCCCCTTCAAAACCCTTCGACCCCTATTATTACTAGATTTCCTAATATTGACTCCACTACCCTCAGACAATTAGCAGCATCAACCAAGTCAGGCTCTCCCGCTGACCCCTGCCCTCCCGAAATCTTTCGGCTAGCAATTCCTATTCTGGAGGACCAGATCCTAGACCTCCTAAACAATTCACTAGCCACTGGATCATTACCAACTACCTTTAAAGAAGCACGCGTCAGACCCCTGATAAAAAAAACCTGGGGCGGATCCAACTAGCCTGAAGAACTACAGGCCAATCTCCCAGCTGCCGTTTTTGTCAAATATTTTAGAACAGCATGTGTTAAAATCATTGTCACCCCTCCTGGACTCACACCATCTACTCCAGGAGCGGCAAGCTGGTTTTCGTGCCCACCATAGCACGGAACTAGTAATGCTGTCGGTATTGGATGAGCTCAGATGCATGGCTGACAGTAAAAAGCCTAGCGCCCTGATATTATTAGATCTCTCAGCGGCGTTTGATACTGTCAGCCATGCACTGCTCCTGGACAGACTAGCCATGTCCGGGATAAAAGATCAAGCTCTCCAATGGCTAACGGCCTTTCTGCTGGGGAGGACGCAAAGGATCCAGTTAGCAGACCAGGTTTCCGACGTGGGCGCCTTGGTATGTGGAGTCCCACAAGGGTCCGCACTCTCACCACTTTTATTTAATTTATACTTGCAGCCACTAATAGACTCTTTGGCAAACATGGGCTGTAAAGTCTTTAATTACGCCGATGATACTCAGCTACTGCTGAGTATCGATAATAGAACATCGGCTCAGTCCATGGCCCAAAAGATACTACGGTTCACAGTAAATTGGATGACGTCCAACCTATTAAAAATTAATCCAGACAAAACGGAGGTCCTTGTAGTTTCAACCTCTGCTTCCCCCTGGAACGATCTGTTCTGGCCCCAAGAACTTGGACCTACCCCAAAGCCATGTCCTAGTGTAAAGAGTCTTGGTATGAAAATCGATCAGGAACTCTCGATGACCAACCAAGTATCCGCTGTGGTTGCTTCATGTACCAACCTGATCAGGCAGTTACGAAAGCTTGTCCCTTTACTATCAACGAATATGCTTCGAACCATTGTTTCAGCCACAATAGTTTCCAGAATTGACTACGGGAACGCACTATACCTAGGTCTTCCAAAAAATTCTATTAATCGTCTACAAGTCATCTTGAATGACGCAGCACGGCTAATTTTTGGACTACCCAGGCGGACCCATGCTTCCCCTCTACTTTATAGGTTACACTGGCTCCCTATAAAGCAGAGGGTTGAATTTAAGAGCCTGTGCATCTGCCATAAAGCAATTTACGGACAGGCACCAGCCTATATAAAAGACAGGCTTGAAGTGTATGAACCCAAGCGCGCTCTGCGATCCTCCGATTCCTTTCTACTATCCTGCCCACGTTTTAAAATGGCAACTAAAGGTGGTAGATCTTTTTCAGTCCAAGCCCCCATCATTTGGAACAAGCTACCGGAGGTGCTTCGTAGAGAATCTAATCTCCTTCGTTTTAGGAAATCCCTGAAGACTTTACTCTTCAGGGACGCGTTTACACTCCCGTAAGACAGGCCGGGTTTTCCGCATTTCTTCTACCTTTTTTCCTGTTGTTGTACTTGGTCAGAAGCGCTTTGAGACCTGTCGGTGAGTTGGCGCGATATAAAACCCAGATACAATAAAAAAACAAAGGTTACAGGGACATTATAGTAAGGGTCAGATTTTACTCATACAAAACCAACTTGCATTAATTTGTTCACTTTTCTATAATGCTGTACAAAACTGGAAAGATTACTCATCTATTTACTTTTTATGTTGGAAATTTCTGTAACCTGTTGAGATCCACTAATTGCCAACCAACCAGCATTTCCAAGGTGGCTCCACATAACAATTTAATCCAATTTTTATGGGTAGCCCTATTGCCCAAAGCTGGAAAATGCTAAAAACACAACTTGGGCATATCACATTTTTCCAATGAAATCACCCTGTTTTCACAATCTGGGTAGCCGTGGCTTCTCTGTGCCAGCACCAACCTTGGTTTTCCTAGTAAATCTGCATATTTCTGAAAACAAGACAAGCGGAGAGTCCATGAGTGCTTCACAAGGTAATTTTACCCAAAAAAAACTTGCAAACCTCAGTTTGGCTAAAAACACATATTTCTCACATTTCTGTGACAAAAAGGTCTGGAATCTGTGGGGAGCCACAAATTTCCTACCACTGAGCATTCCCCCAAGTCTCCTGATGAAAGTGCGACCTCACTTCGGTGGATAGGATTAGTGCCCACCTCAGGAAAGGGCCCCAAACACAACATAGGCACATTACATTTATGCACTGAAATTGCACCTTTTTTTTTACAATGTGGTTAGCTGCGGATTTTGGGGCCTAGCTCAGTTGGCACCTTGGCAAATTATAAAGACCTCCCTGTTTTTTAAAAATAGACAATCAGGGGAGTTTGTGACTTTCATGGCTCTCACCGGACGATTTTACCCAGAAGCCCTTGCAAACGTCAAACTATGGTAAGAGGCACACATTTTCCTGAAATTTCTTGTGAATTTCTGGTATCTACAGAAGCCATACATTTCCTACCACACAGAGTTCCCACACGTCTCTTGATAAGAACGGTACTAAGAGACCATGACACCGAAAGACCTACAGCGCTACGTTGGGAGATAAGCAATAGGGCCAGCTGCAATATATGGGACTGTGCTTTGGTGCCACCCATTCGAACCCACGAACCACTGATATTTTTTAAAGTTAGACAACAAGGGGAATCCTGGGTGGTGTGCCTTTACTGAATCCCACTAATTTCCCTTTTAGTAATAGTCCTGCGCACTCATACAAGATAACACATCAAGTAGATAAATGTTGAAAGTAATGGAACCAATCCAACGTTGGGATCTTTGTTTTTCTTTAATTGGTCATCAAACATAAGTTACACGCAGCCAGTCGACACGTGTTTCGTCGGAGAAACAGTGTTCTCCAACTCTTCAGAGCTGGGAATAATAAAAAGAGAGGACCTCAGAACAAGGCATGAATGATCCATGTCTATAAAACAATATAACTACCCACATTTGTGGTAAGTTAAAATACAGTCACCCAGCACGCCTGGAAACCAGAGAAAGAAAAATTATTAAACCGGCATATACTCCCACCACAGTTTGTGGGATCGGACAACCGTATTATTCAAAGCCATAAGTGGCAAGTCCAAACATATGGATTGAAAATTCCAGAAAGATAGTGTTAACAGGTGGTTAACACTATCTTTCTGGAATTTGGTTTCCACGCGTGCTGGATGACGGTATTTTAACTTACCACAAATGTGGTTCCATTACTTTCAACATCCATCTACTTGATGTGTTATCTTGTATGAGTACGCAGGACTATTGCTAATTGTTAATTGTGTTGGGTTTTCCTCACAGATTGAGGGGTTTTAGGGTCTCCCCTTCCTGACAGCACCATACTTAATTTGTGTTGACCTATTATTAACGTAAATATTGTTTGAGCCCCATTACTTCCTGTCCACCAAAATCCGTTCCTATCCACCAACTAAGTTCTCATACCCATGGTCTCCTGCAAACCTCAAACTTTGCCCTAAATGATACATTTTCCTTCTATTTCTGTGATGGAAGCTTCCGCAATACGCGGAAATCCAAAGAATTCCTATCACCCTGCATTATCTCACTTATGCCAATAAAAAGCTGCCCCAGTTGTGTGGCTGGACCTAGTGCCATTTACAGGAACGGATCAAGCCAAGGTCAACAAGAGCTTTCATCAGGGGACTCCCATTGACCTACGTTTGATCCATTTGTGTCACGGACATTAGGCCCAGCCACATAAATGGAGCAGCATTTTGATTGGGACAAGGGGTGGGTGGTAGGTCTTTTGCAGATTCCAGGGGATTCCAAAAGTTTCCACCCCAAAATGTAAGCCCAAAATGTAAGGAAATTGATAATTTCAGACAAAATTTGAGGTTTGTAGGGCATTGTGATTAAGAAAACTTGGGGATCCACGCAACCACTATGGATTTCCCTGGTTGTCTAGTATTCAAAAGTGTTCGGGTTTGCTAGGTTTGCTTAGGCCGACTGAATAAGGGCCCAAAATACACAGCTACCCAACTTTCAGTAAAAAGGGTCCTTTTTCAGTGCATTAAATATATATGGCCAGGTGATAAATATGCCCATGTTTCGTTTTGGGCCATTTCCTGCTGCAGGCACTAGGCCTACGTATACAAGCGAGGTAGCATTTTTCTCTGAAGATTTGGAGGAATACTGGGTGGCAGGAAATGTCTGGCTCCCCACAGTTCAAGAACTTATCCTGATAGAAATGTTTGGAAAATGTGTGTTTTTAGTCTAAATTCGATGTTTGTTGAGGATTCTGGGTAAAATTACTTAGTAAGTGCCAAGCAAATCACGCACCCCTTGACTATCCTGTGTGTCTTTTTTTTTTTTAATGCGTGCGTTTGCCAGGTTTGCCGAGGTGCCAGATGAGCTAGGGCCTAAAATCCACAGTGTTCTAACTTTCAAACACGTGTCTGCTTTCAGTGCAAAATTTGATATATCTATGGTGTGCTGATGCCCCTGAAGTCGCGGGCCTCAAGCCTACGCAGACAAGTAGCACTGAACCCAAAACACTGTAAAGTAACATTTTCTTACTGCTTTACTGCAATTCCTCTTAAAAGATTATGCCAACATTAAGTAAAATTAGAAACAACTGCTAGCGCACCATGTTTCAAGTACTAATTACTGTAACTCAACTTTCACGTCAAGGGTTGTTATCTTTAATTTTCCTTAATAAATCTTCATATAACAATACTCACATTATGCGTGAAAAGTTATTCGTCCAAGCGTTCAGTGTTGCAGTCATTTGGCAATTCGCCTGGTTGACGTTGTTTTCTCACACACAAGGAAGGGCACATACCACGTAATATTGATTTGGACACCACCCAGTGTTTAATGCCAAAAGCTACATGGAAAATGTACTCCGGATCAACAATTAAAATATTCTATGTAACTAGACGCACTTGGAAGTAGTAGAGCCGACCGAATTTCAAGCTATCTTTCTCCTTAGAAATGTCTCACCGCCACTCAAATTATTTATTTACTACGTTTTGTGTGAAGACACACTGAATGCAGTACCTGGGGCTTTCCTTTTGTACATCACCATACAAGGAACGTAGTTAAGTCAGCCTGTTGGGATCCGATAGATGGTTCCATGGATTTGGGGGTTCCGAATGGCCTTCATATTAATGCAATAAACAAAGAAAGTCAATGGCATTGAATGCTTTTGGCAATACAGTAGCGACGCTGTCCTGGTCGGAGGTGGGACTTGCTACACCATAGAAAGGCGAATTTCACGTCCAGAAAAGGAAAGTCGCTTCTTCATAGTTATTCAGGGGTTAACAACAGTGTAGGAGAATATATGTTGTATTTTCTCATTGCCTTTCTGATGCTAATACCGCAATTGTCACTTTGGTATTATTCAGTGTTTGAGAACGAAGGCTTGAAAAATCATACCGCAAACCGAACAGCAGATGTCACTAAGAGTCCGTTTATAAACCTCCCAAATTATCAGCAGCAAACTGTATCCAAAATGAGTTGCGTCAAATTTACGAACGGAGTAATTAAAATAATTAAGGACATTAAAAACAAAATGCTAATGCCTTCTCCCATCATGGAAGGCGATTAAACGTGTGTTCGCAGTATAATAGTTATGGCTCACTAAATGAGTTCGATATTAAGGTTGCCAATGCCATACGATTCTACTGTAAATCTGCGATTTAGATAGAAAACAAAGGTAAAGGTGTTTAACGACATTAAAATCGAATTATACCACGATTCAACAACAGAATGAAATACATCCCATTATGTTTAAATATTTTATAGATGCAAAAGCATAGCGTGTTACTAGAGGAAAAAAATTAAAAACAAATAAAAAATAAATGTCACTAACATTGTAATTATGGTAAATAAAACTGTATGGGTCATCAGAATTCATCAAATCTGGGCAAAAAAATGTCTACATTACGCGTTATAATTCATTTACCCATAACTGACTATAATACAAACCACCCTATATTGAAATTGGTCGATTCTCCCTATTCCAAATACAAAATATCCTAATCTTAAATATAGTTGCATAAATCCGCATTCGTGGAGATTGTTAACCAAAACTGCTAGAATAGTACTACAAATAATCTACCAGGAATTGGTGGCAAAAGCATGTTCTGACAGCATGTGAAAGGTAAACATCCTTTACAACGCAACTGTTACAACAAAGAACCTTTACGACGCAACCATTACAACGCAACTTTTACATCGACTTGCGCTGGGGGGCGCTCTAGGATAGGGAATAGTTTCCAACACCTTCCCTACTATGCACGGGGACTGGAGTTGGAATAGTAAATTAAACTATTCACTATCCAGCGCCCCCCAACGCAAGGCGTTGTAAAAGTTGCGTTGTAAAACTTGCGTCGTAAAGGCATGCGTTGTAATAGCATGTGTTGTAATGTCGTACATCCCATCTGAAAGGTACCTAAATAGGTAACGTCAGAAGAAGCTGACTGGTCAACTGGAGCCGAAGGTGCATTAGTTTCTCTGTAAAGAGAGGCTCACTCACTTCATGTTATGGCATACAACAATGTCTCAACAGGAAATAGTCATAGACCATTAAAAGAAACACGCTCAAAATAATGCAGAAAGAGGAAATAAGGAGATATCAATAGTTGGTTGAAAAATACAAGGAGCAGTCTGTATTTAGAATTATTGAAGACAAAAACAGTATCAGCACTATTTCCATTAAATGTGGGTGTTACCCCTAGGATCTTGTGCACAAATGTGCTCATGCGAATAAGTGAACGGCGCAAGTGACAAGTGAGGCAAGAATAACAGCACACACGGCACAAAGAAACTATACAATCAAGTCAATGGTTACAAAACGAAACAAATTCGGAGGAGTTTGTTATAAAAATTTAGAGTAGTCAACAAGTTAAAGAATCAAATATGCGCTAAACGTTGCGCTGGGTGGTCGACAGCGTTTCAACCTTTCATCACTTCAAGTCATCTTCAGGACCTGGTTGCAAAGGAATTTGTTGGTGCTGTGCAAGAGGGAGGATAAAGGGATAGAATAAGAATAGTGTTTGGTCACTGGAGTGGTCAAATTTAGGAGTGGGGAGAAAGACAATATACCTGTGCCGGAGGCGGGAATGAATTCCGATTGCTGGTACTTCCGCAAATGCACCCAAGGTCTGGTGTGCAGGTAATCCAGGTGGATGGATGGAGGGAAGGCACTACCACCTGGTGTGCAGTGGGAGATCCTGTGAAATGAAGAAAAGGATAGGAGAGGGAAAAAACACGGGGACAGGTAAGCTGGTGTGGGCCACTCAATGGCCAATTGGGGAAAGTACTGGAGAGTATGCAAGGATCAGTGTTGCCCTGAGATGAATAATGCCCGATGTAAATGAATAAGGACAGCGCCCGCGGGTGGATACGAGGTTTCTAAGAATGGTACCTCTGGGTTTATGACATTGGAGTGAGTTCGAGTCGGAAGGGGCGGTTGGGGGACAAAGGCAATTTCAAGGGGCCAGATGAGAAGACTAGAGCGGAGAGTAGGGAGCGCCCCCCTTTCTCTGCCCCTAATTTTTTGTATTCAACGGTTTAGACTACCCACACTGATATCCATTATTTCCAATGGATGTTGATCCTCCCCTCATTCAGTACTTCTGCTTAAATTACCCGACCATCGCAAGGTAATCAGACGCAGCACCCCATGATGCGTAAAAGGCCATTTATTAGGACAGGATTGCATACATTTAAACACGTCAACATTTTATCATAATATCAAAACATCTTTAAACGTAAACCCTTTCTTCTCACTATTCTCTCTTCAAACCCAGCTTTCACCTCAGCACCCCATCTTGCTTCATTTCCTCCTTTCACCTTTCTCTCAATAACCTCCTTCCATTCCCAGTCTCTTTCTCACTTCTTTTACCCAAGCAACCTCCAATGAAGCCTCCTTGTCCTGTCCCAGGCATCCCGCACACTGTCTTCCTTCGCATATGCTCCCTTCCTCCTCCCCGAGGGGAGAATATGCCCGCATCTGACTCTCCACCCCCCCTCCCCTCCCCCCAACCATGGGCGTAGGAACTGTGGGGGACGTGGGGGACATATCCCCCCCAGATTTTGGAGTGGGGGGGACACAGGGGACAAGGGTGGGGGAGACGAGGGGTCAAACAAATTTCCCCTCTACCTCCTGAGAGGGAGATTGGCAGGCCATTAGCGCGCGAAAAAAAGTGCGAAGTGCGAGAGGTGATGTGTGTCCTAATGGCCCTGCATTTGACCTGGCGCCTCTCAAATGATCCGATAGTCACAGCATAAGGTGACGTCATAGGCCACTCGCCCCCCTGCCTCTGCTCTTTTGAAGTCTCTGTGTGGCGCAGCACCCCTGAGGCTCAGGGAATTATTTAGTTCTCACCTCAGCTGCCAGGCGCCTGGTGACATTTGAAAGTGGTGGGGGTGTGGGGTTTACAAGTTGTTTTTATATATTTATTTATTTATGCATTTTTATATAGCGCGGACTTTACCCGAAGGCGTCAGAGCGCTTCACATTAGGAACAGAAATGAAACATAATGAGAAACATTACAAAAGGACAGATTGCAAAAACATACAGGGTTGTATGCTAGCGCTACCTTCTGTTCTGTCAGTTTTGACTGAGTGGAGTCTGGAGTGCAGCCTGAGCCTCGGCTCAGCAGCCTCGCCCTCACCTCTGCTGCCAGTGCTGCTTTTTAATTTTTTTTATTTATAGTGCGTGAAAGCCCTCTCCTCGTCGCATTTTGTTTAAATTGTGCCCACGTATGTTCGGTCTTAATTCCGCACTTTGAATAACTCCCGATAACAAAGGGCCCTTTCACGCCGTGTTTCTGTAATTATAGATTGGAATTGTGTAAATGTCACCGCGGACTAGTGTTTGCAGGCCTGTCTCTAAATTCGGCTATTCACGGGCATTGTGGCTCAATATTCTTGCTTAAATGTGATAAATTTCTAATTATCTGAATGAGGCTTACAAAGTAGATTTAGTTTTATGAGCGCGGACGTGAGAAATCTAACCTCATACGGACTGGGAATTAATCAGACGGCCGCTTACAAGGCTTTCAAGGGGCGAATGAAATATCTGCGAGGTAGGAAGATGGGAAAAGATTTTGGAGATTGTTGTGCGAAAATGGACATTTGTGTGTTTTTAACGCATAGGCTAGGGTTGCTAGCGCTACCGTCTGTTCTGTCATTCTTGTCACTGTCCATTTGTGAGCAGCGTCCTGCACCGTCGTTCTTGGCATGCAGTCAGTGCAGTGAGTGTATACATCGCAGCCCCAGGTCACCCCACACAGCCGCAGCTCCGCACACACCTTTGGTTCTCTGGGCACACCAGGTGCAGGTCTCTTCTCGGGCCCAGCGCGGTGCAGCCCAGCCGCAGATTGGACACTTATATAATGCTCTGTGTTGACGTGCTGTAGTGTTCTTTAAGAACTCCGAGGAAGCCTTTTGGAAATTTTCAAGACTTTCTTCCTTAAACTACTGTGAGAGTTAAGACTGTCAATGTTTTCAGTATAACTAGATTCGTACTGACACATCTGACATTAGGTCAAAGGTTTTTTTTTTAATATTCATTTAGGGGATGGTGCTAGACATTGCTGTATTACATTGTGTATTCAGATTTGTCAGTGTGTGAAATGATATGTGATCACCTTATGCCTACACTGTAATTTTCATTTAAAAGGCAGGGGCGGCTGGTGACATTTGAAAGTGGTGCGGCGTAAACACTGCACTGTGACGAGTGCGCGCAGCGAGCGAGGCCCAACCACCTATGGGGGATTCGGGGGTTCTCCCACGAGAACATTTTGAAAAAAGAGTGGGCAAATGGTGCATTCTTAAGCACATTTGAGAAAGAGGTATCTTGGCCAATACATCTCTGGGAGTAGCCAGACAAGTCTCTTTGCACTTGCACAGATACATCTCTCTCCCTGCATTCGCATAGGCACAGTCATCCTGCACTCATAGACCCATTACTCACCCTTCCCTGACACATCACTAAGCCAGCATTCACCCATCCGCATCACTCACTCTGGACTCACACAGGCACACTGCTCAACCTGCACTCACACAGACATCACTCGCCCTGGACTCACACAGGCACACTGCTCACCCTATACTCACACAGACATCACTCGCCCTGGACTCACACAGGCACACTGCTGACCCTGCGCTCACACAGACATCACTCACCCAGGACTCACGCAGGCACACTGCTCACCATGCACTCACACAGACATCACTCACCCTGGACTCACACAGGCACACTGCTCAACCTGCACTCACACAGACATCACTCGCCCTGGACTCACACAGGCACACTGCTCACCCTATACTCACACAGACATCACTCACCCTGGACTCACACAGGCACACTGCTCACCCTATACTCACACAGACATCACTCACCCAGGACTCACACAGGCACACTGCTCACCCTATACTCACACAGACATCACTCACCCTGGACTCACACAGGCACACTGCTCACCCTGCACTCACACAGACATCACTCACCCTGGACTCACACAGGCACACTGCTCACCCTGCGCTTACACAGACATCACCAACTCTGCACTGTCACATACATCACTCACCCTGGACTCACACAGGCACACTGCTCACCCTATACTCACACAGACATCACTCACCCAGGACCCACACAGGCACACTGCTCAACCTGCACTCACACAGACATCACTCACCCTGGACTCACACAGGCACACTGCTCACCCTGCACTCATACAGACATCACCAACCCTGCACTGTCACAGACATCACTCACACAGGCACACTGCTGACCCTGCGCTCACACAGACATCACTCACCCAGGACTCACACAGGCACACTGCTCACCCTATACTCACACAGACATCACTCTCCCTGGACTCACACAGGCATACTACTCAACCTGCACTCACACAGACATCACTCACCCTGGACTCACACAGGCACACTGCTCACCCTGCGCTCACACAGACATCACCGACCCTGCACTGTCACAGACATCACTCACACAGGCACACTGCTGACCCTGCGCTCACACAGACATCACTCACCCTGGACTCACACAGGCACACTGCTCACCCTGCGCTCACACAGACATCACCGACCCTGCACTGTCACAGACATCACTCACACAGGCACACTGCTGACCCTGCACTCACACAGACATCACTCACCAAGGACTCACACAGGCACACTGCTCACCCTATACTCACACAGACATCACTCACCCTGGACTCACACAGGCACACTGCTCACCCTATACTCACACAGACATCACTCTCCCTGGACTCACCCTGGACTCACACAGGCATACTACTCAACCTGCACTCACACAGACATCACTCACCCTGGACTCACACAGGCACACTGCTCACCCTGCGCTCACACAGACATCACCGACCCTGCACTGTCACAGACATCACTCACACAGGCACACTGCTGACCCTGCGCTCACACAGACATCACTCACCAAGGACTCACACGGGCACACTGCTCACCCTATACTCACACAGACATCACTCACCCTGGACTCACACAGGCACACTGCTCACCCTGCACTCACACAGACATCACTCACCCTTCAATGCACTGCACTCAATAGGTTTCATGTCTTTCAGCCTGTCTAGGCCCGACATTGCCTGGTGACAGACTCCAGTACATAACACCACGTCAGCTGGGGCCTCTGAGCAGCTGGGGGTGCTCAGCACAGACCCAAGAATGCAAGCAGCCCCCCACAGACACTGGTGTTATTGTAGGCTGTTCGTCACTGCAACACCCTACACTGTGACTACTTGCCGGCCTTTCTCAATATTTCTCTTCATAACTATGCGATTGTATACGTTTAACACGCGTACGGTCTCGCACAATGGGCGATTTGTATAGGGTCACTGGAAAGTCCACAAGGTTGTCCCTGTCCCCCCCAGAAATTTAGTGTCTCCTACGCCCATGCCCCCAACTACCGCCTCCGCCCTTGCAACCTGTCCTACCATGGCAACCTTTCAGCACACAAACCCGGTCCCAAACCCCAATAAAACTTGTAGGGTGGATGGGTGGGTGGGTGTCCAAACGTTTTGTCCCTGGTAGTGCGAGGAGTCAGAAAGAGGCTGAAACCCCCTCTCCTGACTCCTTATATTGAGAACCATCAAACTCTACCCCCACGCATGACCTTCCAATCCTGTCCTGCTCTGTCATCAAACCCCCGCAAAGTCTCCCGGGGGAAGACTAGGCTGCGCTTTTGCTTCCCCCAGGACTCTCATTGTCAAAATCATGTTCATACTAAATGATTATTTCTTTGTAAAATCTCTTTATGCTATGAATTGAATATTGTCAGTATTACAGTATTGTTATAGGAAAGAAAGTGTTAATCTCTTTTGGCCCCCATCACAATTGCAAATATACATAAATAGCTGGCAAAACCTTTGTTCTGGTCTCATCCCCTCGGGGCACTTTTGAGACCTTCTCACATACTCTCTAATCTCCGCTCTAGTGTTCTCATACAGCCCCTGAAATTGCCTTTGCCGCCACCGCCCCCCCCCCTTCCAACTCGGACTCACACCAATGTCAAGAACCCAGAGGTCTTTTTTTTCGATTCTCTGCAAACCGCTCTATCCACCGGCCCCTGTTCTTATTCATTACACAGGTACGTGACTAGTGGGGTATTATCACCGATACATGCTCTTTTCACTTGCAATTGCTTTTATCAACGTCCATCACCCATTTCTCCTTTTCTTTACCAGGCTTTACGTCCCCACCCGGACGTCTTCATCATGACGCCGATTCACCACACGGCCCAGTCTGCTCCTGCGTTGACATGACCTCACTAAAGTCCTCACTATAGTCGAGGACTCTAGGTACTGTGCGTACATGCGTCGTTCTAAAACAGCGAAAGTCTGACTGTTCTAAGGAGACCTAGTTTTTCTTAGGGACTATTTATTTATTTATTAAACTGTGCGATTACTTGAAATCTTTACAGTATAAAACACAAAGAACATCACCCCCCCCCCAATGTGCCCGTCGCCCAGTAAAACCATATGTACAACTTTAAAATAGAATAATGACTAATTTTGCCCCTTTTTGTCCAATCAAATTTCTATTAGAGGAAGGAAGGTTTTTGTCTATTCCTTAGACTCACGCAATTAGGGCCTTGGGAAAGTGTGGAGGTTTGACATGAACGTCTTCACTGCGCGTCACCAAGGAGGGGTTCTTCATTGGACCCTTGTCCGACCCTGGTATAGTTTCTGGGTCCGGTTGTTCCAGTTACTTAGCGGGAGCTCCCTGAGTTAGCTGTAAACTGACAACCGTTTGTGCTCCAGATGGTGTTCCTTGCAGTGTCGAGACCCTTAGGGTCTATGGCCTTTTGATGGAGGTCGAGTGCCATTTTTACTTGATGGGTGAACTTACCGACCCTAACTAATAGACAGGTCGTAGTTTCTGAGAAGCACCAGTCCGAGGCTTCTCTGCATGTTCTATGACCTAGATTCCGTAAGGCCGGGCGCAGCAAACGATGACGGTCGCTGGCCAACTTTGTACAGCAACATAGCAGGTGTAGCCATGACTCTCTGCGGTGGTTGCACCGTCCGTTCGTGCCCATTTTGGATTAAAGTCCGTGATCATAAGAGCCAGGAGGCGCAGATACAGTATTTTCTTTCTCGCATGAGTTGTTAGTGAGTCTCGCAGGTATGGTTGGGGTTTCCCAAGAATATAAGACTTATCCAGGGCCAAAGTTAATGGGTTGTGCCGAAGCGATAGAAGATCAAGCTCGAACGAGATGGACTGGACTCGACGCTTTATGGCTTGTGCCCAGGCTGAGTATGGAATTTCATTGAGGGGCAAGCTCTTATCCTCGATTTTCAATAGATCAATACCTTGTGCCAGCTTAGAGTGCCATGGAGAGCCCACTTCACCAAATATAGATTTTAAGAAATGCTTTAGGGTGTTTTCGGGCGCTTTCAGTACTCTTATGTAGTATTTTATCAGATCCCCCAGTAAAGCCAACTCTCGTCGATTCAGGCCTATTTCTAGCCTTAGCCTGTTGTTCCTAGCCTGTCTAGGGGCCTGTAGCACCAACTTATATGCTTTCGCCTGGGCCGCATTGACCACTTTCTCGAATGCACCTGGGTAGGCAAGGTGGCCATACGTAATGGAGGGAATCAGTTTTGCCCTGAGTACTGTCAGCATCGGTTCTACTGAGGGGCTGGCCAAGCGATAGCTTAGGCGTCTTAAAAACAGAATTGTTTTATCTATTCTTGGTTTTAGCTCCTTTAGATGTTTAGCTGCAGTGGCCCTCTCCGACACCCAAACTCCCAGATAGTTATAGGATGGGGCAGTAGCGATTAGGTTCTCCCCCAGGGTCCATGTTGCTTCTTTTTTGCGCTGATATTTGCCAAAGATTACTATCTTGGTCTTACTGACGTTTATCCGTAGGTCATTTTCTTTGTTATACGTCGCCAGGCTATTTAAAGCTCTTTGAAGTCCCACCCTGGTGTGGTCCATGACCACTGTGTCATCAGCGTACTGGAGCGTTCCCAGGACCAGCTTCCCCAATCTTGTCGGTACTAAGTTGGCATCTTTCAGGGCTTGCCCCATGTCCACTGTATACAGATTAAAAAGTAGGGGGGCCAGAACGCACCCCTGCTTAAGTCCAGAGTTGGTCTCGATTCTTGCTGTTGTAATTGTTGGACTTAATTTCACCTGGACCCATGTCCCCTCATAGAGTGCTTTTATAGCTTTTAGCAGGACTTGTGGAAGCCCCAAGGTCTCAAGTTTTGCCCATAGTCGACTTCTGATCACTCGGTCGAAGGCCGTAGTATAGTCTATAAAACAACAAAAGAGTGGCAGCTTGTTGCTCGTGTTGGCCTTCATCGCCAGGTAGGAGAGCGCTATGATGTTGTCTAGAGTGGAACTGTTGGCCCTGAAGCCAGTCTGTGTGGGCGGGAGGATGCCATTCTTGTCCACCCAGGCCTCCAAGTCCCTTAAAAGAAGACGGGCGTATACCTTGGCTTCTATGTCTAAAAGGGCAATAAGCCTGTAGTTGGCCGGGTTCGAGAGGTCACCCTTCTTGTAGATGGGAAATAGGACTGAGCCTTTGCAGGAGGTTGGCATGGTCGCAGTAGCGAATGAATGATTAAATAGAGGAGTAAGTGTTGTTGCAAAGAAGGCTGAGGCAGTTTTAAAAACCTGGGCAGGGATTCCATATGGGCCAGGAGCTCCAGCGGTTCTAATGGCCGTAATGTACTTTAAAACCTCCTCCTCTGTATACTTTGCATGTCGACTCTGTCTTGGGGCTACAGACGACATGCTTTGAGTTTTGATGGTTGCGGCAGCCGCCTTGGACCACTCTAGACTTCCAGGGTTAGCCCAGTCTGGCTCACAGGTGTAGAGCCGCTTGGCATACTGTTCCCAGACATTCCCTGCGATACTGTTTTCCTCGTGCACTCCGCTAGAAGTCAGGCTGTTGATGAAGCGCCATAGCTTGCGGTTATCTTTTTCTTTAATTAAAGAAAACACTGTGAGCCAGTTTTGTTCTGCACGCTGCCTTTTCAACTCCCAGACTTTCTTTTTAAAGTTGGCTCGTAGGGCGGAGATGGAAACCCTCCCTTGCAGATAATTGCCCTTCTTTTTTGTTGCCCTGATTGCCATGTTAAGTGAGCGTTTGCTCTGTGTCAAACTCCGCGATTTTAATTGTCTTGGCCTGGTGTTATTTTGGCGGTGTCTTAGTTGGTTGGTGTTACCCAAGCACTTCATTAAGTCCTTGGTCAGTGTTTCCCAGAGGTGTGTGATGTTCTCTATATCTTGTGACTTGAGTTCAGCCTCCCTACTGGCTACATAATCCGTCAGGGACTAGAGAACTCACACTCACCTTGCTGCCTACGCTTTTAATGCAGCACTCATTAATATCATGCCTACTTGGTTTCCCATTGGACCAGAGATGCTGGACCACCAAAAATGCATGGCCATCATGGGTATCACCATATTGTGAACTGCTAGGGTAACTACAAAAAAAAAGCATGGCCAAAGGGAGTGGGTTTGACATATGTATGATGCATGCAACTGCGAGAGTTGGGCATAAACCTTAAATTACTCCCAATGCGACAATCTTTTTGGTAGCATAAAAGGCAGAGGGAGAAAATGATCACTAGTTAACATATCATTGCAGTACAACCAATATGGCGGCCCAGGAATCCACTCAACAACCATATCTGAGTTTAGAAAGCTTTAATTATAAATTTAGATATAAGTCAGTGTAAATCAGTCTCATAAAAAACATGTACAACTACAGAAATGTCAACATAAGTCCAAATCTCCTGAAGAGATGTACCCTAAAAAGGAAAAAAGCATTTAACTAACTCTAAAGTGATGATACAAATGATCAAGAAAGAGAATAGTCCATTAAATGCTAATCAATCAGGATTGATAAAGCGAGGCTAATCACCCGATAGGGTATCCAGGCGCCCTTTGTCATCAGATGATTTTCTTTAAGAAGCATGAGCAACCTATCTTTCCCTACACTATTCTGGTGCCCTGCCTTTCTGGTAACGTTGCAAAACAATCTACTCTGCACTCTGTTTTGTTTTTTCCACTGTATAAAAATGTGAGATCTCAATTTTTGCTCCCGCTTTTGAGATATTATCGCCTTTGTTCTTATAGAGAAAGTTTTAGTTATTTACACTCGCTTCACTCTTTTGCAATTTGTGTTGCTCTTTACATTTTTTAAGAGGCGAGCTCAAAAGATGAAAACGTTATGGATAAATTAGTGTATCAAATTGCAGTGTATGCAATTATGATTTTCTTTTTCTCTTTTTCGTCTTCTTTGAAAAATTAAGTATGAAAAGGGACTACTCTGAATTTTGCACATGCACTTTATCTATCCTGCAGGACGGGAACGTGACTTTCTTGTATTTTCGACAGAATTGTCGAGAGATGAATACTGGAATAGACCGATTTTGGATCGTCATCTTGCTTTTTAACTTACCTGTCTGCACTTTTCATTGCTTTCACTGGACTCGGCGATGTTTTAATGAATTTGTGTATCCTACTTAAACTAAGTATTTTTAGTCTTTGACATATTTCACTGAAAGAGCTGTTATTTGTGTGCTTTTATGATCTACTTGTCAAATCGAATAAAGTTTGATTGATTGATTGACCCAAATTTATATTTGTTAGAATGCCATTGGAATTACATGTTATAATCGTAATCATTTAAATTTTTCAAGCCAATCCTGGTATATCCCAATCGTACCGACCCCTTAGTATCCACCTCAAGATGAATCCTAAAATTTCAGACAAAGGTTTTAGATGTGAGAACAATGTGAAAAGGGATTGGCCACATATGTTATGTTATGTTATGTTATATTTCTTTTGTATAGCGCGCGGCGACTCAAAAAGAGTATCCCGGCGCTTTAACAGCGAGACCTACGGTAGAATAACATAACACGACAATAAAAACAGAGAAGGAATGAAATAAAAAAGAGGGGAAAAAAGGCCTATAGAGTAAACAACCAAGTCTTTAGACCCTTCCTAAAAGCCAACAGGCTGGTAGCGCCCCGAAGTGTCAACGGCAAAGAGTTCCACAGCTGGGGTGCCCGCAATCCAAAGGAGCGACCACCGATACGAGCTCTTTTCACGCGAGGCACCACAGCCAGGAACTGTGACTCCGATCTAAGCACCCGGGCCGGATGGTAAAAGGACAGTCTCCTTTGGAGGTACTTTGCGCCTCCAGAGTGAAGGGCCTTATAGGCCAAAGTCAGTGTCTTAAAAATAATACGCTTGCGGATAGGCAGCCAGTGTAGGGCCTGCAAGAGGCCCGTCACACTTGCTCGCCTATTTAAGCCATAAATGGCTCTTGTCGCATGTTTTTTACTTGCCCTATACTTTATAATTTCTGGGGACAGATTTTTGGAAGGTTGAGTAATTCAGTCGAAGTCACTATCCAGCCTGACACAACCCTAGCTCTATTTATATCGAGGCAATGAAAAGTATTCTCTAAGGCAGTTCAGTGTATGATTTTTACAGCTAGAGTGGTTGCACTATCACTCGTATTACAAGGCTGGAAATCTAGAACATCGCCAACAGGGGACCAATGAGTTAATAAAATTGATAGGAAGAGATGGGTTTATACGCTGCAAATAAGAGCTTAACACAATTTTATGCAAAATGGAGGGTATTTCATGATGATGAATAATATGCAATTTATTTTTGTTATTTTTAGCACGATAAGATGAGGAAATATTCAATGCAAATGTACTTATCTGTAGGCTGAGAGTATATTGCACATTAATGTTGGTTTCTTCAGGTTATTTATTTATTTATTTTTAGAAGAAATGAATCGCTTCTATCAAAAGCATGATCAGAAATAGGTCTATTTTATATTTTTGATAATATTGAACTTAGAATCAAGATTGGGGACTAAGGAATGAAAATACCCTGGGGAAACAGAACTGTCTATGAATGCACTGTGAAATGAATCAGCTGTTCGATTGAAGTATTTTGCTCAATACAAATATATAAAAAAGAAAAGGAATGTCACTCGCAATTTGTAGAACCCTTTTAATGCTGACTGGCTCCTGTAAGATTGGTTCCACAAATTTACCTTTACAGTTTATCAATCCCTATCCATAGATGCCATCATCTCTCCATTGTAGTCTGCCAGAAGTCGGACCTCAGAAAGAACAAGTTACTTACCTTCGGTAATGATGTATCTGTAAGAGACATTAGTAGTTATAGATTCCTTACCTTAGAATTACCCGCAGGTGTCAGACTGGATCCGGAGAAATTTTTTCATAGCAGTACTTCTGCGAGTCGGTAGGTGCCGTCGGTCAACTAAGCATTCGTCATCGGTGTCATAGTTGCCGGGATGACATTGCGGGGTCAATGTAGACACCGCCCCTGCGTGCTGACATTAGTTCTGGCATGACTTTCCACACCAGAGGCGCAGAGCCATGCAGGACACTGACCACTGGTGCACATAACTAGGGCCCTGTAAGGCAGTCACTATCCTTAGAAGTCTGTTCGTAGAACGGTGAAGATGGGTGGGGCGGTAAGGAATCTATAACTACTAATGTCTCTAACAGATACATTGTTACCGAAGGTAAGTAACTTGTTCATCTGAGAAAGACCGTGGTTATAGAATAGATACCCCAGCAATGTAAACCCCGGCGGTGGGTCTGCGAACTAAGTTCACACCAGGAAGTCCTGGAGAATATCACGGCCGAAAAAGCCATCTCTTCAGACTTGGCTGTCCAGGCTGTAATGCTTTGTAAACGTGTGCAAGGATGCACTCGTGGCTGCCTGGCAGATGTCAACCAGCAGGACTCCCCAGCCCAAAGCAGTAGTAGCTGCCGTCGCCCTAGTATAGTGGGAGCTCAGTCCCACCGGAGGTTCCTTTTTAGCCAAAGAATAGCAGATGTTAATGCATAGGACAACCCATCGAGAGATGGAATGTTTGTACACTTCCTGACCTTTCTTGGCGCCCACATAACCCGCAAAGAGTTGATCGTCCATCCGGAAGGCTTTAGTGCAGTCAGGGTAGAAGGACAACACACGTTTTAGGTCCAGGCGGTGGAGTCTCTCCTCCTCTTTGGAAGGGTGCGGGAGCGGGAAGAAGATGAGCAATGTGATGGTCTGACCTATGTGGAAGGAGGTAACCACTTTGAGCAGAAAATAGAGCATAGTGCGAAGGACCACTTTGTCCGGGTAGACAGCAAGAAAGGGAAGTTTAAAAGATAAAGCCTTAAGCTCATTCACCTTTCAGGCAGAGGTGATGGCAAGCAAGAAAGCAGTCTTCAAAGTAAGGAGACAAAGAGGACAATTATGTAGTGGCTCAAAGTGAGCGCACACAAGATAAGTGAGGACAAGATTCAAGTACCACTGGGCATTGCGAAAGGACAAAAAGGAAAAATGATGAGTAATGCTCTTCAGAAATCTGTTAACAATAGGGGACTTGAAAAGAGAAGGCTGATCACGAAGTCGAAGAGAGGCTAAAATGGCTGGAAGATAGCCTTTAAGGGTGCCCAGACGACAGCCCTGCGGCGCCAAAGAAAGAATGAAGAAGAAAACTTCAGAAAGAGGGGAAGAAAGGGGATCCACAGCCTTTGCTGTGCACCATGCCACAAATTTGTTCCATCTACAAGCGTATACCGTTTTAGTGGAGGGACGCCTGACTGCCAAGATGACTTTACAGACTTTGGGAGGAAGGTTGAAAGCTGTCAACTGTCGCCGCTTAATCACCACACAAGGAGGTGGCGGCTGGATAGGTTCAGGTGGAGGACCATCCCGTGCAACTGCAACACAAGATCCTCCAGAAGAGGCAGTCTAATTGGAGGATCGATGGCCATGCTCAAGACCTTGGGGTACCTACCAGACTCTTAGTGCCCAGTCCGGAGCCACCAGAATTACTTGGGCCCAGTTGTGCTTGATCTTCTTCAGCACTCTGGGTAGAAGTGGTACAGGCGGAAAGGTGTACACGAGGCCTCAATTCCACTTGCGACGAGAGGCGTCACGGAGCGAGTGCCGCCTTGGAAACTCCAATGCACAGAACTGCTGACAGTGCGCGCTCTCTTTGGTGGCATATAGATCCAACCAATGCCCTCCACACTGCTGAAAGAGACCTTGCACCACCTCCGATGGAAGACATCATTCGTAATCCATCATGCACCGACGGCTGAGTTTGTCCGCCGACATCGGAAACATTGCCCTGATGCTGCGCCAACTGGAACTTCAGGTCCCACTGCAGAGCCTGCATATGCATTCTGGCATGATCTACCAGCAGGATGCTGGAGGGCATGAGGACAAGCAACCTCAGGATCATTATCACCGAAATCCGAGATAGTGGCTAAAACATCTGTATCATAGCCCGAATATACCGGACTCTTTGCTCGGGAGGATAGACCCGAAACTGCGCAGTATCCAGAACTGCTACTATGAAAAGGAGCTTCTGAGAGGGAATCATGTGCAAATTAGGCATGTTGACAGTGAACCCCAGCGAATGCAGGAGGTCCGCCACAGTCTGGAGGTGGGAGACGACAGCCTGGGGTGAGCCAGCCTTCAACAGCCAGTCGTTGAGATAGGGGAAGACTAGAACCCCTGATCTGGGCAGATGAGCCGCAACCACCGCCATCACTTTCGTGAACACACAAGGGGCGCTGGTAAAGCCAAAGTGGAGCACATTAAACTTAAAATGTTTGTGGCAAGACGGGGATGTGAAAATAAGCGTCCTGCAAGTCCAATGCTACCATCCAGTCTCCAGGGTCGAGGGCAGATAGGACCTGAGCCAAGGTTAACATTTTGAACTTCTCTTTTCTGAGGAAGCTATTGACATCCCTGAGGTCTAAGATAGGGCGCAGCCTTTGTCCTTCTTGGGTACCAGGAAGTAATGGGAGTAACAACCACAACCTACTTCAGGCACAGGGACTCATTTTATAGCTCCCTTGGCCAACTTCCTGGCGGAGACGGGCCAAGTGATCCTCTGACACGCAATGGAGCGTTGGGGGCATAGAGGGAGGGGTAGTCTCGAAGGGGAGGGAGTAGCCCCTTCGGACTATCCGCCAAACCCACCTGTCTGACGTGATATTGTGCTAGTGGGGTAGGTGATGGTGGATCCTGCCCCACCACTGGAACTGGGGGCCCTTAAAAGTCAGACTAGGAAGGTCTGGAGGCTGCTGCAGGGGAAGGCATTGGTGAACAGGCCACCCGCTGTCCACCAGACCTGCTTAGGCTGGGTCCCACGTCCCTGGCCCCGCTTAGGCTGGGTAGCTTGTGCAGCCCTGTGGCTCTGGGTGGAACATAGTAGGGCACCGCTTCGAAGCCACGAAAAGGGCAAAAGGCATACTACACGGGTCGAGAAGGTGCTGCGCGGCCTAAGGATCTGCCCGTGGCCCTAGAGACCTTGAAGCGCTTGAGCGCGTTGTCCACCTTGTCACCAAACAGGCGACGGCCATCAAAGGGCATGTCCAAAAGTGTAGAATGGACATCCCCAGAGAAGCCAGACGTTCTCACACAGACATAGAGCCTCAGGGTGACCGACGTGGAAGCCGTTCTACCCAGCGAGTCAGCAGTATCCAGTCCACACCGGATGGTGAACTTACCTGCTTCTCAACCTTCAGCTGCAGCGAATGAGCATGCCCCGGGTCTCCTCCAGGCATTATGGCAGCACTTGCAGTATTCTCAGACCGCAGTCCTAAGCTGGCGGAAGAGAACATCTTCTTTCCAAAATGGTCCAGATTCTTGGATTCCCTATCTGGCTGAGCAGTGGGGAATGCGCCTTTAGAGGATGAGGCTTGGACCACCAAGCTCTCAGGGATAGAGTGTTGGGAGAGGAAAAGTGTGTCGCCTGGGGCCGGGCGGTGGCGTCGGGCAATCATCCTGTCCACAGGAGCCCCTGTGCTGGGCTTGGACCAAGTGCTCAGAAGGATGTCAGTGAGAGCAGCATAGGCTCCGAAGAGGCTGCTACCGGCTGAAGCACCTCAGTCAGGAGGTTAGTCTTGACAGTCACCGTAGGAAGCTCAAGACCCAAGGCCTCAACCGACCTACGCAACACGACTGTGTAGGAGCTCCCTCCTCCGTAGTCACGGTAGGGGGAGAAAGCACACCAAGGTCTGAGGTGGTATCCAAACCACTGGCATCACCCAACTCCTCTTGCCAGTCAGGCTCCTCAAGTTGGTCTGCTAGAGGGTCAACAGACCCCTCCCAGTCTTCACCCTCCTCTGGTTGCCACTCAGGGCGATAGGGAAATGCCAGGGATGAACAGAGGTACAAAAGTGCCCTCCGGTGACCGTGCCGACATCAACCAAAGTGGGTCTGCGCCAGCTGTGGGCCCCACCTGCGTCGGGATGTCGCCACTGGAATTGGTGCCAGGGAAGGTACCGATTCCAGATCCAGGCCTGGATCCTCAGGGGCCCTCCGATGCCAGGCCTCGAAGGCCCAGGAAGCCCAGCTGAGTCCGCGGGGCCTGAAGGTACGCCGGCAGAGTCGGGCTGCCCAAAGATGCTTTGAAGCACTTCGTAGAAAGCTCAAGGGAACACTCCTGCTCCGGGAAAGGAAGGGAAGAGCAGAGTCATCACAGAAGCGGGCTTCGAAGACGGAGCTGAAGAGCAACGACGCTGAGGTTCTTGTATCGCATCAGCCGACGGACGGGGAGAAGGCGAAGAGCGACAGTGCTTTTTCGCCTTCTTCTTGTGTTTTGATTTACCGGAGGAGTGCGAAGACTTTGAAGACGAAAGGTGGTGACACTGCTACTGGTCCCGCTACCTTCCTCTCAACCGGGACCTCGCACGGCACTGAGTGGACTGCCAGGGATCCAATTGCTTTCTGGACCGCTCCCGGGTTCATAGCCCAGCAGTCGGAGCATGACTTCGGATCATGGTCGCGCTCCAGGCACCAAAGGCACATGAGGTGTGGTTCGGTGACTGAAATCAACTTATAACACAAACGAGTCACAGGGCTTGAAGCCAGTCAGACCTCGGGACATCCCTCGTGCACCAGGAGTCAAAGACTCAAAAAAGACGTTGACAAAAAGTAAAAAAAGGATTAGTCAAAAAGTGACTAAGGGGCACGTACTCTCCAAATCTGAGCTGGCTGCCGTGGAAAAAGAAAGAACTGACGTCAGCTCGAAGGGGCAGCGTCTAATTAGACACCGCAACATCATCACAGCGACTACGCCACCGCGACTAATGCAGAGTCGACCAACGCCACCTACTGACGAGCAGTGGTACTGCTAAGAAAAAATGTCACCGAATCCAGTATGATGCCTGGGGGGAATTCTAAGGTAAGGAATATAAAACTATGGTCTCTTTCAGATAAGCATTTTTAGTGCAATCGGTCTCGCATATTTTAGAGTTAGACCTTTTGACGCTGTAAATGACAATGCCTTTTACTTGTGCGTTTTGGTTTGTAGTGTATTGAATTTTGTGGTGTGGAGTGGAATTATAGGTTAGAGGTTTGTATTGGAATTGTTAGTTGTGGATTTGTGTGTGGTGTAGAGTGGATTTGTGTGGTGAAATTATGTGGCAAGGGTGTGCAGTGGAAAAGGATTATGGGAATAACAGACACTGGGAGATACAGATAGTATAAGTGGCTGAACTAAAGAAAGAACCCAGGGAATGGGGAGATAGATCTACCAAGTTTGGGCATTTGAGAGGGTGAGAGAACACTTGAAGGCGAGAACGCCTAGAAAACAAAGGGGTCCCTAAGCATGTGGAGATCGTGAGACCTTGAACATTTGTGAGGGAGAGAGAGAACATCAGGTGTGGAGAGGAGTGGATAGATGTGGGCTTCAGTTGAAGTATATTAACAAAATATGGGAACTGTGGTGCTGTATACTGTGGGATAGGGTACTGAGCTGAGGAAAGGATCGCTGTCGCACCCTGGATCTATGTCCCACTAACTGTCAGTGTGTGAAGTTAAGAATGTTAACAATTGTGTGAAGCCATAACCAGAACACATACTGTAACTTACTACCCCTTAAACTTAGAAAAGGAGTGTGAGGTGTACCAAGGTCGGTAAAGAGCCACGTTTAACTTGTGACCACACACCTGTGTGCATTTTGTTAGCATATAGAAGAGGGACATTAACAATGGAAAGGAAATAGATTAAAAGAGAATGTTGACATGTGGAGCTCTGAGATTTGTGCATTATTAGCTCGGGGACTGTAACCGAGGAAAGGAAGTCCATTGTTAGAGAATGTTGTAATGTTAAGCTTTAAGGCTTTAATAGCATGGGCTCAGACATATTAACCATGGAAAATAAGTTCATTGTTAGCAAATGTTGAGATGGTGAGCTGTGAAACTGAAAAAAACAGTAACTAAGCTCAACAAGTTTAACCTGGGCTGAGAAAGGGTAGGCCTGCACTAGAGAATATTGAAATGCTGAGCTCTGTTGCTCACAATTTGGAGGCTTGGGATAATTGAAATAGAATTCCATGTGAAGGGCCATAGGTGAATTTTGAAAGTTGGAGAAGTGTGCGCCCTACTGTATAGGTTTGGAACTTAAAACCTTTGCAGGTGGAGGAGGTCCTCCAGTGAATGTTGAAATGCTAGGCAGTGAGCTTAACACACATACAGTCTATCAAACACCCTGCTCTCCTCTAAGTGCAATTTCAAAATGAAGCAATGGTGCCTGACTAAACACGGGTTGCCATAATTATGACAAGTTTTGTTCAATAAAAAAATAAAGGCAGATTTGGGTGTTGTTGTGTAGGCATTACTTAATGCATGTAATTGCTGTTAATGAAGCAGTCTTTTCAAGTCCCACAACCCTTTGAGCTTTTAGTCTTTTTATACTGACCTGAAGCATGTGGTTAGGACCGCTGCCAGAAGCTTGCACCCTGCATGTTAGAGAGAGGGCATGTGCCCTGCACCCTAGAGACAGTCTGAATCTGAGTGATAGAGCATGTGCCTGTACGAAGAAGAATATGTGCGCATGAGAGAAGGAATCTCTGTTCTGCACCTTAGGAAGAGAGCCGGAGTACTAGAGAGAGGGAGCCTGCAACCAGAACCTTAGTGAGGAGTTTACACCTATGAAAGTTTGCCCCTTTAGAGCAAGTTGGAGAGGTTGCCTGTATTTTGTGGCTGGAATTAGTGGAGTGTGCCATCCAAGGTATATGCAAATAGTGTGCCTGAGGCTTGCAGACGTGTAGCAACTTAGAGCAGGAACAAGTGTTGTGTATGTTAGAGATTGAGAGACTGTGCTGTATTACTTGGGAGAATGAACCCTCTGATTAAGAAATTAACTGTATATTTGAGAGGCAAACATACTCCCCCCAAACAGGGGCGGCCTTAGGCATGTGCAAGCTGTGTACCTGCACAGGGCCACCAAACCCCAGGGGCCACCACGCCAATATATATCCTTAATATAATAATCCTCTGAGGATGGATACATATTTGCGTGGCGGCCCCTGGCAGGGATTTGGCGGCCTCCAGCTCTGTTCTACTTCCAAACACCCTGACCCCGCCCTCTTCACTGGCCTCCACGCTCCGCCCCGCCCGGACCCCCCTCTTCCGG